>NW_012105176.1:540778-544450 GCF_000951045.1 Mandrillus leucophaeus
GCTCACTGCAAGCTCCGCCTCCCGGGTCCCCGCCATCCTCCTGCCTCAGTCTCCCGAGTAGCTGGGACTACAGGCGCCCACCACCACGCCCTGCTAGTTTTTTGTATTTTTATTAGAGACGGGATTTCACCGTGTCAGGCAGGATGATCTCAATCTCCTGACCTCGTGATCCACCCGCCTCGGCCTCCCAAAGTGCTGGGATTACAGGCCTGAACCATCGCGCCCAGCTGTTTAATGTATTTTTAAGAGATGTGCTCTGATTCTGCATGGTAAATAGATTAGATGATGGAAACCATCAAAAATAAAAGCAGAGGAACCAGCAGTGCATTGTTTTAACCAGCAGGGTGGTGGCCTTCTGATGTGGCCTGTCTTAGGGAGGGATTCTTCCCCTAGGCGTGGTGCAGAGACAAGATCTATGCTTTCTCCTCTCTGGAAAACTAAATAGTAAAGAACTTAAGCTGAATAAATAAACAAAAATTACTCTTTCAGAAAGCATATGGGAGGAAGACACCTGTGACAAAGCCCTGTGACACCAGTCAGAGTCTTATTTCAGGAAACATTGTTTGTCCTACGATGGAGAAAGACATGGCCTCTGACACAGAAGCAGAAAACTAAGGCGAGAGATGAGGAAGAGGAGGAACAGCAAAAGGTTGGAAGATAAAGAAAAGTTGTAACAATTAATGTTGGCAGAAATCACACTGCAGTGTGAGAGAAATTAAATGACTTGACTTCTAATCTCATGCTTCATCCATAGAATTAATGTCACTATGACTGCTAAATGATATCTGTTTTTGAGTTATTATTTTGGTGATAGTATTTTTTCTTTGAGTTCCATTAAAGAAAAAAATTATTTCGACACTTGTTAGAACAGTAAGGAAACCTTCATTCAAGACTGCCTGAAAAATCAATATAATAGTAAAATTAACATAAGGAGAAGTTGGTTTATTAAAATACATCATGAGGCTTTCCATGACTGTTAAAGTTGAATTTCAGGATGGACTCTGGGTTTTCTAGTGACTGAAACAAAGAGGAAAATATTGTCACAGAAAGCCTTCCATTTTTCATAGAATGAAAGTAAAGCTTTTCTAAGACTGAAGGCCCCACTTACTATCTGTAATAATATAATGACTGCATATTCTTCTTTACATACATTTGTAAAATAAAAGCTAATTCAAGCTTAAAAGCAGTGATGCTGATTTAATATCCTTGAGTCTTTCTTGATTAGTATATAACAGGCTGCATCTATAGTGTCTCCTTCTATTAAGGCGTTCTATTTCTTATCAAATATAATATGATTTAACTAAAAAAGGAAATAAAAATTCAACATGGATCGGTGTTACAACATTTATATTTTAAATCATTTCTAATTATAACATATTATGAAGACAAAAAATTCGTCCCTGTCCTTCTTTTTACCATAAGTCTATCACATAACAAATCAGATGTGTTCAGGTTTCTTTGTTTCAGCAACCTGGAAACTCAGAATCATTTGAAATGCAAGTTCAGTAGTCACAAAGGTTTTTAGGTGTATCTCTTTTTACAACTCAGAAAAATGATTTTTCCTCTTTAGCTCTGTGATGTGATGGATTACATTGATTATTTTCAAATTTTAAACTAGGCTCACATGGCTGGTTAATGCTACTTTTTTAAGGTTTCTAATTATTTTTATGCATTGTTGGGTTCATTTTGCTAATATATTTCTGATGATTTGCATCTATGATCAAGAGTGATGCTGGTGTGGATTTAGCTTTTCTTGCATTGTGTAACTGATTTTGACATCAGGATAATTCTTGCCTCATAGAATAAGTTAGAACGTGTTCCTTCTGTTTTCCCAATTTTCTGGAAGAAATTGTTCAGAACTGGAATTATTTCTACATTAAATCTTTGGTAGAATTCACCAGTAAGACCATCTGGGCCTGGGGTTTTCTTTTTTGGAAGATTATTAATTATTAATTCAATTCATTAATAGTTTTGGGCTATTCAGATTGTCTGTTTCTCCTTGGGTGAGTTTTGGTTGATTGTCATTCAAGGAATTGGTCTATTTTATGTAAGTTATCAAAATTGTGGGCAGAAAATTGTTTGTGGTCTACCTTTATTTTCCTTTTAATGACCACGAGATCAGTAGTGATGACCCCACTTTCATTTTTGACGTTGGCAATTTACCTTTGGTAATTCTCCCTCTTTTCTCATGAGCCTAGATAGAAGTTTATTGATTTTAATGCTCTTTTCAAACAACCAGGTTTTTTTTTTTTTTTTTTTGAGACAGGATCTTGTTTTTTCACCCAGGCTGGAGTGCAGTGTCAAGATCATAGCTCAATGACACCTCGACCTCTTGACCTCTAGTGATCCTCCTGTCTCGGCCTCTCAAAGCACAGGGGTTGCAGGTTCCGGTCGCCGTGCCTGGCCTTCTAGCTTTTGTTTTCTTTGATTTTCTGTATTGTTTTTCTGTTTTCAATTTTATTGGCTTCTATTCTAATTTTTGTTACTTTTTCTTCCAAGTACCTTAGCTTTTAAATTAGTCTTCTTTCCTTAGTTCCCTAAGGTCGAAGCTTAGGTTATTGATTTTAGATCTTTATTATTTTCTAATGTATACATTTCATAGTAAACATTTTCTTCTGATCACTGCCACATATGTATATAAGTTTTTCTTTAATAATTTAGATCACATATATTTTAATTTATCTTGAGACTTCTGCCTTCATCCATAGGAGTTCTTTTGTTTCGTTTCTAAATATTTAGGAATTTTCCAGTTATCTCACTGTTGTTGACTTCCACTTTAATTCCATTCTGGTCTGAAAATATATCTTATGTGATTTTTTAAAATTGTGTGTTTTATGTCCCGGAATATGACTTATCTTGGTGAATGTTCCGGGTGGTCCTGAGAAGAGTGTGTATTCTGCTGTGGTTGGGTGACGTTGCCATAATGTCCCATTACTTGATGGTGCTGCTGAGTTCTTTTCTGTGTCTTCCCTGAATTCCTGCCTGCGGGCTCTGCCCATCTCCGATAGAGGACTGTCGCGGTCTCCAGCTACTGTAGCGGATCCATCTATCGCTTGTTGTAGTTCTATGAGATTTTGCCTCATGCATTTTGGTGCTCTGTGCTTAGGTGCCTGCAATGTAAGGATTTTTATGTCTTTTTGAAAAGTTGACCCCTTTATTATGATGTAGTGCTGTGCTTTAACCGTGATCATTTTCCTTGCACTGAAGTTGGCTCTGTGTGAAATTAACATCATTCCTCCAGCTTTCTTTTGATTAGGGTTACCACGGTATATCTTTCTCTATTGCTTTGCTGTTAACTGACGTAATTCTTTATATTCAAGTGGAGGTCTTTTAGATAGCATATGGTTTGGTCCTTTTTTAAATTCACTCTGACAATTTGTGTCTTTTAATTGAAATTCACTGTCTGAGTGAAGAGGTTCTGCTGTGCCCCCGTGTCACGCCCTGCTCACGGTATGTGTGTGTGTATTCATTGCCTCATGGATTTTTTATGCTACAAGATGCTTGGGGTTAACCACCACACCCATGACCACCACACCTGCACCACACCTGCCACCTTCACAAACCCTTAAAATACCTGCACCACACCTGCCACCTTCACACCTCCTCAATACACCTGCACCACACCTGCCATCTCCACATCTCCTCAATACACCTGCACCACACCTGCCACCT
>NW_012105176.1:544705-557410 GCF_000951045.1 Mandrillus leucophaeus
CACCACACCTGCCACCTTCACACCTCCTCAATACACCTGCACCACACCTGCCATCTCCACATCTCCTCAAAACACCTACACCACACCTGCCATCTCCACACCTGCTACCACCACAGCTCTTCAGTATACCTGTACCACATCTGCCACCTCCATACCTGCCACATCCACATCTCCTCAATATACCTGCACCACATCTGCCACCTCCACACCTGCCACCTCTATACCTGCCACCATCACAGCTCTTTAATACACCTGCACCACACCTGCCATGACCAAAGCTCCTTAATACACCTGTACCACACCTGCCACCTCTACACCTCCTCAATACACCTGCACCACACCTGCCACCTCTACACCTCCTCAATACACCTGCACCACACCTACTACTTTGTCTATGGATAAAAGGCAACTAATAATGTTCTGAGAAACGTGAATATCCAAGGAACTCCATCATATCACTTCTTATTTGTGTAGCTTCTTTGTATGACACATTTGTGCTGAAGAGAATGACCTAGAATGAAAAGAAAAAATGGTGAAACCCAAAGCTCTTCTAAGGGGCAGAGGGGCCATGGCAAGGTGTGAGGACATCACCCTTCCAGCTCCTTCCTTTCCTCGAACTCTGGCATTTTTCCGAGATAAACATTTGATTCTCTCTCTCAATGCATTGATCTGGGATTGAAAGTGAAGTTTAGGTAATAGACAACGTGATCTTCACTTCTGTTTCAGTTTTATGTTCAGCTATGTTTCTCTGGTTTAATTGTTCTAGTATCTCAAATTAGAACAAAGATTCTGCTTTAATTTTTATAATACCCCAAATTAGAACAAGAGGACAGATTCTCTGTCTTAGAGAAGGCTGTGCTTATGTGTGCGTGAGCACATTTGCTTATATCATTTTCTTCACAAAGCAGCCAGAAAAAGAGGAGGACGTACATAGATATGTTATAAAACCCAGTGCTTTTTTTTTTTTTTTTTTTTCTGTGAGAATGATTTTCTTGTCCTGTTATGTGAAAAAGAAGCCCTTACTTTCTCAATGGTACTACCAGGTACTATGTACTAATTAAGGTTCATACATATTTAAACCATTCTCAGAGATTTTCTTTCAAAAATCAGTTAACTATGTTTGTAAAAGAGCTCCCAAATAGAAAAAAAAAAAATTACTTTCATTGGAGCAGGTTAGCCTGCACTCACAATACAAATTCAGTATTTACTGCGTGCCTTAAACCAACTTAATTAATTAATCTGAGCCTATTTTTTCAATATTTAAAATAGGAAAAACAATTCTCGTCTTGAAAATTCTTGCATGAATTAAAGATAATAAATAGAAAAACTTTTAGTGCTTATGCTAGAAAATGTTATGTACATAATCAATGATCATTATTACTAGTGATGCTAATAGCATTGATAAAATGTTTCGAATCAATACACTTAAAAGGCTATTGAATGATAGTTTAAAGAGAAGTCATCATATTTGATTGATGTTACAGAGTGCCCAAGAGACCTTCAGTTTTGTTATTGTAATTGTTTTAATAATACCACCAAATTGATCGGACAATATTGACTATGGTATTAAAAAGATTTGATTTTAACATAAAATTGTTGTCTGTTCCTCATGATGTATGGCCAGAAACTCATGGGTGACTAAGAACATTCTTACTGGGTTTTTGTTTGGGTTTTGCATTTTTTGGTAGGTTTTCCTCTGTCTGAATTCCTCTCATTGAATTTTTTTTCTGTTTTAAAATATTATAAGTTTTCATCATATACAATTTGAAAACTAAAAAAATAATTTTAGATCGATAACCTGATTTCTGGAATACAATTCCTTTGTGTTGTAATGTGTCCTGAGATTTCTGTGCTTAGTTTTCTCTGAGATTCACCTTGGCCTCTTCCTGTTCTCCTGAATGCATTCTCATCTCTGGGCAGCGTCATCATTACCCGGAGCTGCACAGAACAAGCATCTGAGGGTTGACTCGGAAGAATATTTTTCCCAGCTTGATTTTTTAAATGATAGGTAGATAGAGAACACACACACTATATATATATGTATATATGTATTAATATGTATGTATGTATATATGTATCTTGATATGGTTTTACTCTGTGTCCCCAAATCTCACCTTGAACTGCAATCCCCATATTCCCCACATGTCAAGGGCGGGACCAGGTGGAGGTAATTGGATCAGGGAGGTGGTTTCTCCCATGCTGGTCTTGTGAGAGTGAGCAAGTTTCATGAGATCTTATGGTTTGATAAGCATCTGGCATTTCCCCTGCTTGCACTCACTCCTTCCTGCCGCCCTGTGAAGAAGGTACCTGCCACTCCTTTGCCTTCTGCCCTGATTGTAAGTTTCCTAAGGCCTCCCCAGCCATGAGGAACTGTGAGTCAATTAAACCCCTTTCCTTCATAAACTACCCAGTCTCGGGTATTTCTCCGTATCAGTGTGAGAAAAGGCTGATAAAGATCTCCTCTGGCTATTCCACAGGCATCTCAAAACTAGTGTAGCATCTCCCTCAGTGTGATTTTTTAGATGAATTTCCTCAGAGGTTAATTTTTGTGTCATTGAATATTACAGGATTCCCTCTCCCCTTTTCTTAGCTTTTCTTGGAGAATATGAACTATTTAAAAGTTTAATTATGGGACATTTTGATTGATACATTAAGTATGCAGATTGAAATGAGCTTATGTTTAAATCTCCATTCACCTTACCTGGCTGTTGCTACCATCACTCTCGTTAGATCCATTAGAGAAACAAAATGGATATTTTGTGTGTATCTGTTTGAAGGTGTCACAATTTCTTTGCTGCCTTGGAATAGCAATGGGTGTATTCTGCTTTCTTTTTTTTTTTCTCCAAAACTCCAGGTACACACATTTTATCACAGCATCGTGCTCGCTTCTACATATAGGCTTGCACTCAAACATCCTAGCACTGAATATGGGCGTTTGCAGGGTAAACCCTGGTTCTGTGCACTGTCAGCCAGTTTTCAGGAGACAGCGGATCACGACGGTTCCAGTTACAGAAGAACTGAACCTCCTCTTGCAAGTCCCAGCTCCAGGTTACAGAACCACTGCTGTGTCTCCCATGGGAGGGGAAGTGGTTTGAACTGTTGCTGGTGGCCTTCAGTTGTGTCCTTGTCAGCCTCGACCTTTCCTCCACCCTGAGATGTTCGATTTTCCTTCCCTTTCTTCTGCTTCTCCAGTTCCCCACAAGGACCTCTCTGCATAGTTGGACCTTCAAACACTTTTTAAGGACATGCCTGTGTTTCCGTTTTTACTTATGCAGGCCCAGAACTACACCTTTCTCCTTCGTGTGTCCTCCTTCAGCTGCTCCTCACCGCTCACCGTGGTACACCAAGGGCCTGACGAAAGAATCTGTGGTCATCTCGTATAGCTCAGCTGTTCTGTATCGCTCACCCTGGTACACCAAAGTCCTCATGGAAAGGTTCGCTGCCATCTTGTATAGCTCAGCTTTCTCCCAACTCTGCACACAAACTCACTTACTAATTCATGTTAAATCTCTCTTCAGAATGTTTTTACATAACTCTAATCCATGTTCAGACCATGGGTCCAGTACATCGTATGTGGAATCTCTTAATAGCTCCCTTACTGATTTTCCAATCTTCTAGTTCTGTTTCCCCGTATTGTTTTCCTTCCAGTAAAAATCTTTCTAATGTTCAATATGCTTATATTCTGTCTGATATGGGGCACATTTTGTCCCACCAAATTTATATGTCGAAGCCCTAACTCCCAATGTGGCTGTATTTGGAGATGAGGCCTTTAAGGAGGTGATGAAGGCTCAATGAGATGTAAGAGTGGGGCCCTGGCTCGTCCTGTAGAACTGGTGCCCTTATAAGATGAGGCATTGGATCTCTCTCTCTCTCTCTGTGTCTCTCTTTTTGTATACACAGAGAAGAAACAGGTGCAGCCAGGTGTGTGTGAGTGAAGATGACACAGTGAGTATGTGGCCCCCTGTAAGCCAGAGAGCGAGACCTCACCAGGAACCAACCCTGATGATGCCTGGATCCTGGAGTTCTAGCTTCCAGGACTGAGAAATATGCTTCTGAGTTTAAGTTGTGCATCTGTGTATTCTGTACAGCAGTTTCCAAGTTCACTACGGGTCAGTGAGTCATCATTCCTGAGGCTGACTCAGCTTATTTTGTAAGTGCCAGAAGGTCTCCAAACAGCAATTAAACAATTCTCTCCTACAGCCAAGGGAAGACTGCAGAAAATAAGGCTCAGGATCTGGTTATAGGAGTCGTGGATATATAAGGAAACTCCATCGACAGCTGTCCTGCTGTGAGTCTTATATCTCATAGCGAATTAGTAGAACCCTGAAATAAGGGATGGACAATACCCTCAAACTCGCGGATTCCCCTGGACCCTCTGAGTCAGCAGATGTAGCCCAACCCTCTGCCCCAGAGATGCAGCCTTTCTTTCCCTGGAGACCCTGCAGTGGCTGCTTGCGGGGTGGGTTCCAATCATCAGTCCAAGATTCACTCCACTCTCCTTTGTCATCTGCGCCAGTACACAGGACGAGGCCTCCGAATGAGACCCAAGTATTGTCCTGATGGGCGTCCAAAAAAAGTGTGATGTGGCTCTGTGCTTTCTAGTGGGAATTCAGGAGGGGCTAATGATTTATGGGACCAAGGATGGTCCTTGGTGCTTTCCACACAACAAACCCATTGGAAATCCTGCTAAGACTGTGAGAGGCCAAGACCGTGACCTGCTAACCTCTGGTTTGGCACCTTCGCATGAGGGCACAGTATGAAAATATTGGGAACATGTTTAGATAATAAAGACAATGCCAGAGTCAAACCTAAGAGTTATCAATGGGGTCCACAGTGATTGAAAAGGCAAACAAAACAAGTGACATGTGGAGATCTCTAGAAAAATGGCAGAATTTTAAAAAAATGTAATGTTTCCATTATCTTCTTCAGCAATTATCAATATTCACAAATCTTGTTTCTTCTTTTACACCACATGTTTATTGTTTCTTATTTATTTAAATATGTTAAAACAAGCTTCAGCTGTCATATCATTTCTTCCATAATTATTTAGTATTTCTAATAGATTAGTGCTTTTTAAAATAAGCATAACTATAATACTGTCCTCACACTTAAAATAAATAAATTTTTGATATTCTGTATCAAAACAATTTTAATTTGGTTAACATGCTTCTTAAATATCTTACTTCTATAAAGTTCATTTTTTACTTATGCTCTGAAAAAAGAAGTCGAGTTGTTCTACTTTTCATTGTAATCAACTAATGATCAGTGGTTTAAAGTGTTGTCAGCCTGACCCACCTGTTACAAAGTTTCCATCCATCTTTCACCTAATCGTTTAAGCACCTCTGGATGATTGCAAATTTTATATATATGTAATATATATAAAAATATATGTAATAATCTATTTTATTATCTGTATATTTGCAAATTTGTTGTAAGCTAATATATATAATATATATAACTATATGTATTTGTTATAAGCTAATTTATTATATACAACAAATTAGTTTATAACAAATTTGCAAGTACACAAATTATTAGCTAATATATATTATATATAAACGTAACATATATAACATTACATATAACATTATATGTAACAATATATAGAGCATTGTGTTGTTAAAGCAAACTTCAGCCATAATGATATTAGCTAAGCTAATATAATTGCTTATCCTTTCATTTGCTGAGGTAATCCTGTTCTGCAATCTCTGCTAATATAATTGCTTATTCTTTTATTCTTTTATTTGCTGAGGTAACCCTGCTCTGCAATCTCAAGTTGGGTGCTTTGTAAGACAGAAACAGCCTTGCTAGTCTTGCTTTCAATGATGTTCTGCATGGGTGGGTCTTTTCTTAGTGCCTTGGAATTGTCAGTTTGGTATCAAAATTGAGGATGAAACACACAGCATTGTAAAGACAAAATCTGGTGCCACCTGTGCCCTTAAGTATAAAGAGTCAAAGGAACTGGAGGTCCCACAATCAATGCATGTCACTCGGCAAACACGGAATCGAGCTCTAGGGAAGAAGACATTAGAAAAGGAGAGAGAAAGCCTGAGATGTCCCTGGGAGCATCCAAAATAAGATTGGGAGGCTTTCCTCCTCTTCAGAGGGACGAGGGCGGAGGGGCCCTGTCCTAGCTGCTCACACTACAGCAGGCCCAAGGCAAGGGGACCTGGCGTCTCACTCCCTGGCTGGGCAACCATCAGTGTGGAAACATCCAGGCTCCTTTTCACTGACCAATTCACAGGAAGTACTGCCAGCTGGGTAAGGTGGCATCACAGGGCATGCTACCAGGCGCAAAAGAGAGATTTACTTAACAATTTTGGGGGCAATGATTAGAGAAAAATTTCAGAGCTACTTTGTGTAAAACATACCCAGCCAGGACAATCCGGCAAACCTTCGCACGAGAATGACCATTTCTAGACATGCTCAAGGGAGCTGGGGGCCCACGGCTCGGATTGTCTGACATTTGTGCCCCTGAAAAGCAGAGGCCTTGTGGGAGAGCTGAGCTGGAGTAAGAACGACCTGTATGCTTCATATGCATGTATCTTCCAATTTAATATGAAGGCATTACAGGCTTATTTTTTAGTTGATCACAGCATAGAAGAGAAGATCTGGTCTAATCTTTCAAGAAATAAGAATACCAAAAAAGAGGGATTAAGTTTGGCAGACATAAATGTTAACATCTTTGAAAAAAGTAAAATGTCCCATAGAAAAATTTCAAATTTTGTGTATTTTACAATATATGTTCTCTACTGCAGAACAGCATATATAGCATGAATGTTTATTTTTATGTATTTAGTTATTTATTTACCAAGACAGGGTCTTACTCTGTCACTCAGACTAAAGTACATCGGTACAATCCCAGCTCACTGCAGCCTCAACCTCCTGGGCTCAAACAATCCTCCCACCTCAGCCTCCTGAGTAGCTTGGACCACAGGCACGTGACACCACACCTAATTTATTGTTGTTATTATTATTATTGTTTGTAGAAAAGGGGTTTCTTTATGTTGCCCAGGCTGGTCTTGAATTCCTGGGCTCAAGCAATCCTCCTGCCCTCAAAGTGTTGGATTTCAGGCTTGAGGCACTGCACCTAGCTAGCATGAATATTTATTACCCTAAATGCTAAGAAACTATGTAACAGCTTCAAGCATTCTTGTTGAGCAATGAGAAATTCTATCTGAGAAGCCATCTTTTTTAAGGCTGAGTGCTTAGAAATTATTCTGAAATAGTCAAGTTACATTTCCATCACAAGTAAGTACAGACTAATAACCATATCTTCTTAATGACTGAAATACTTGAGGTTCGTAGAATAATTGCTCAGAAACTCCATTTCATTATAGAGACAGCAAAGATAGTTCGGTTGATTTTTCAGTAAAGGATTTTTTGTCTAAATTTCTGATCAGGCTTACTTGATTATGATTTGGTGATCTACCTACAACTTCAGGGAGAATTTGGATTGATTAAGTGGTTTCTGGTTAATTAGGCTTTCCCTGTGTTACAGCCCAAGTCCTTGGGTAGGGAGGCAGTGCACCATCCCAGGTTTAGTATAAAATGCCTGGCTGGGAAGGACAGATTCTTTCTTAACGGCCTGGGAGGAGCAATGATGACACGGTGCGGTTTTCATGGATGTCACAAAGAGAGAAATTACTTCTCAGCTCTCCTATCAGTCAATTTTTTGGTTCTTTGTTCAGCATAAAATGAAAGGCCCACTGGTGGGGATGGGGTGGTCCATTTAGAATATTCTTTAGTATAATAAAGGGAAAATGTAGTTGCTTTTGGTAGTGAGCTATTTGTGATCTCTTCTCCTTAGTTCCCCTCTAGATATGAAATAAAATTAGAGTAATGGACATAATTAACTCTGAGTCTCATCTCAGAAGGATAATTTATTACCAGGTTAAAACCCCTTGAACCAGAACTCTAAGTGATTTGTAGTGATTATTATACAACACTTCCACAATTTTGCTGACCTAGTTTTCTTTTTAAAAAAGAAGGAGAGAAACTAAATTATGGAATAAAAATGAGCCTTACCTATTTCACTGATTGAACCGGTTTTGTCAGCCTATTTTTTTTTTAAACCACCTTAAAATCATTGCATTCTTAACTCATTGGCTATGTCAGGGTGACGAAGATTTTAGTGCCACTGGTCTTTGAGATGGTGTTCAGAAGGCCCTGACAAAGTAGGTCAGCCAGTTGTATTACCTGCTCCACCAGGCTCCTGGTTCTGCAGTGCAACCTGAACCTTTTCTCAAGGAGCTGTACTCGGGTCAAGAAGTGAAAAGCCGGAAAGCAGATTTAGAAATAATATGAAACTCAGAACAAAATGTCCACACCTTTCAACATCTATAATAATAAAATGCAATTAAATTAAAATTATGATAGACCTATTAGTTTTCAAAGCATAATGCTCAATATCCAAGCAAGACTAAGATGAGAACGCCTTAACAGCAGGACAGCAAGTTGGGGGAACCAGATTGATTTCTGAGAAATTCAGTAACAGCACATATTTAAATGGCAATTTGGAACCAAGAATAAGGTCAATGCAAACCACATATGGAGAGAAATGGACAGACAGCTGGAGTAGGTTCTATGCACCATGAGTTCAATAAAAATGTGTACAACGAGGAGATTATGGAAAAGCCTTATGAAGGCAGCGTTCTAGCGTCACAGTTTATTCCTGTGCCTTGAAGCAGCCTGGAATGTGTTATAGGTAAAGCAGGGCTGGGCCCAAGATTTCCATCTTCTGCAGGACGTCATCAATTTACAATTGAGGACAGTCTTTTACTATTCTGCATGCGCTGCTCCTGCCAATTTCCGTTCATGTCAGGGAAAGGTGAGGGTACTCATTCTAATTTCCGTGATTGGAATTGTTTGTATTCTGTGTCAATTACTATTTGGAGAATTCTAGAATTAAAAGCTGCAAATTGAAGTCCCTCTTCCCCCTTTAACATAATTGACTCTAATTATATAACTAATTTGAATTTTATTGCAAAAGTTTTCAGTGTAACTATTCAGAAGAGAATGATTATCAGCAAAGACAGAGAGGGATAATGATAATAAAAATTCATCAGGGCGTCTTTAAGCATATTTTTTTCCAAGCTCTTTTTCTGCAAAAAAGAGGAAATAATTCAGCTAATCTAGCTTCTATTTCTTGCTCTTCACAGGATGTTCATGTTCTAACAGGAGTTGGAAGGGAAATAAGAGAACTGGGTTTGCCGCATTCCTAAATGTGCTTGTATTTCTATTTGTCAGCTTTGCCCTATTTCGGAGGTGAAGACAATTCTTTGCTTAAATCACTTTCCATTCAGATCAATTGCAAACTGATAAGCAGGCACCCGAGAGGCCCTGGAGAGAGGAATGACTGCTGACAAATCAAGATCTCCAGCTTAATGACCTGCTGGGTTAAACGTACGGAGAATCCGATCTATTCTGGCATATGGGATCTTTAACACCAAAGTGAAAGCTTTACTTTGAACCACACGGGGAGCACACAGCCACGGAATATACTAATAAACCATCTGCATAATTATTTTGCTCAAACCTTTTGCAGGCAGAACCCTGCAGCCTCAGCGGCGCCCTCTTCTTAAAGATGTGCGAGGGATGTGCTTCTCAGACAGGTGGTGCTTGAGGGCAGAGCGCTAATGTCCATGTCTCACCAGTGTACTGTTCAGAGGGTCCACCTGTGCGCTGTTCAGAGGGTCTGCCAACCTGTCCCCACGCTGTGGTGTCCTGTTCAGAGGGTCTGCCAACCTGTCCCCACGCTGTGGTGTCCTGTTCAGAGGGTCTGCCAACCTGTCCCCAGGCTGTGTCCTGTTCAGAGGGTCTGCCAACCTGTCCCCACGCTGTGGTGTCCTGTTCAGAGGGTCTGCCAACCTGTCCCCACGCTGTGGTGTCCTGTTCAGAGGGTCTGCCAACCTGTCCCCAGGCTGTGTCCTGTTCAGAGGGTCTGCCAACCTGCCCCCAGGGTGTGTCCTGTTCAGAGAGTCTGCCAACCTGCCCCCAGGGTGTGTCCTGTTCAGAGGGTCTGCAAACCTGTCCCCAGGCTGTGTCCTGTTCAGAGGGTCTGCAAACCTGTTCCCAGGCTGTGTCCTGTTCAGAGGGTCTGCAAACCTGTTCCCAGGCTGTGTCCTGTTCAGAGTTTCTACCAACCTGTTCCCAGGCTGTGCCCTGTTCAGAGTTTCTGCAAACCTGCCCCCAGGCTGTGCCCTGTTCAGAGTTTCTGCAAACCTGCCCCCAGGGAATCTTGCCTGGTGTTTTGCAATCCTCACGCTGAGAATGAGTCAGGAGCCCTTTTCTGTGCTTGCAGTGGAGTTATAGATTATTTTCTATATCCCTTAGCAGTGAACGCCTGAGCTACCATTCCTCTAAGGAATTGGTTTAATGCACACTACCAGAATGTGTTTTCCCATCCCTTGTATGATAGCTATTATGTTATTTTCAACTGAAATATGTATTTCGCCTAAAATAAAGTATTGCTTTATTCTTATCTTATAAGCTCTGACATTTTCACTAGGAAAAGAGACTTCATTTTACTTAGTAATCTAATCTTTTATTACCCCTGACACAGTCAAGGAAAAATAAGTAACCCATATTTATTTCTCAGATCATCCATATAAACACTTTAGGCAAATAAATATTTTGTGGCATGCATCTAGAAACATCTTCCCAGGCATATTTGGTTTTTATTTGTTTTCCCAAATGTATAAAAATATTTTAATGAAATCATCCTGATCACCTTCATGTAACCACTGACATACAGACTTTCAGCTAACATTTACTTATTGTTTGTTTAGATTTTTTTTTCTAATTCTTTTTACAGGGTTTTATTTGTCTTGCTTATAGGAGACAAGGGCAGCAAACCAGGTCTAGCAAGCAGTTTGTCATGACTGAGATCTTTTGTAGTTAAAAAAAAGAAAACTAATAAAAAACAAAAAATTAGGAAGGCATTTTAGGCATCATGAAATTTTGAAACCCATCATTCTGTCTTCATTTTTTAATGATTTTGTTGGTACTTAGGCAAATTATATATGCACATGTTTATACATACACACATCATCAGGCAAATGCATTAGTCTGACAGTATTCTTAAGCTTTTCTTTCTTTTTCTTCTTTTTGGCATTGAAAACTCAAATTTCTCTAAGGTTATTGAAGCAGGGTCTCTGAGTAAGGGTCCTTTCTGCAATATACACCCATTTTTTTAAAATTTCATTCTTGTTTACATTAATAAAAAGCAAAAGTTTCAATCACTGAAAAGATTTGAAAATTACCATTCTGAGGCAAGATTACTGTTTTTCTTTCAATACGTATGGTGTGGTTAAGCAGAAAGACCTCACAAAGCATTCAGCCCTCACCAAAACCCTTCGCACAACGTGGAGAGTGTCCAACCAGGACCTGTGATTTCTCATCGTGGATTCTTAGATTCCTAATTGGTAAAATACATATACTAGTTTTATTTATCAGACACATTGGCCAACTCAAGGTGGTGAAATACGATGTCATACCACAGAGAAGGTGCTTCGTAATCGGCAGTTCTTTTTCATTATTATTTCACCACTGATTAAGGACCTCTCATATGTAAGCTTTTCTCAGGACGTGACACAGTCCTGAGTTTCTGTTAAGAAAGCTCGGTTGCCCACGTGGCAAAGGCATTGTGGGACACGAACCAGGCTTTGGAGAATTTATCTCATTATACACCTGGAGACATCATTTAAAAACCAACGTCATATGAAGAAGAAAAAAGGTAAAGTTAGATACAATACCATTAACACTTCTTTAGAAACGGATTTTAATGTAGAACTTCCGCGACTGTGAAATCTAACCAGGGGCAGCATCACGAGGAAGGATTGCGAGGGAGGAAACTGCTCTTTGTCACTAAGGTGAGCTTCACGTTCAGGGACCTCTTAGAATTCGTTCCCATGAGCAGGACCCTTTCACAGCGTTACGTGAAGAGTGGGGCGATTGTACTTTGTGTTTCTTTTGTTTCCAGAGAGGAGTGATTTTTTTTTTGTATTTGAGATAAGTAAAGATTATATTACCTTGAAATGAGCATAATTCAGAAAAGAAGGCATTGAATTTATACTTAAATCATGGTCTGGGGCCTAAAATGCTTGCTCAAATGACGTAGCTCCAGTGTGTTTGAGGGTGTGTACATTTGAGAGAGTGTGTGTGTGTTTCAGCCTGTGTGTTTCAGTGTGTGTGAGTGTGTGTTTGAGCATGTGTGTTTGAGTATGTGTGTGCCTGTGTTTTACTGTGTGTGTTTGAGTATGTGTGTGTATTTTACTGTGTGTTTGAGTGTGTATGTGTGTGTGTCTGTGTGTTTTACTGTGTGTGTTTGAGCGTGTGCGTTTGAGCCTGTATGTTTGCATATGTGTATGTTTGAGTAGGTGTGTGTTTGAATCTGTGGGCTTGATCATGTGTGAGTTTGAGCCTGTGTGTTTGAGTGTGTGTGTGTTTGAGCAGATTGTGTTTCAGTGTGTGTTTGTGTGTGTGTGTTTGAGCAGGTGTGTGTCTGAGCCTATGTTTGTGTGTGTTTGAGCATGTGTGAGTGTGTGTGTGTTTAAGTGTGTGTGTTTGAGTGTGTGTGTGTTTGAGCAGGTGTGTGTGTGTCTGAGCCTGTGTGTTTGAGCAGGTGTGTGTTTGAGTGTGTGTGTTTGAGCAGGTGTGTGTTTTAATGTGTGTGTGTTTGAGCAGGTGTGTGTTTGAGTGTGT
>NW_012105176.1:558820-561015 GCF_000951045.1 Mandrillus leucophaeus
GATTACAGGCATAAGCCACCGCGCCCAGCTGCCCATCTCTCTTTCTTTTGCCCTGGACTGGTCCTTAGCCAGACCCTTGAATACGTGTGAGATTTATTGACTTGCTTTTCCGTTGATCCCCTTCCTTCCCATAAACAAGTGTAATGCTGCCATTGCTACACATCCCTGCACCTGGCACAAATCTCTCTCTACCCCTGCAATGTGGATTTCAGGACCAGAGGCAGGAAGTAAAATTTCTCAGGTTGTTTATCTTTCCTGTACTTCTTGATTGTTGCATTACATTAATTAGAAAATAGAGGGTGAGATGATGGTCCTGGGCCTGGTGTCACAGGCTTAGGTTGAAACAACAGAACAAATACTCCTGTGATGTCATCCAGTCCAAGCCCTCGTACTTAGGCAGGAGCATACTGACTCTATCATTAACTCACAGTTATTAAATTAAATTGAATTAAAACCTTGTAAAATTCTTTAGGAACTCACTGCCTTCCTTTGTCGGTGTTTTTACTATTTTCTGACTCAGGAGAAACATACCTGAGTGACCATGATCCCTGCTCGGTTACAAACTTACAGAATTTTTTTTAAAGCACCAGGATGCAATAAAATCAATGTTTTGTGTACTGTTTAATTGTAACATCTAAATGGGCATTTAATGTGCTGTGTTCCCCTACTTATTAATCAAATCAGTATAGATTAGATCATTTGTGTTTTTTGTAGTTAATGAAAATGTCAAAAGAACCTTCAAACGTGAATGAAAATCCTTCCACTTCCTGTAAAACTGTGGAGACTTCCACTTGCCACTCTGAAACCAGTGATTCTCAGAAGACCCTCTTTTATTCCTCTGACCTTTCCGATAGCCGGTGGCTGCCCTTTTAATTTATACTTTTCCAAGATACTGTTATTATTCTCCTTATTTTTTTTCCCTTACCAACTTCTATCATTCATGTTCGGTAAAGTGCCCTTGTGTGATTTAATGTCTGGCAGTGGCCTGTGGAAACCTTTCGAGTCAAACTATCGTCTTTTCTTCCTTGGCAATCTCCTATTCTTCAGGTTTTAAGCAATGACTAGCTTTTACATTTTCAGCACCTTCTACATTTAATACTGGATTAAAAATCCTGATGTGACTTTTGCTTTTGTCATCACGCATCTGTGGTTAATGAGCCTAATTTGTTTTGTTTTGCAGGAATCTTTATAAGGAGGTTAGGAAAATTGTGCAGAGAAAACAGTTGTAAAACAAGGAAGCAGGAAGCGCTCTCCCTACGTCTCTCACGGTGTGAAAATGCTAAGAAACATTAGACGCGAATTATCCCTTGAATTGTCTCCTCTTCCAGTCCCTCCTACTGCGTTATGGAGAGAGGACACACTTTCAGGACAAAAATGGTTGCGCTGAGGACTGTTTCAATACAAAAACTCACCACTTCCACGCAGTGTCTTGTCTTATCACTTCTGAACAGACCTTGGCGTTTGAAAGGGTTTAGAAATTTGCTTAACTCGCCATTTCCTGACATAATGAGGAAATCAGTGTGTCTTGCCTTTCAAAATGCTTGTGAGTTCAGAATAATTCAACAAGAGGATGCGATGATAAGCAGAAATGAGACTGCAGGAATGTGCTCATCAGCTCAGAATCAGTGATAACGGACAGATGAAACAATGTCGATTGACTGAGGGAGACCCGACAGCATTCTGTATCCAGAAGAACAAACTTTGGCATTTCGTTAAAGGTTGATTTGGCCATTTTGAGTGATATTTTAGCAAACACAGGTCCGCTCTGATACGACTGGGACTTTGAATAGGGACACCAATGACTTTCAGATAAACAGATGCCCCTTTCCCTGTTTCCGTCGTCTTCTACTTATCCGAATACTTTAAGGAGGCGAGCTGTCTGCTGACAGGGTGCAAAAGGACAGACCTCTGTGACCTCCCAGGAACCTTAAATCATCTCTCTGCAGCAGGGAACCAAGGGGTCTGCGAGTGGAATCAATGCCAGGCGTGCACTCACGGCTCAGAGCCCCTTCCCTTTGGGGCGAGTATATTCTCAGCGTCCAACAGAGTTCTCACCCTGGACTGTTGTAGGGATGAAAATCCATCTTGGATTTTCTAATCCTCAAAAACTTGTTTCGATGCACATATTTAAGGCAGAACAAACACGACTGGAGAAGTCTAATCCATTCCTTGCTTTTAAAAAGTTATTGGCCGGG
>NW_012105176.1:562840-564360 GCF_000951045.1 Mandrillus leucophaeus
GTGAACGCGACTCCCTAACTCCAGAAAGCAACAGTCCAGCGGACACCTTGAGGGCAGCCAGGGGAGACAAAAGCACAGGGCTCAGCTTGACCACGGACGGCACTGTAGGAAAGTACGTTGCACATAGCATAAGCTTCTACAATGGTGGTAATTGGTTACATAGCAGTAGCAAATGAACACAGACCTACAGAGGCATCCCAGTCACACTCCCCATTTAGGGGAAGCTCTACAGGAAAACTGAAGCAGGGAATTGCATACACATTGTCTGTGTCCTTTGTCACAAGGTGAGGGATTAATCAGCTGGATTTGAATCCAAGAGAGTAATAAAAAAATGGGTGGGCTCAAGTTTGGTCCAGAAAAATGTTTGTCTTTGCTTCATTTCCATGTATTTAAAAATATGTTGGGTGTTGTCTATGCTGTGTTGATGTTTTTGAGGGGAGAAATTATTGCCTTTCTTGGTCGTGTAAGAAAACGGAAGGAAAGCTTTCATTCAGATTTCAGTTTGGAGATCAGGTCAGCTGAACTTTGGGTCAGAGTTGCAGTTTGGTTCAGTTTCCTTGGGTATATTCAGTTCCTCAACTGCAAAATTCATTAAAATTCCTGAAAAATGGACTATGTTTTCCGTATCTGTGAAGTATCCTGAGGGTTGTTTAGATTTAAGGTGAGAGAAGCCTGAGGATAGATGACATCCTTCCTCTGAGCCACATGGTGAAGGGGCCGTCACAGATCTGTGATGAGGGCATGGAAGCCACCGTCTTCAGCTCCCATCCCTGGCCACGCTCACAAAACAAGCCCGCTAAAGGGTGTAAGTGAAGGCCTCCAGGGGAAGGCGTGGGGAAGGGTAAATGAATATCAGCCTTCCCGGAGGGCACCGGATGGACCTCATGGAAGTCAGAACGGCACTGAGTCATCGGTAAGAAGATTGATGACTTCTTTAATGCAGTCACATGCTTGCCAAAGACTCAGAAAATTAAAGTTACTCATCCAGCACTTTGCTGAGAAAGGAGTAATTTTATAATTTTAATTCACTGGGTAAGTTTTTGACTCAATGTTACTTCAGAAGGGTCATTTATATGATACCAAAGAAAAGTGTACTTTGCAAAAAACCTCTCAAAATAGAAGCATTTTTTACTGGAAGTGTCAGGGGTCATTTGCAAATGCACTCAGTAAATACACACGCATTTTGACAAAGAAAACACCTTCACATTTTCTTGTATAGATGTAACCCGTGTGGGCATTTTCAAGCTTGTAATTAGCAAGATTTGTCACAACATAAATTGCAGGATCTAACTGTAGGTTACTTCCACACTTAATTGTGACCTTATACGTGTCCTGTTACTTATTCTAGGAAGTAAAAATAGAACATATATTCCAAAAATAACAAATAGCAGGGAAAATTGCAGATATACTCTTGAAATCACTAAACTGTGAAAATGACTGAAAAGCCAATGAATATAGTTTAGAGACCCAAGAAACCAATTATAATAGTTCTTCAGCAGCTTTTTGAACTATTTAGTATC
>NW_012105176.1:564410-565697 GCF_000951045.1 Mandrillus leucophaeus
GAGCAGGTGTGTGTTTGAGTGTGTGTGTTTGAGCAGGTGTGTGTTTTAATGTGTGTGTGTTTGAGCAGGTGTGTGTTTGAGTGTGTGTGTTTGAGTGTGTTTGTGGGCCTGTGTGTGTCTGAATGTGTGTGCACTGGGAGTGGTTCCCTGAGTTTACAATCCCTCGTTGGCTTACACTGTTATACAGAGAAGGAACTGCAGTTTTTTTGTTTGTTCTTACCTTTCCAATTTATTCCAAGCAATTGTGTGTAGTTTTCCCTCTGTTGTGGGTTAGCTTTGCTGGACTCCGCTGTGACACACCAGATGTGCTACCGGACGAAGTGAGGTCAGAAGCAACGTTCCCGAATGTTGAGGCCACCTCTCGCCCACTGTTCTTCCCGGTGCTACCATAGCGTTTGCTCCACGAACCCTGAAGTCACTGATGGACATCATCCACTCCACTTTCAAGGATTCCTATAAACTTATAAAGAAGGACAAGACAACATCATGGAATGCTGTAATACACATATAGGCGATCTGATGAAATGTTGTTCTTTACAAGTTACTTTAGAGAAGGGAAAAATGTACAAGAGCATGTCACACATCTTTTTGGCTTAGCTCAATCTGCAGAAAAATTTAATTTTCCTTTCCTATGACTTTTGTTCTAATGTATCCTCAGAGGAGAAATACACCTGAAAGCCAAAGGAAGGACCTCGTGTGTTGGAATCCATGCGACTTCCACGGTATTCAACAGAGCTGCCGGCTAAGAACTTTCTTTCATTTCTTTTCTCAGTGAACTCCCATCTTATTTAAGGCACAGAATAAGGAGTTCCATTAACTTTATGCAGGTTGTTTTAAATCAAAAATTAACAAAAAAAAAGATTGAAAACAAAGCCCTAAACTGGAATATATGAATTTTAAAATATATTTAGATTGTGACTATTATGTTTAAACTGTGATAGGGCTTGATTTTCCAAATCTCAGAGTAAATTTTCTTACCCAATTCTTTATGATGTCCTAAAACACAAAAAAACAAAAAAACCACTAAAACCACATGTAGATCTGGTTGCCTCCGGAATAGGTCTGTGAGTTTTTGAATTCAGAGTCAGAAAACCTGGGTCTGAGTCTTAGCTGTAAGGTTACTGACTATGCAAGCTTGGTTAACATGTTAAACTCTCTGTTCATCTTTTTCATCACCTGTGGATGAGGGATTAGTACAGCAATTGAGTCACAATCTGATAAGATGTGTAAAGAGACTATGCGAGTGTCACGTGCTATGTCCATCTCTTTTTTTTTTTTTTTTTTTTT
>NW_012105176.1:565781-566135 GCF_000951045.1 Mandrillus leucophaeus
CTGTGAAAATGACTGAAAAGCCAATGAATATAGTTTAGAGACCCAAGAAACCAATTATAATAGTTCTTCAGCAGCTTTTTGAACTATTTAGTATCCGTGAGCCACAAAACGCAAAAAAAATCCATCAGAAAATTGAAACGTTTCTGCTTTAAAACTTTAGTTGTTTGTATTTCTCACGTTAAAACTGGAGGCAGAAATGATAGTTTCTGACTTACATACAATTTTCAGTTTCCACAGTTATTGCAATAATCTCATATGCAAAGAAAAATAGAGCATATAAGAACATTTGTATTTTTATTAACAATATTATCAGTGAATAGACAGAGTCCTGATTGGTTCAACGTGCCAATCTTC
>NW_012105176.1:570371-570801 GCF_000951045.1 Mandrillus leucophaeus
ACACACACACACATACACACACACATACACACATACACACACATACACACACACACACATATACACACACACACACACACACACGGAAAATAATTGCACCGTGGGTATGTTTGTCTCTCTAAGGTTGCATCTATTTCCTGCTACATGGTATCACACAGGAATTATTAACAGCAACAGTTAACATTAGCAGATATAAAAGCCACTGCCAGTCAGGGTGTCCATGGGCTGCCTCTGCCATCCTCAATCTCACTGCCTCTGTCTTCACACAAGCCCTGGCACACGGGCAGACAGCGCAACCATGGGCCTCTCTTCCCTAGCGCTGTCCCTAACACTGCAGCAGGGAGACCACGGAAGACCACCCTGTCAATGCCAATGGAGTGATCTCCATGCCCACATCTAAATCCCGAGCCGATCAACATCACCAATGAGG
>NW_012105176.1:570851-571248 GCF_000951045.1 Mandrillus leucophaeus
GCCCCGTGTCCTTTTCTACATCTGTTTTTTGGGTTGTTTCGTCTTCCAGTTCATGCTTATGTTGCCTTGTTTTCCTGAGTGCGTGTGTGAGAGTGCGTCCATGTGTGTGTTTGTGTATGCATATGCATGTGTGTGTGTGATTCCATGTGTGAGTGTATGTGTGTATGTGAGTGCGTGTATGAGTGTGTGTGGGCGTGTGTGTGTGTGGGTGTGAGTGTGAGTGCATGTGTATGAGAGTGTGTGTGTTCTGTGTATGGATGTGCAGGTGTGTGTGAGAGTACGTGTGTGAGCGTATGTGTGTGTGTATGTCAGTGGGGGAGTCTGTGTGTGTTTGTGTGTGCATGTGCAGGTGTGTGTGACTTCACGTGTGTATATGAGTGAGTGTGCGAGTCTGTGT
>NW_012105176.1:571298-572672 GCF_000951045.1 Mandrillus leucophaeus
GCCCCGTGTCCTTTTCTACATCTGTTTTTTGGGTTGTTTCGTCTTCCAGTTCATGCTTATGTTGCCTTGTTTTCCTGAGTGCGTGTGTGAGAGTGTGTCCGTGTGTGTTTGTGTATGCATATGCATGTGTGTGTGTGTGATTCCATGTGTGAGTGTATGTGTGTATATGAGTGCGTGTATGAGTGTGTGTGGGCGTGTGTGTGTGTGGGTGTGAGTGCATGTGTATGAGAGTGTGTGTGTTCTGTGTATGGATGTGCGGGTGTGTGTGAGAGTACGTGTGTGAGCGTATGTGTCTGTATGTCAGTGGGGGAGTCTGTGTGTGTTTGTGTGTGCATGTGCAGGTGTGTGTGACTTCACGTGTGTATATGAGTGAGTGTGTGAGAGTACGTGTGTGAGCGTATGTGTGTGTGTATGTCAGTGGGGGAGTCTGTGTGTGTTTGTGTGTGCATGTGCAGGTGTGTGTGACTTCACGTGTGTATATGAGTGAGTGTGTGAGTCTGTGTGTGTGTGTTTGTGTGGGCATGTGCAGGTGTGTGTGTGAGAGTATGTGTGTGTGAGTTCACGTGTGTGTGTGAGTGTGTTTGTGTGTGTGTGTGTTATTAAGTCCTTGTTCAATTGTGCTTTATCTTTGGGAACACTGGAATTGTTGGTTGAACCACATTTCTCTCAAGTATTTGCCTTTACGTGTGTGAAGTTCAAACCCAGCATCATTTTAAAGCAAGTTTGTATTTTGAGGTTTTCTTCATGACACATCCACTCTGTGTTTTCAGGTCTCAACTCTGCGTGAGACTGGACAGAGGAAGCCATGAGACATTAGGGCACAGCTGCTGGGGCTCCAGGTCTCCTGCTTCTGTCCACATGCAGACCCTGTGCCGTGAGAAGGCACTGCCCCGAGAAGGCACTGCCCCAGATCCCTGCAGTACTATCCTGGGGAAGCCTCATCTCTGATCATTTCTTACCCCTGGGGTTTTCTACCTTTTTCCCCTCTCATTTATGAACATCTCAGTTAAGTATTTACAGCGTATCTTTTAAAATATGTATTCAGCCGGGCGTGGTGGCTCATGCCTGTAATCCCAGCACTTTGGGAGGCCGAGGCAGGCGAATCACAAGGTCAGGAGATCAAGACCATCCTGGCTAACATGGTGGAACCCCATCTCTACTAAAAATACAAAAAATTAGCTGGGTGTGGTGGCAGGTGCCTGTAGTCCCAGCTACTCAGGAGGCTGAGGCAGGAGAAAGGCATGAACCTGGGAGGCGGAGGTTGCAGTGACCTGAGTTCACACCACTGCACTCCAGCCTGGGCAACTGAGTGAGACTCTGTCTCAAAAAAATATTCATGTACATATATATATTCAACCCAGAATCATAATCAGT
>NW_012105176.1:573037-583269 GCF_000951045.1 Mandrillus leucophaeus
AACTTTTAGTAGAGATGGGGCCATGTTGGCCAGGCTGGTCTTGAACTACTGACCTCAGGTGATTCACCCACACCTCAGCCTCCCAAAATGCTGGGATTACAGGCGTGGGCCACGATGCCTGGCCATCCTTCTCTTTGCTTTTAAGTTGCCATTTATTCTCTGAGTTCTTTGAAAATTTCATTACCCGCTTTCTTCACTCTTTGTACCTACAGAAATACAATTCAGAGTTGTTTTAAAAATGCAGTTCAATAAATATTTTCAAGGAGTGTGAGGGATGATGAATGTAGAAATGAGAGTGTGTCTGTTAACAGCAGTGTCACGTTTAGCTCTGCAAAAGAAGAACTAAATACCACACGAGCAAGCCTTTGTTTTTAATACCAAATTACTGACGCATACGTGGTAAAACTGGTATACATTTCCACAGTCTTTAGTCTGGAATTTTCCCTAGTAAAATGTGTATCCACATTATTTGACAACCTACAAATTCATTTTTTGCAGCAGGAGCACAACTGTTTTTTCTGTAAGGCCTTGAGCTTTAAATGCTTGATGATGTAATGTCATGTAATTTGACAACTGTTTAAAAAAAAAAAGGCAGCTGTAAGCAGCTTGTGGTGTGAATGGCAGAACAGGAGGCTCGCGCCGAGGGTTTCTGGCCACAGGGACCCCAGCAGCGAAGGGTGGAAGTGTGGTGGCCAGTGGGGTGTGGTGGCTCTGAATGGCCTCAAAAGGCACGCATGCTTTGTTGGAAATCAGAGAGCCCCGTGGCTAATGTGGCTGCAAATCTCATCTCCAGATTAGACACACAGCTCCCGCGGCTCACTGTGCACCTTCACGGGCAAAGCGGTTTTCGGCGACGTATTTGAGAGCATCTACCTTATGAACCCCTCAGGAGCCATACTGAAAGTTCAATCATTGAGCAGTGCTGTCGTGGACATTTGGAGAAACAGCATTTTGGAAAAAAAATTAATTCTTTTCACTCTCAAGTTAAACTTAAATAAACTCACCTGGAAGTCTACTATGTGTGTTAGACTTTTGTTCTAGACAGAGAGAGAGAGCCAAAGATCTTGTATAGAGGCAAAACAGGAGCATTTGAAATATGGTTTCACGGTAAAGAAACATTCATTTTTTTTCCAGGACTCTGCAGTTATTGTGGTATCTACAGTTAATATGTTGCCTGCAGGTAATATGTCATCTATGATGTAATAGATAACATAATATGGAAGACAGAGGTAATTAGCACAGTCTTGGGATACGAGGCAAAGCCGTGGAATTACTGACATTGGCTAAGAATAGTTTTCTGACTTTCTGATGTTCGAACTCTCCACTTCTCACCACGTGGAAAGCATATGTATTTTTTAAATTGACAATTATCATTTTAATCTCCATGAGGGGTTTAAAACCTTTGCTTGCACTGAATCAGTGTGACTTTAAGCAAAAGTCCATTTATCCATTTATTAAATCTTTTATTAGGCTTTTCATTATGCATGCTTGTAAAGATCTTAATAGAGATGTTAAGTAATGAAATTTTGCAAGTTTCTAAAATCTTCATAAATCTCCATAAATTGACTCTTTATGAGAAACCTGCTTTCATTGTGTCTGATTTTTATTCATATTCAACCAAAATGTTAATATACTTTAATTAGAGTTAATATGATTTATCTCTTCTCTCATTATGTAAGTTAATTTTCTTCTAAAGAAGTCCTGTTTTCAAATTCTCTCCAGCAGAGTAGAATTAAAGTAATTATAGTTTGGCTCAGGAAATTAGTCATGAAGGTTCATGAATGCTAAAATAAATTGGAGTTTTCACAGGATAGATTAGCCATATGCTTTACAGAAGGAAAAAGCAGAGACGAAATGATTTCTGTTACTCTGTTTCCTACTGGGGATGTCATCTCTGGAGGGGTGGAAGGTGATTAAGCAGAAGTTCTGATATTGCAAAACCCGGGGCAGATAGAACGGTCATTGTTTTTACCACCTCCCGTCGACAAAGCCAGCTTAGAATGTACACATTTAGGATTCAGCATGAATCTAGCACTGAACAACCAACTGTTCTGAGCTCAACATCTGTTTATGTAAAGTTTTTTTGGCTTCATTTGAGTGATGAGCTATAAAAATGTTCCAAGATTTACCAGAAATATTTTACGATGTTATGTCTATTGTTGCAAGAATAGAATTTAAGATGGTTTTTTCCTAAGTTTTCAAACAATGCCATTTCACCTTATTCCTCTTCCTATTCCACCTTTGCAATAGGACAAAACTATGTTCCCCAAGAAGCTTTCTTTCATTGTTATCCTAAAAATCAAGATTAAATTTATACTGATATTACTGTGTGCCTCTCTCTCACACATAAAAGAAATTCCTACTAAAACACCTTATAGG
Source organism: Mandrillus leucophaeus (assembly GCF_000951045.1). Lineage (NCBI taxonomy): Eukaryota > Metazoa > Chordata > Mammalia > Primates > Cercopithecidae > Mandrillus > Mandrillus leucophaeus. Next base: position 575,417 of record NW_012105176.1, read on the forward strand.
CACTAAAATTTATCCATAAGTAATGGATTTCTTTGATTCTAAAATTAAGAATCAGAATATATATATTTTAATTGGACAACAATTTAGTAGGAATATCCCTTGTTAATTAAAAAAAGAAAAAGTATTTCTGGAAAGGACTTCTATTGTGGATATCATTTCTATCCTGGGTACCCAAAGACTGTGGTCAAACAGAAAGCATTCATAGGAAAATAAACCGATAGCCACGTAAAGAAAGTAGAAATCCTGAGAAATAGAAAGCAAAATTCGCTTCAGTACTATACTGCTAATAGTATCGCATCATAAGGAAGGCTATTTCTAGTATTTTCTTCCTGTATATTAATTTCTGTGCATAATTTTTAATTCATGTATATAGATGATGATTTTAAATGACTTAATTATTTGTTATGCTTCCTACATAAATCATAGCCCCTTACAGCTTTCTGATGTGTAATCGGTGAAAAAATCGTGTGGTGAGATCGTCCCCTCCCTCGGTCTTTCCCGTTGACTGTTTATTGTCTCTTGTGATAGAGAATTAAGCTTCTCTACTGTTAGGGATTTCTGTGTTTGTGAGCAGGTATCTGTGCAAGCTTCTTTTGGTTGAATGATGGATGCTTCTCATACATTGTGAATACTCCGTGATTGATGATTAACTAAGTATTTCACTTCATGCTGTTTATCATGCAGATTTCCTTATTAATATTTCTTAATCTACAAGTTCATGGATGAGAAATTCTGCCTAGTGCTAATCATGCCCCATTATAGCATAAGTTATTAAGCATCTCTAGAATTTAGCGTGTTGAGCATATTCAGAAACATGCCATTCATTTTCGTCTCTAAGATTTCAACATTTGCCCCTGGTTTTTTAGAACATTCATACCAAGAAGGTAATAAAACACTGTGCTAAGGATCGTGGGTTCTGGAGTCTGCACTAGGTTTGCGTTTTGGTTAACTACCTACTGGCTTTGCAGCTGAGAGTGTTATATTTGAATTGTATTTTTCATCTGCCAAGCGGGTGTAATAATATCTATGTTGCAGGGTTGCTCTGAGCATTGTATATAAAGTGCCTGCTTTAGTGCCTGGGACAGGGCAGGATCTCAGGCTGGTGAATATGTTCTCATTCACTGTTTCATTAACAACGTAGGCAACATAACATGGTGATTGTGCTGTGGGTTTTCCGGTGAGAAGATCTCAACTCAAGTCCAGTTTCTGCCTCTTGACGTCCATGGAAAGCACTGAGCAGCTTTGTCCTAGAAACATGGTACAGGCCAAGAAGGTGAACCAGAGATTTAATTTCAGGCTTTCTAGCAGCCACATGAAAACACGAAAAGAAATGGGTAAAGTGAATTTTATCAATTTTTAAGACTTTTCACATGATGTGTACATCATAATTTTAAAAAGTAACCCATATAAAATATAATAAATTATTTTTCATTCTTTTCTTCATAGTCTGTAAAACCCGGGGTGGGTTAGGCACTTTCAGTACATTTTAACTTAGAGTTGGCTGCATTTCAGGGCTCAAACGCCACGTGTTGCTCCTGGCTACTGTATTGAAGAGTGTAGACTTCCAAAAATACCTGGCATCTAGCAAAGCTTTGTCTGAATATTATATTTCAGAATATGTTCGTATATAATAAATACTATAGTATCTACTTATAAAACCAAAGACGTTCATGACCAGCCTGGCCAGCAAGGTGAAACCCTGTCTCTACTGAAAATACAAAAAATTAGCCGGGTGCGGTGGTGGGCGACTGCAATCACAGCTACTCAGGAGGCTGAGGCACGAGAATCGCTTGAACCCGGGAGGCAGACGCTGCAGTGAGCTGAGACCACGCCGCTGCACGCCAGCCTGGGCGACAGAGTGAGACTCCGTTTCAGAAAAACAAAAACAAACAAAAACAAAGACAACAGGGTGCAGTAGATAATGCACGTAGTATGGCCTCTGGCATTCTGTTCATGTGCACTCTGCTGTTCTATACTGTTACTGCTTGTGAGGAGCCCTGCAGGGCCCCGTGGTCACAAACAGGATGAAGATCCAGTCCCGGCCCTGGAGGAGGCTGATGGTAAACACGGACCTTTGGGAGTTTCTTTGGATGTCGCTGGAGTACATGAACGCACGTGTAGCAGCAGCGTCTCCGATGTGCTCTTTCGGATTCATTCTCTTTACTTCTCTATCATGTTGCGAAGCCAGGGAGGCTGAATCCCACAGACTGTGTGTCTGGGCTCATGGGTGGCTGGAGTCATGATGTTGAGCCAATGGGAGGCACCAACAGAAGCCGGGCAAGCCTGGGAAGAGGGGCCAGAGGCATGTCCACGTGTCTTCTCTGTTTGGACACCATGTCTTGGGGTCACACGGCCAAAGCTCTCTCTGGGCAGTGACATTTTTGTTTTCGTTTTTTTTTTTTTTTTTTGAGACGGAGTCTCTCTCTATGTCTCTATGGTCCAGGCTGGAGTGCAGTGGGTGATCTTGGCTCACTGCACGCTCTGCCCCCCGGGTTCACGCCATTCTTCTGCCTCAGCCTCCCAAGTAGCTGGGACTACAGGCACCCGCCACCACGCCGGGCTAATATTTTTGTATTCTTAGTGGAGATGGGGTTTCACCATGTTGGCCAGGCTGGTCTTGAACTCCGGACCTCAGGTGATCTGCTTGCCTCGGCCTCCCAAAGTGCTGGGATTATGGGCGTGAGCCGCCGCGCCTGGCCTGGGCAGTGACTTTTCTATGGTTCTACCTGACAGGCTGCCAGGAACCTCCCTCCCACCCTGGGCTTCCATCCCTGAGAGTGGTGGCCGCGTCTCACCTTTGCCAGGCCGTCATTCCTTGTTTCTCCCACTAACCGTGCCCACCCCTCCACACAGTCCCTTCATCACAGCCTCTGCATTTGAGCCATGTAACCACTGATGGTGAACTCGGCTTCCTCCTCACACTGTCATTGAATCGACAGCTAAGTCCACACTTTGTCCGAATTCCCAAAGTCCAGGGTTTGTTTTTTTGTTTATTTTGGTTTTTTTTTTTCCCCATCTAGGAGGCTCCAAGCTTGCATTTAACTTTTGGCTCCTCATTTTCACCTCACCCTTAGAAGACGAGTACATTGTCAGTGGGCATGGAATTGTGTAAATTCCCCATTTAGAATACAGCAGGCGAAGCAGGTGTTCCGGAAGCTGCACAGTAAGGCCTTGGGAGCTCTGTCCTCTCAGAGTAAACCAAGGAGCATGGACTAACGTGCAGCTCACAGGTTCCACAAGTTCAGGATTTTTCCACTTCTACAGTGTTGGGGAATGACTTACAGGTAAAACAGTTGACTTGGGAGACCTGGACTCCCTTCCCAGTTTTCTTAGACGTGCTCCAAGGCTGTTCCCTGGAGATGTAACCCCCTTTTCTACACCCTTCCACTTGAAATTCCAGGGTGTGGTCCCTGAAATCCAGCATACACAATCACAGACTCCTTGAGCTCAAGACTTGGAAGCCTGCCCTAGAATGAGATTGTCACATAAATTCCACTCTCAGATCCCAGAAGTCTTTTAGTGACCAACCCTTTACCTATTCTTGTCTCCTTTTTTTTCTTTTAATATTTTCCCTTACTGAGTTATATAGTAACTTGAAAAGATAACTAACCATATTATTATTCTGTGGCTGCTTTAACAAATTAGCACAAACTGGGGGGTTAAAACAGCAAAAATTTATCTCCTCATTTTCTAGGAGGTGGAAATCCAAAATTAAGACATTGCTGGACAGCGCTCCTTCTGAAGGTTCTAGGCAGCATCACACCCTGTCTCTGCCGGCTTCTGGGGTTTCTGGGGATCCTGGCGTTCTCTGGCTTGTAGATGTTTTGCTCTCGTCTCTGCCTCTATCCTCCATGGCCTCACTCCTGTGTGCTTGTCTTCTATCTTCCTCTTCTTCTTTTTTTTTTTTTTTAGATGGAGTTTTGCTCTTGTTGCCCAGGCTGGAATGCAATGGCACAATCTCAACTCACGGCAACCTTTGCCTGTGGGGTTCAAGCGATTCTCCTGCCTCAGCTTCCCAAGTAGCTGGGATTACACACATGCGCCACTGCGCCCGGCTAATTTTGTATTTTTAGTAGAGACGGGGTTTCTCCATGTTGATCAGGCTGGTCTCGAACTCCCGACCTCAGGTGGTGCGCCTGTCTCGAACTCCCAAAGTGCTGGGACTGCAGGCGTGAGTCACTGTGCCCGGCCATTGCCTTTTATCTTCTTAAAGGACACCAGCCCTTAGATTAAGCTTCATCTTATGCCCAGGACAAATATGCCTTAACTTAAATTACTCTGAAAAGATTCAGTTTCTGAATAAGGTCACATTTACAAATTCTGGGTGAATATTTAAGGGACACTATTCAATACAGTATAGTTACAAAATCATTTTTATAATGTAGTTTCTTCTCAACTTTTTTGCTCTAAATTTTATGAAATTTGAAACTTTCTGAGCTATTAGCATACATGTTCAAATTTATATAAAGTTTAGTGTGTCTATTTTTCATTTTTGGTAGTCTTATATTCTTTTTTTTCTGCATACTCAGTGTGTACTGCAGTGTTTAATAGCATTTTAAATATCTGCATTTTTCTTCAGGAGAAGGCATCAAAGATGAAATTTTTCTTTTAGATTTGTCAGTTAATCTCTTCTCTTTTGTCATAGTTTATTTATAGTTCCTGGCTTATGTAAGTAATAGGTTCAGTATTTTATAGTGACACATGAGAACAGCTTATGAAATAAGATATAAACCGTGGAAGTATAATGTGCTATTTTTCTGTGGTTCTTCGAATAAACTGAATCAGACAGCAATCTGCTTGAAGATACAACTCACAGCTGAGAAATAAAATTTTTAAAGGAGGTAAGTTCCAAGAGAAAGAATGTAAACAATAAGCTTACTCTCAGGTTGAACTTAGGGAAAAAAAATAAGAAATATAATGACAAGTTTGATAATAAGTGGAGTGAAAAAAGTGGAGATTTGAGAGGACCTATTTCTACAAATTACCATTTCATTGAATTGGAAAATTATTTTAAATGATATTAAAAATTTAAAAATATAATACATATTTTTAGATAATTAAATGATATAGTATATATAATATTATATTTAGTATTATATAATACACATAAATTAATATATAATGCTACATTTTATAGTACTTAACTAATATATAATACATATGAATACATTATGAATAAAAATATACTATTAATATTCTGTATGATATAATATATGTATATAAATATGTAAGTATATTTATATAATATGTATTTATAGTCCTATTACATACTACCATAATTTAATACTAATACTAGTTATATTAGTATATTATAACTAATACTAATATCTCAGTATTGTAATACTAATAGATATGTTTATGTAAATATATTTATATATCTATATATAAAAACACAATGAATGTATTGGCTAGCATCACATGCTATGAAGAATAATGAATGAAACAGAGAAATGGGATAGACACCAACAGAAGAGACACAGTGGCTTTTTCAACATAGTAGCCAAGTGAGGACTCTGTCATGTTAAATATGGTGGCCAAGTGAAGCCTCTGTGTCATTTTTAATATGGTGGCCAAGTGAGGACTCTGTGTCATTTTCAATATGGTGGCCAGTGAAGCCCGTGTGTTGTTTTCAATATGGTGGCCAAGTGAAGCCTTGCTGTGTAGGTAAGAGCTGTCCTACAGCAGGAGGGGTGAAGGAGAGATATCTGAGGGAAGGGCTTCTCAGAAAAAGGAAACAATAGACAGCAGGGGAAGATGAGTGTTCGGTGACAGGGATGTTAGGTTGTGAGTGTGGCCAGGGCAGAGCCAAGAATGACGACCGTCACCTGAGACAACGCAAAGCCCAGAATGACCATCTGGCCCCTCGCATGCAGGGTCTTCAGCCATTGGGAGGGCACTGGCTTTTAGGGAGTTAGGTGGGGAGCCACACAGGGTTTGAGCGGTGGTGTGGATGACTCTCCTGCTCCTGCGCTGAGAATCCTGTGAGAAATCAGCCGTGGAGGTGGGAGACCAGCAGGAAGGCTGCCATGAAAACACAGACGGAGAAGAAAGAGACGTGCATGAGGTTTGGGGCAATGGAAATTGTGAGAACTGGTCCCAGTCCGGGTAAGTTCTGATGGTAAAGTCAACACTGTTTGGTGACAAGTTTTTTGAGGGATGCAAAAGAAATAGAGTAGTGAGGAGGAATTCCTGTTGAGAATTAAGATAAGAGCATCAATGAAAATGTAGTAAGCCAAGAGCTACACTCTTTCATGAAGAGACCAACAGATTGTACAAAAATGTGTGAAATGGGGTCACTTGCGTTATGGGGTGAAGTGGAAGTGACACAGAGATCCCCACAGATGGTGGGAGCAGGGGGAACACAGAGTTTGATGATATAAGACACAGAGCAGGAGACTGAAATCTCTGCTTCTGGTCCTGATGGAATAGCAGAGACCCACCTTCTACCATAAACGAGCCAGCAAAACACATGAAATAACAGTGTTCAGACAGAGGAGCACAGACAGAGTGCTGGCCGGGATGCGGGGCAAACGAGAACTCTCATTAATGCGCTGCTGGGAGTGGACAACTGAATAGGACCTTTGGAAAACTGTGGGGTCATTTGCTATAAATTTAAATATACTCTTAACATATGGCACAGTCATCCCACTGTTAGGTGGTTATTGAAGAGACGTGAACTTATGTGCTTTCAAAAACCTGTACCTGAATGTTTTTAGCAGCTTTATTGGTAACGGCCAAATACTAGAAATCACCCAAATGTGCCTCACATCCACAGTGGCCCATTCACACAGTGGAATCCTGCTTGGCGATACAGAAGAATGAGCTAGTGATCTGTGCAACAGCCTGGTTCGATCTTGAATGCATTTTGCTAAGTGAAAGAGACAACTAAAAAGTTGCACGTGTACAGTCCATTTATGTGACACCAGGGAAAAGGCAGAATTATAAAAAAGAAAAGCAGACTCTTTGGGGGAAGGTCTCACTGCAAAGAAGCTGCACCAGGAAAATTTTGGGGGGATTAACTGAACTTTTCCACATCGTTCATTTTGGTTTTTTTTAGAGGCAGGGTCTCACTGATGCCTAGGCTGGAATGCAGTGGCACCATCATAGCTAACTGCAGCCTCGCACTTATAGGCTCAAGTGATCCTTCTGCCTCAGCCTCCCAAGTCTCTGGGAGTACAGGCACTCACCACCACTCCTGGCTAATTAAAAAAATATATATATTGTAGAGACAGGGTCTTTGGCTCTGTTTCCTAGGCTGACCTTGAACTTCTGGCTTCCAATGATCCTCCTGCCTTGACCTCCTAAAATACTGGGATTGCAGGTTGTGAGTCGCTGTGCCCAGATTCTACATTTTGATTGTGGTGTTTACATAAATTTTATACATTGTCTAAACTCACATGAATATATGCTACAAAGATCGAATTTTCCTGCGTGTACATTTTAAAAATGCTAAGTGAAATGATCAATTTCCTGGAAAAATATTAATTCCTAAAATGGACTCAAGGAATGGTAGGCTTGGATAGAAAAATAACTATAGAAGAAATTTATGAATGCAAGTCAAAACAAACAAAAACACACATCCAACTGAACAGACGAAAGGATATATGCCCAATTCATTATCGACAGAGGCACAAAGTAAACTCAATGAAAGATAACCTTTCAGCACATGGGTGCTGGAGCATTAGACATAAACAGGCAAAATAAAAAATAAAAGAGAAGAACCTTGAGTTAAATTTTGCACCTTTTACAAAAATCAACTCAAAATGAATCATGGACTTAAATGTAAGGCCTGCAGCTGTAACGCTTTTAGGGAAAAGCACACACACAGAGGAACACTTTTGGATCTCAGGCTA
>NW_012105176.1:584839-630682 GCF_000951045.1 Mandrillus leucophaeus
CATTTTTTTGCAACATTCTGTGAATTGAATCAATAATTATTTCAAAACAAAAAGTTAAAAGAAATCTACTTGTACTAATAACAAGTACTAACGAATTTTTGTGTGAATACCATCAAACTGCTCATAATAGTCAACCTAATTCTCATTTTAGAACTTAATTTAAATCGAGGCTCCTGGAGTCTCTCTGAGTCTGCTGTGATTCTGGGGACTGTTCAATTCGGGAATCGTTCATTGCTCAATTAAACCCCTTTAAATTTAATTTGGCTGAAGTTTTGCTTTTAACACTTCCTTCTCTGTTCCATACCAATACATCAGGAACAAATGCCACCTGAAATTGAGAATGGCTGCTTGGAAACATGCGATGACTTCTCATCACAGCAAACGCCCATGTGCAATGTGAGGTGACCAGGCAGATCTTAGCTGTGCTATGAAGGACGGCTGGGTGCCACAAACAGTGCTTCAAAAGCCAACCGGGGCCATAGGCTCAAAGTTAGAACCAGCAAACATGGAACACAAGGGCAGCCACTTGCTAGCCCCTTGGAAGGCATCCCTGGTATTTGTGTGTTATTCACTAAGGAGGGCGTCCCGGTGTGAGCTGACGATGCGTAGCTGAGCGACCCCTCTGCCCTGCACGCCTGAGGCCACTGGGAGCAGGTGCAGAGGGCATGCCATCTGGAGAGCCAGACATTAGATAATGAATTGGGGACAGTCAAATAGTTCCAGGTCATATTCAGTGAGAGGCCTGCTGGGCCCCAGGCCTCAGGTTTCCAAGATGTTGAGTCTGAATAGCCCAGAGGCCATAATTCTCTCTCTCCTTCTGGCTTTGTCTCATCCATGGCCAAGCAAGTCTTGGAAATGACTTCATGGTGTACCAGGAGCCCGAAGGCCTCGTGACCATTTCAACACCTACAGAGATGTCTGGAAAAAATCTTGCTAGATTCCCATGCAGTGATTTTTCACACTGCCGACCACTTACCTCCTAAGATTATCGCCAGCATAATCTCATGTGGTTTATCATTCATCTTGCTACGTAGCTCTGTGTTAACTGTGGAGAGAATGACAACAATGGTCAGGTTATTGCTAAACAAGGTAAATTGTTATAAATTATAATTTTCCTTTAACACATTTTTAACAGTGTGTTAACTGATAAGACACAATGGAAGGAAAAGAAAAGAGCGGTTGCCAAGGAAACAGTAGGTTTCTAAATGAGCATTGCAATGACTAGGCAGGTAAAATGCATGAAAACTGGCAATGAAATTAAGTTCTCTCTCTATTTCAAAACTAAGGGTACCATGTTCTGCAAAAAAATGACAGGACCTATTTTCTTATCAGCCTCCATCCCAGATGAAACAATGAGTGAGAGAAGATAGAATCTGTTCCTCCTGACCAAGCTTCGTAATTCCTAGTCATAACTTGGGCGGTGCCTGTGCAATAAATTATATAGTTCACAAGTATAAGTTTCACTCATTCTCTTGTGTTCCAACTTTGTACTGAGAAAAAGACAGGGAAGCACAGACCTCAATCCAGGACCACCCCCCACCGATCTTCTGCCCATCGGCCCGCAGGGGAAGCACCTTACAGCCTGCAGAACTGGAGTGCTCTCCATCTGTGGGCCACCTGGCCTTCCTCAAGTTCCTAAAACCCCAAACACTGACGTATTCAAAACTGCCCACGAGATGTGTTCTCACTAAATGAGGTCTACATGAGACACCTGAGAATTGCCCGGCTGACTTCCTGACATATAAAATGTGTTTTGCCTTCTTCCTTCTTTTGGTTTCCTTCATGTTAAAAATAACAACATAACAATCGGCTTTCATTTGGCCACTCGAGGCCGTGTCTTTATGGTGATTGATGGTGCAGGGAAGAGCGAGGGTGATGCACTGAGGGAAAAATGACCCTAGGAAAAGGACAAATGAGAGAGAGAACAGAACAGAACAATGAGAAGGGCGTGCGGTTTGTGTGAAGGGAACACGCAGGCAGGAGGCCCAGCAGGGAGAGCTGGGAGAGAAGCCAGGCCTGAGCGCCACGTGACGCCACAAAGAGGCAGATCCTGTGAGTCTCTGGTGCTCCGGGAATGTTCCTTATTATGCTGTGAAACTCACAGCGAGCCAGGAAATTAAGAAATACAAGTGTCATAGTATAAATTAAAAGAAAAAAAAATAAAGCTCAGGTAATTAATTTTCTTGCCGAGGTGCAGAGAGTTCCAGCATGGAGACAGGAGTCTGGGTCTAAGCCAGGACTCACTCCTTTCTCACCCGGCCGCTGCCCTTCTTCTTCCTGACCCCTTGGGAAGCCACTTGCTAGCCCCTTGGAAGGCATCCCTGGTATTTGTGTGTTATTCACTAAGGAGGGCGTCCCGGTGTGAGCTGAAGATGCATAGCTGAGCGACCCCTCTGCCCTGCACGCCTGAGGCCACTGGGAGCAGGTGCAGAGGGCATGCCATCTGGAGAGCCAGACATTAGATAATGAATTGGGGACAGCCAAATAGTTCCAGGTCATATTCAGTGAGAGGCCTGCTGGGCCCCAGGCCTCAGGTTTCCAAGATGTTGAGTCTGAATAGCCCAGAGGCCATAATTCTCTCTCTCCTTCTGGCTTTGTCTCATCCATGGCCAAGCAAGTCTTGGAAATGACTTCATGGTGTACCAGGAGCCCGAAGGCCTCGTGACCATTTCAACACCTACAGAGATGTCTGGAAAAAATCTTGCTAGATTCCCATGCAGTGATTTTTCACACTGCCGACCACTTACCTCCTAAGATTATCGCCAGCATAATCTCATGTGGTTTATCATTCATCTTGCTACGTAGCTCTGTGTTAACTGTGGAGAGAATGACAACAATGGTCAGGTTATTGCTAAACAAGGTAAATTGTTATAAATTATAATTTTCCTTTAACACATTTTTAACAGTGTGTTAACTGATAAGACACAATGGAAGGAAAAGAAAAGAGCGGTTGCCAAGGAAACAGTAGGTTTCTAAATGAGCATTGCAATGACTAGGCAGGTAAAATGCATGAAAACTGGCAATGAAATTAAGTTCTCTCTCTATTTCAAAACTAAGGGTACCATGTTCTGCAAAAAAATGACAGGACCTATTTTCTTATCAGCCTCCATCCCAGATGAAACAATGAGTGAGAGAAGATAGAATCTGTTCCTCCTGACCAAGCTTCGTAATTCCTAGTCATAACTTGGGCGGTGCCTGTGCAATAAATTATATAGTTCACAAGTATAAGTTTCACTCATTCTCTTGTGTTCCAACTTTGTACTGAGAAAAAGACAGGGAAGCACAGACCTCAATCCAGGACCACCCCCCACCGATCTTCTGCCCATCGGCCCGCAGGGGAAGCACCTTACAGCCTGCAGACCTGGAGTGCTCTCCATCTGTGGGCCACCCGGCCTTCCTCAAGTTCCTAAAACCCCAAACACTGACGTATTCAAAACTGCCCACGAGATGTGTTCTCACTAAATGAGGTCTACATGAGACACCTGAGAATTGCCCGGCTGACTTCCTGACATATAAAATGTGTTTTGCCTTCTTCCTTCTTTTGGTTTCCTTCATGTTAAAAATAACAACATAACAATCGGCTTTCATTTGGCCACTCGAGGCCGTGTCTTTATGGTGATTGATGGTGCAGGGAAGAGCGAGGGTGATGCACTGAGGGAAAAATGACCCTAGGAAAAGGACAAATGAGAGAGAGAACAGAACAGAACAATGAGAAGGGCGTGCGGTTTGTGTGAAGGGAACACGCAGGCAGGAGGCCCAGCAGGGAGAGCTGGGAGAGAAGCCAGGCCTGAGCGCCACCTGACGCCACAAAGAGGCAGATCCTGTGAGTCTCTGGTGCTCCAGGAATGTTCCTTATTATGCTGTGAAACTCACAGCGAGCCAGGAAATTAGGAAATACAAGTGTCATAGTATAAATTAAAAGAAAAAAAAAATAAAGCTCAGGTAATTAATTTTCTTGCCGAGGTGCAGAGAGTTCCAGCATGGAGACAGGAGTCTAGGTCTAAGCCAGGACTCACTCCTTTCTCACCCGGCCGCTGCCCTTCTTCTTCCTGACCCCTTGGGAAGCCAGTGACCCTCCAACACCCACACGCTGCTCCCCCACAGACTGAACCTCCCACCCCCGTCTCCACTGCTTCCCACCCTCATAAACCATCCTCCTGGTTCTGTTTCACCCTAACGCTCACCCTGCTGGGGTATTAGTTGGGGCCTCAACTGCTACAGAGGAATCTGGCCCAACGTCTCCAAAAACCTCTTCTGCATCTTCCTGCACCCTCACTCGACCGGATGCCTTTGCTGTATCCACACAGGGCTCCTGGGTTCCCAAATCTACAGTGTCATGGCTTGGCCGCTTTTCTACTCACAGTCACAGAGTTGGCGGCGGAGTTCAAACTCTGTTCCCACAGAACTCATATCGAGTGTCTGGGCAGCAGGGGCTGTATCTTTTACAAACATTTTAAAACGTAAACCACACAGATCCCAAAGGATAGGGGGCTTCTTCAATGGCCCGTGCTGATTTTGATACAGTAAATTAAACTGTCCATGAGCTTAAGGGACTTAGGGTCCAGAATGCTGGGCTTGGATCTGGGTTTCTGTGTTTTGATGAAGGGTTTAATCAGATCATGGACTGCATAAAAGCAAACAGGCAAAACCCCCAGCTTTGGTCACTCCCGGAGTAAAGAACGTGACATGTTGTTAGTTATGTGAGAACAAGGAAACACACAAACCGAACCCGGGCACTCACTGAAGCCGCTCCAGGAATACAGAACATTCAGCATTACGGGGTGCTAGGTTTAGCAGCAACAGTCGAAAGGTCAGCCACAATGGTGGACTTTCAGTAGGTAGGAAATTACTAATGTTGACCTCACTACTCAGTTGTGAAGTAGAAAACAATGCCGGGTCCCCCCGAGGGCACGCCTTCGGGCTGTATGATCCAGGTCACATGTGGATCAAGTTTGGCTTTTCATCTCCCCTTTCCAGACCACTCGATAACGCTCCTGATGGCCCATACACTAGGCTTAGGGGAAAGAGTGAAGCTACAGAAATATATTTGCTAGCTGTCTTGTTGAATTGCTGCGTGAAGTCACGGATCTGCCTGAGGTGGTGTAGGAAGATATGGATGATGAAAAGCGGGCCCAGAAATAAACCCTGGGGTACAATAATATTTATAAGGGAACCAGCAGAGCAGGTGGGAAGGGGAAGTCATTGGAGTAGGAAAACGCTAGGTTGTGCCTTACCCTGGCAGCAAAGAGCAGGTCTGAAACACTCAGCACAGGGGAGAGACCAAATAACATGAAGACCAAAGGCAGATTGTTCTCTTTGGAAGGTGATATGGTTTGGCTGTGTCCCCACCCAAATCTCACCTTTTGTAATCATCCCCTCGTGAGAGGGACCTGGTGGGAGGTCACTGAATCACGGGAGCTGCTTCTTCCCATGCTGTCTCGTGATAGGGTGTAAGTCTCAGGAGGTCTGATGGTTTTATAAACCGGAGTTCCCTTGCACAAGCTCTCTTGCCTGCCACCATGTAAGAGGTGACTTTGCTTTTCTTTGGTCTTCCACCGTGACTGTGAAGTCTCCCCAGCCATGTGGAACTGTGAGTCTGTTAAACAGCTTTTCTTTGGAAATCATCCAGTCTAGGGTATGTCTTTATTAGTAGCATGAGAGCGGACTAATACAGAAGGATAAAAGCTATTGATGACTCCAAACAGAGTGGATTCATAGAATTATGAGTGCAAAAATCTTATTAAGGTGAGGTCAAAGGAAATGGTGGGTGAAGAACTAGGTATAGTGGCTACAGCAACTAGATAATTCTTCTTTATAGTTACAATATAAAAACTGTAATCACAGGGGAAATGAGATGCAGGCAGTTTTCTGTATTCAGTCCCACCTCTCTCTCACACACACACATACACACACACATACACACACACATATACACACACACCTCACCTGAATAATCTAACGTGTGCAGACCCTGAGCCCTCATAAGAACCCTGGAAGAGATTTGAAAAATCTTTGAGAGATTTGGACGTATTTGAGTCTCTTACTGGCATAAAATGAAAGCTTTACCAAACAAATCAAGCAGAGTCAGTTACAAAATAACTTCTGACCCAAAGCAGCAGTGAAATTAACACAAATGTAAACACACATATGTGCATATACACACAGGACATGACTCAAATGGGTCTCCTGCACTTCATTCTCAGTAGGGTACCATTTGAATACACTTTCTTGTATCTCAGAATGGTTTTTGCTCCTGGCTTTCTTAATAATGACTCTATGATTGAATCAGTATCTTTGATGTTCACTACTACTTCTTTCCTTTTTCAATGTTTAATACTTTAACAATATTCTATGAAGTTCTCTGGTCCTATCTTTCTCTGATGTCACTTTTATCCTTTGTCATTTTTATTTTATTCATTGTATTTCACTTATCTTCTCTTCTACTCTAGAAGGCCCAGGAAATAAGTTTCCATATTTGATTCAGATTTGTACCATCAGTACTTAATATAGTAATGATCATTTACTTAGTAGATACATTTTTAAATATTCTTTCTCTTTCTTGAAAATATTAAAGAAGCAAAACATTATTTTTAAAAGAACCTGTTATATAGACATTTACTAATTCAAATTCACTGAATTTAGCTAGCCAGATTTTACTATTTTGATGTATCTAAAGTGGTCTCGATAATTAGATATTCTGTGCTACCCTATTCTTAATATCAAATCTATTAATACAATTATGATACAATTCTTGATTGTCTCAGTGGATCATAGTAGCAGACTCTTTTTTGATTAAAAATATTATTAATCACATTCTTCATTCCAAAACTAATTGTCTATAGAAAGGAATATGCACATCTTATGTATTTTGTGGTTTTCATTCTGATTTCATTTATTTTTAAATAAATTTTATTTCGTATAATTTAAGGCATAAAATATGATGCTATGAGGAACATAAAGATATTAAAATGGTTACAATTGTGAAGCAAATTAACATATTCATCATCTCACTTATTTGCCCTTTGTGTGGTCCATGTGGCAAAGCAGCTACAAGTTATTCATTGAGCACGAATTCTGAATAAATACACCAACACTCTGAGAACCTTGCTAACTCAATTCAGTGAATTTGAATTAGCAAATGTCTAAATAACAGGTTATTTTAAAAAGTGTTTTACTTTTTCTTTAATGTTTCTAAGAAAGAGAAAAATATTTAAAAATGTACCTACTATGAAAATGATGTTTACTATACTAAGTCTTGAAGGTAAAATTGATTTGGTTTTATGTCTGAGGCTGAAATAAAACTCTGTTTACTTCCTCAAAGGAGAGGCGCCTTCTTTTTCTATAAGGAGACAGTGGTTTTCTTTTTGTTCCATTTGTGAGAAGCCCAGAGTCAAATTTAGAACCTTATCACGCCAAGTATGTCCAGTTTATAGTTGGCTTATGTATAATTGCTCTAAAATAGAAACCTTTGGTTTTAAAGCACTTTGAATTGATTCTGAAAACGGGCAGGTCTGTATAAGTACAAGTAAAACATATGTTTAGATTGGACAGTTTCCCATATCTTATGAGATGATTTTCTTGGCTGATAAATGCAAAGCAGACCCAATAACATCCCAATCAATTTATGGTCTGACGTTAAAAGGATGCAATTGTTTTACAAGTGAGGATACGCATATGGAATTCGGAATCACATAAATTTTTCAGCATTTTCCAAATCCCAAACTCTCTTTAGAAAGCGGGAGGAGTGGGAGCTTTGTTTTCTCCGTTAAAGAGATGTGGATGTGAGCATCGATGCTCATAATGAATTTCTAAATTTATTTCCAGACCTATCGGAACAATAGGACAGAAAGTTTTAGAATTGCCTCTAATCGTCTGAGTTGGCAGAAGATGGAGGAACATAATGATATAGCACAGCCATCGTCTGCCTTTCCAGCTATGTGAGCAGAATTGGGGAGAGGTTTGATTGAGTAGAATGCAAGTCTGGGAATTTAGAGGGAGCATTTCTGATGGAATGGAATGCTTTAACCCTGAAATTTTTATGACAGGTTCTGGAAGGAGCTCATTCAGCCTCACAGGAGACACCACCCAGGTGTGTCTGCCCTCAGAAGCCACTCTGTTGTGAATGACGAACAGTTTTAAAAAAAAAACGCATCAGTGTTCCTGATCCTGAATTATAAGAGTCTAGTTATTAATGTATTTAAATAAATCTTATGGCCAAGTCTACATGGGCACGAAAGACAAACAGTTGCAAGGAATGATTTGAGGATCTTGTACCTATAAAATCATCTTTACCTCCCTGCTTTAGGAGGTTTCTTTATCCTCAATGCTTAGTGTTTACACCGGAATATCAACTCCTTACTGCCAGGGGCTGTCCTGCTTGAGCAACTCAACAGCTCCTCCTCAGCGTCAGGAGCGGTCTCAGTTCATAGGAGGCGTCCACTTCTTAGTTGTTGAGCAAATTGTTTTCTGTTTTCTGAAAGCTCCTAGTTCAAATACAAACCTGCCATGTAGGAGGAACATTTTATCAAACATAATAATTTATTAACACCTTGGTACCCCCAGGATTGAAGGAAACATGCCTAAGAGAGAGTGTGGCTTCAGGAACAGAGGTGACTGTGCAGTGTCTGAGAAAGATTAACAGAGGAACATGAAAAGAATGTTTATCTCACCGCAAGACATAGAGCTGGATCTGACCTTAATAATCAGTCTTCTGTATTTCAAGAATCATCTCTTCCTTCTACCTCAGCCTGCTTCTCAAAGTTGTCTAGTTCATTTGCAAGTCACGTGTAACGTTCTCCCATCAACTCTAACTCAGGGCATCACTTTCTAAATATGTAGAGAACAAAGGCCATCGGCCACAGCAACCACCCTGAAAACCCTCTCATCTGAACACAGCTGTCTCAACACGCTTTCGACATGACTGTGGCGGTGACACACGCAGCTCCTTCTTTGGAGTCACTGTGGCCGTCACATACACAGATGTATTGTTACTTAGCATAGTTCGAGGGATTGATTGTCAGCTCGACTCCCTGGAGAAATGTCTCTTCCAAAAGAGACTTAGTGCTGCCTCCTGTCACCAGGAAACGTGTGCACTTATCTGCTCTGAGAACAACAGAAAGATCATACACAAAATTCACTGATGCTGAAGAGACGAAAGGCTAGAATACTCAGCATCCAGCTCTGGGGATAACAAGGGCAGATGCAGGTGACTCTGAAGCAAGATGTGACCTTCCCAGGGCAGGAAACATGGAGGGAGGCTGAGGCTAAGGACACAGGGGCGCTATGTTGCAGGGTGGCAGCAAAGTGGAGCAGTTTAGACTCCAGGCTTCAACACGAGACATGCTTGGTGCAGGGACCACCTCCTTCATCCACCAGCTGAAGGATCATGATAGTGACTTAGCATCTTAGAGCTTCAAGTACCATATGTGTCAAATGGTGAGATAATGTTTGCCTTGGAATATCCTTCATAGAATTAAAGCACGTAAACCGAGACCATCCTGGCTAACACAGTGAAACCCCGTCTCTACTAAAAAATACAAAAAACTAGCCGGGCGTGGTGGCGGGCACCTGTAGTCCCAGCTACTCAGGAGGCTGAGGCAGGAGAATGGCGTGAACCCGGGAGGCGGAGCTTGCAGTGAGCCGAGATCTGGCCACTGCACTCCAGCCTGGGCGACAGAGCGAGACTCCGCCTCAAAAAAAAAAAAAAAAAAAAGCACATAAACCAGTTAACATTAGTCACTTAAGAAGCGGATAATATTACTGAAAAGTTGGAAGGCTACAGTGAATCGGTGGTGAGGTCATAAGCCTGGGTTCACATGTGAGTCTACTGTGAATTAAGTTGGGGAATTTCAGTGTGTTCTGCTGTGAGTTAAGCTGAAGAATTTCAATGTGTTACTCAATTCCTCTTCCTCATGTCTTTTCAATTTCCTCAACAGCAAAATGGACAGTAATCATATTCTGTATTTGAACATGTTAGGTAAGGAAAAGTTTGGAAAAATAGATATAGATAAGGACATATCTCTATCTACATCTCTATATTTCTATCTGTATATCTCATCTCTATAACTATATCTCTTGCTATGTATTCATTGTCTGTAGCATGGATATTCCCCATGAATGGTAGCCCTTAATATAAGATTTTTCCAAAGATTTTTCTGAATTATAATTTTTATTTGAACATGGTATTTCTTGTATGTAATAATTTCCTTTTAAACCAATCATGATGTATAAGAACATTTAATTCTGAATCTCTCATGTGTGAATTTTATAGATATAAAATGATAGTATTATGACAAGAACAGGATAGAAGCTATTTACACTTCTTTTGCTTATTCAGAGCATTTAACCAGCTCAAATAATATCAAACTTTATTTCAATTTCATCTGTGTCCATGTGTGATGGAAGACTGGTCCACAACTAACCTGTTCCATTCATTTCAGCCACCTTCATAACTGATACTGATCTCCATAGTTAATTGGGTCTAATCAATGGGCGAGAAAATGTGTTTCCTCAGCTCTTGGCTTGGCGGGAGGTACCTGCTGGAGGTAGAGAGAATGACAGGTTGGAATTAGTCCAGCAGAACAGAGACAATCTACTTGCTCCAGCAGAGAAAAGAAAATAAAAACAGAACCTCGTAGGAAAAAAAAAATTCAAAAAAATAAAAACACTAACACTCCTGCTTTTGTAGAAAATAAAATAGCAGCAAGAGGGGAAAACAGGAAATACAAACAAGTTATTGAAGGAGGAAAGGCAGCGTTGATGTGATAAATATATCATTACAACAGACGAACTACGTGGGGGTGATGCTCTACACAAAACAGGACTTTGATGGTAAAAAGCAAAACCAACACAAAAGGCAAAAAATGAGCAAGTTATTTTCTTTCTTTCTTTCCTTTTTTAAATTTCACCAATAGGAGAACAGAGTCCCCAGGGCCAGTGAGGGAGCCAGGGATGAAGAGGTGAGTGGGAGTTGCATTATGTATGCATCGCTCCATGTGTGAAATATCCTTTTGATGAAGACTTTTCAGGCAGCTTCCTTGATTCCTGTCATTTGTAGCACGTTGCTTAATTGAGTTCCCCATAACAAACGTAAACCTGAGACACAAGCTCAGTGCAAATAACACATTTGAGAATGAGATCCGGAGAGCAAGGGGAACAGCCTGGGAAGGAGACTCAGGTAATGAGGGAGGGCCAGGACAGGGATGCTCCCCTAAGGGACTATGCATGACTACATGCTCGCTTCCATAGATGACCTGGCAGGTGCCTCAGGACAGTGCATGCATGAAAGAAGCGTAAAGTATTTATCCAACGCCTACCATCCCCCATTGGTCAAAGCTCTTTGGCTGAGCCACAATTTTAGGCCTAAATATAAAACAATCCCCACAGGTGAACCACTCCTCAGGGTCATGATAGAGGCCCCAAGGTGGGGGCCGGTGGGCTCAAGGTGAACGCTGCCTGGTTATCTCTGTGTGAACAGCTCAGCATCTCTGCAGAATTTGACACCTCATCCGTGGATGGAAACAAAAGTGAGATTGACGGGATTTGAGAAAGCCATGGTGTTACCTACTAGTGCATTACTTTGTTCTCATCAGATAAAATCTGTATGTATGTACTTTAAGAACTTTCAGAGTTCTGACAATGACTGATCTCTATACTAAAGCACAGACTTCAACATGTATTTAAATCTAATTAAAATAATAAGTTGAATTAACTTAAATAGTCAAAATGCCTGCTTTTAAGCCACTATATCATAATTTCTCCCTATGTTGCATGGTTTTCTGTTGTTACTCTAACTGTACTCATTTTTGTATGGTTATGGAATCTTCTCAGGAGAATGTGAGTTTATTGAGAGCAGAACTGTAGTGTTTGTGACAAGCACATTGTATGTGCAGCTGGGAGCAGTTCATGATGGCAGTTCACTCTTCTGTGTATTTTTGTACTTTTCAATGTTGTGTGGATCCATCATAAGAAATAGACTCTGGGCTGGCCATGGTGGCTCATGCCTGTAATCCCGGCATTCTGGGAGGCCGAGGCGGCCAGATCACTTGAAGTCAGAAGTTCAAGACCAGCCTGGACAACATGGTGAAAACCCATCTCTACTAAAAATACAAAAAAGTAGCTGGGTGTGGGGGCGGGCGCCTGTAATCCCAGCTACACAGGAGGCTGAGGCATGAGAATCACTGGGACCTGGGAGCAGAGGTTGCTGTGAGCTGAGATCATGCCACTACACTCCAGCCTGGTGACAGAGCAAGACTCTATCTCAAAAAAGAAGAAGTAGACTCTGAAGCAGTGATTTACTTGGAGGACGTGTGCCAGGGAGTATTCCAAGGAACAAACCTGAAAAGGAGGGAGGAAAGCAGATCCAAGTGAAAGAACAAGTTGAATGTGACAAAGTCGGCTATCATGGACCTCTCAAGTTGTCCGGAGACCACAGGACAGGGTCCCTGTTGGCTACAGCTGCCTTTGTGGTGGGGGGATAAGCAGGGCAAACAGCTCAGCTCAGAGAAATTCTTGGAGAGCCCAAAAGGAGAGCGTTGAGCTGTCCATGATCTTAACAGTAGGGGTGGGCACTTTCTCACTTGGAAGGGTCAGGGCCGGTCCCACCAACATTCACTCCTGTTGGGTTTCACGGTCTCCTTTAATGGAACCTCACCAGGAGATAGAACCTGGACTTTAGACAGTGTTAAGAGGGTTGGAGGAACAGTAGGCTCTATGGGAGCCAGGAAATTAATCTCATACAGAAAAAAAATAAGGATAAAAAGGATTGATTTTTGGTATTAAAAGTAATGGCAAAAACCGCGATTACAGTGAGGCGGGAACCACAACATCTTACTGTTTCTACGTTAAGGCTGGTTCACAGAAGAAGAATTGGATCTGTTCTATCTCTCTCAGTAAGGTAAAAGGACATATGTAAAAATGTTATACTACTATATCCTGTAAGAATGAGTTTTTAGATAAAATACCAAATCAGTGACCCATTAAAAAATTTGAATATACACTATTAAAATTGAAAATTTATGCTCCATGGAAGGCATTGTGAAGAGAATGATGATGAGACAAGTCACAGCCTGGGATGAAATATATGCAAAACATTTATGTGATAGATTTGTATGTAAAAATGTAAAATGTACAAAGGCCCTTAAAATCCAACAGTTTTTTAAAAAATCTAATATAAAAATGAGCAAAATATCTGAACACCTCACCAAAGATAGAGAGGTGGCAAATAAGCGTATGAAAAGATGTTCAACATAATGCGTTATTTAGGAAATGCGAATTAATCAGCAATAGTTCGCCACACAACTATTGGAATGGCTAAATTGCAAAGACTGACAATACAATTGCTGGAGAGGATTTGGAGCAACATAAATTCTCATTAATTTCTGGTGGAAGGGAAAAAAATGGTATATTCAGTTTGGAAAACTTTGGAAAATGTGTACAAAGCTTAGTTTTACCATTGGTGTAACATATGAACACCAATCATCTTCTGAGGTTTTAGCCAATTGATTTGAAGAAGTATGTCTACACAAAAGCCTGCACGCAAACACTTACTGCATCATTATTTATAATCACCAAAAACTAGTATCAAACAAGATGTCCTCCAATAGGATAACAACTAAACAAACCGTGAAGTGGATAATTAAATAGCGGTATAAGAGGAAATACTACACAGGAATGAAAATAAACTGTCAAGCTATGCAGGGATATGAACACTCTTAAATACAAATTTCTGAGTGAAAGTCACTAGTCTGAAATAGCATCATCACTTTCTGAGCCCCTTCATAGGACGTTTTGGAGAATAATACCATCAGGATGGTAAAAAGGTCATTGGACGTCAGGTTTCTGTGGGATGATGAGTGAACAGGGAAAGCATGCAGGATTTTCTCAGGATGGTCAAACTGCTCTCTGTGATACTGCAACAGTAGAGGTATGGCAGAATGCACTTGTCAAAACTCAGATCTTTAGAGGACAAAGAGAAAACCTTAAGTATGCATTTTTAAATGGGTATTTAAGCTGTCGGGAGATCTCAGGATAAAAAACAGAATGTGACAAAAATATATAATGGCATCATCAACACAGGAGACCACCTTGCTAAGGAGGGTCGCATGGAAATGTTTAGCTGAATGATTTGGAGATGAGTGTGATGCAAGACTAAAGGCTAAAGGAATAGTACATTTTAAAAAAAGATCCTTTAGTTGATAAAGTTGTTACCCACAGGAAACAAATTGACAAATTCTGAAACCATTCTACTTGTTCACTGGAATTGAACAATTAAATAAATAATGGTGGATGACAGGGGCCACTTTTCCTATTATTAGAGTGAGGAGATTACAGATAAGCGAGGAGAGGAAGCTAGAGTGACCTAGGTTGAAGCAGATTAGACTTGGAGACATTACTACAAATGCATGTTTATCTTACTATAGATACAAATAATTATATCCAGAAATATTTATAGATAAGTGTATTCACACACATCTTCTTTTTCTCTGTCTGCCAAGAGAATCTAGAAGTAATGATTTCCCGGTAGCAATGAGCACACTGTCTTAAAATATGGTTTCTAATTCCATTCTGCACAACACAACTTATTGGCAAAATGACTGATTGTAGGACCAGTAGGAAATGTACAAGACAAGTCTAGAGCATCTGGTAATACCAGAAAGTAGAAAAGTGCTATATATGCACACACACATACACACACACACACACAGTGATGGGGTGTGTCAAAGGGTCACAAGAGTTAACCAAGAGTCTCTCAATGGGCAAAGCTTGAACAACTTGGACAACAAAATGTATGCATTAGTATTGATTGGATTTTAATGCAAAATATAAAATTAATATTTATAAATCCACACTGATATAAATAAGAAGAATAAGTAAATAAATGGAGAAGGGACAAATCTTCTTTGCAGAAGAATTCCACGTATTATTTGATACCCCAGTGTCAAGGAGGTGAAGTGTAATTACCTGTGACTGTGGACAGTGGCTTCTTCCTGAAGAGCTCAGTATTGAAAGGGGGAAAAATGAATAACCCTGCAGGGAAAAGCTTGACAAACAGGACCTCTGCCAGGTAATCAAGTTTAATATCAACAGTGACTTCATGGTGGTGTCACAAGAGGAGTGCCTTATCTCTGCCATCTTCCTACAAAACACGCATAATCTGATCATGAGAAAAATATCAGCTACATTCTGCAAAATCTAGCCATGACCACTCAAAATTTTCATGGACTTTCAAAACAAGGAAAGACTGAGAAACCATGGTAGCCAATCAGAGACTAGGAGACATGACAATTAAATGGAATGTGATATTCTTCTTGGGATTATGGAATTGAAAAAGAGATACTATGTAGAAATCTGAGAAAATCTGAATAAATGTAGAAATATGAGAAAATCTGAATAATGAGCAGAATTTAGTTAATGAGGCTGTATCAATTCTGGTTCATTAATTGTGGGAAATATGTCATGCTAATACACTCTACCAGTAAGGGAAAATGAGCGTAGATTACATGGATGCTTTCTCCTCACAATAGTTCTGTAACTAAAACAACTATTCTAAAAGAAAATTGTACTTAAAGAAACAAAAGTGCTATCGAGCATCATGATTTCATTTAATAAAACATATGTGAGTTATACCTTTTAATGTGATGAGCAGTTTTAAACAGCACCCACCTAGAAAATAAACTGGTGTAAACCTAAGATCGCTTCAACTCACAAATGACTTGGTAATTCCAAATTAAGAATTAGAAATAATAATCCTACTGAATAGGTAAATTAAACATTTTTTTTTAATATAAGATAAAGATGCAGATGTGTTTGGTAGACTCTTCCTCTGTGAGGCTTGACTTGAAGTACTCTTTTTTGATAGGTAAGATTAATTCCCAGGATAGAGGAAAAGCACCACCCAAGATGTGGGAACGAAAGTTAACATGGTGTCCTGAGAAGACAGCAGTTTTGATTGAGGTTAAGTTTACTTGTTTCTGCATAAGTAATACGTACATCTGAGTGATGAAAGGAGGGTTGGTGAGCAGACTTTGACAGGCACCATGAGTAAACATTTTCCTGTAGTGCAATGAGTCATTCAAAGGGAAATAGAGAGGTGGAAAATTAATGAGAGCAATTTTAGAATAAGGACATTCATTACAGGACCGTGTGTATGCTTTGAATTAGAATGGCAGACAACGGGAGAACAAAGAGGTCTGAAGGGCATTCTTTTGCTTTGAATTGTTCCCAAGCTTTCACCTCCAGATAGCACATGGTACAGCAGCCTGTAGGTGACACCACCTGAGTCATCTAAAATGCAGTCTTAGAAAGTGAGATGATGAAGCTGTTCAGCTGTTTGGCCATTAGTAAACCTCACATTCATTACCACATTACAACTGCAATAGCTGGTGAATTATGCAAAATCAAAGTGACTCATCATCATTTCAGGAGTAAACGGTTTTCTTCCATTGAAGCATTTGGGGATAATATAAATTTTAAAGACAATTGCTGTGAAAGAAGTACATAAATGATAACAATCGAAAGCCATCGAAATATGCGTTAAAGTATAAGGAAAGTTTTGAAAAATGAAAAAGTAACTGAGACTGACAGTAAAAAAGAGAAAAAGCAGCTGTGAGACAATTGCAACAGCTCGCCTGTCTGTGTCCTAATTCTGCCTACCTTTCTTTTGCCAGGTCAGCAGATATTTTTGAATCAATTACAAGCCTGTGATTTTTTTATAAAGCAATTATCTTCTATCATATGCAACAAGAGTGAGAGATAATAAAACATTTGAGAAACATATAGAGTTCATAAAAGTGGAACAAACAGAGAGCAACAAAAATTATGAGAATGTGAATTAGGCTCATAATACAGAAGAGCTGTAATAAAAGATGTCTGCCATTTGTTTGATGTTTGCTTTATTTCACATTCATAATCAGCTGCGACTCAGATTTGATAGTACTTTCTGGTTATTTTATCAGACTCAGAGCTAAGTTCCATGAATAAAAAGACCTTAATCCTAAGCGTTATCAATACAGTGGCAAGCTGCTCACCATACTGCAGCTGCATGAGGCTGTGATTTCGGTTGGGACAAACCGGAACTTGGCTGGATTTTTTATTTTTAATTCCTGGAGAACTATGTGAGCATAGAGAGCTTTGAACATCTGAGGCATATTCTTTGGGAGCTAGACGGCTGTGTGTTGATGCCAATTTGTGTATGTGCCAAGGAAAGACCTAGGGAGGAGAAGGACTCCGACACTCATCTCTGGCTCGCCGTGAGGCTCTGGCCAAGCAGTCACGAAAGCAAAGGTTGTCTTGTAATCCTTCTGATGCTGGAGGTGCACCTTGCCACACAGATCCTCTTGGCCAAAGGTAGAAGACAAACAGTGGAGATGTTTAAGAAAATGTTCTGACCAATCTTTGGAGAACTACATGATTATACTAACCCAGGTGAACCCTAGGAAGCCAAACTTAAAAATGATGACTTAACAAAACACAAAAAAACAAACATTTGGCCAGAAACAGTAATAGCACACTCTTGGCAACATAAAAGTTACAAAATTATTTCAGAAAAGTAAATCAACACAAAATCATCAACAAGAAACACAAAATCAAAAGGCAAACAAAATACCTAACAATGAAACAAATTTTGGGGAGGAATATGAAGAATTGTTACAATACAGTCTTTTAAAAGTCCATTTATCAGCAAAGCCTCCTATCTGTTTGAAAGACAATTGCATAAAGTAATAATTATACTACGGTGTTGCTGGAGATATAATGTATAAATATGTAATTTGGATGACAAGAAGAACACAAAAGCAATGGATGAGAACAGAGGTATATTAAAGAAGAGTTTTTGTAAATCATTGAAATTAATATAATGCTAATCAGAACTAGACTGTGTTAAGTTAAAATGCTGATTGGATACCTGGGTGAAATACAGCAAAAGAAACTATGAGGAAATAAAAAGGTGCACTAGAAAATATATATTTAGTACAAAAGAAGTCTGTAATCAACGTGTAACAGAACAATGCGACAACCAAAAAGTCATTAAAACAAAAAAATAGCACAATGGCAGATACAAATTCTATCATGCCAGTAGTTATATTAAATGCAAATGAATTAATTATGCACATAAATCACAGAAAATGGAAAAAAAGAAAAATTTTAATCCAACTATATACAGTCTATAAAAGATACAGTATAAATTCAAAGACAGAAGTAGGTTAAAAATAAAAGGATGAAAGTGATACACAATAAACCTGGTAACCAAAAAATAGCTCTGGCAGCTATCTTAATATTTGGCAAACAGATAATGAGACAAAAATTTTAGATGTGATAAAGAAGGATATCATGTATCCTTGAGGATTGATGCGTCAGAAAATTATAACAATTATGAACATGTATTTACTAAACAAAGGAACCCCGAAATACATGAAACAAAAAGGAAAGAATTTTAGGAGCCAATACAAAATTCAACAATAATAGAGACTTAAAAACTTAATAAAGAATAGAATAACTGGGCAGAAAATTAATAAGAATGTAGAAGATTTGAACAACATTAAAAATCAGTTCTATCTAAGAGACATTTCCATTGCAGTCTACCATGAAAGGCAGAATTTTATTTCTTTTGAAGTACACAAGAAACATTCTCCTGAATGAATATACAATATGCCATAAAACAGGACTTAATAAATGTAAAAGAATGGGTATCACACAAAGTATGTTTGCTGATCACAGAGAAACAAAATCAGACATAAACTACAGAAAGAAATTTGTAAAACCCACAACTATGTAAACATTAAATCACACATTTCTAAATAAGCAATAGATCATAGAAGAAGTCACCAGATAAATTAGGAAATACTTTAAGGTGCATAAAAACAAAAGCGCGACATATGCAAACCTAAGTTAAGCAGCTAAAGCAGTGTTTAAATGAAAAATGTAGAGCTGTAAACAGCTACATTAAAAAATGAAACAGATTTCATGCCAATAACCTAATGAACATCTGAGACATTTTATTTGGGAAGTTGAAGGTCGTATGTATGTGCAAGTTTGTGTATGTTCCTAAGAAAGACTCAGGGAAAAGAAGGACCCAGACACTCATTTAGTTACCTTAAGAAACTAGAAAACAACAGCAATCTAAACCAAAAGCAGGCAGAAAGAAGGAAATAACAGTGATTGCAGCTGACTAAATGAAATAGGAAATAGGAAAAACAAATCAACAAAACCAAAAGGTATTTTGAAGGATATTTCAAAGGACAAAATTTAATTAGATTGACAAGAAAAAAGAAGAAAAGACTCATATTTCCATAACCAAGAATGAAAAATGGAACATCACTACAGACATTATGGAAATTTAAAAAATATATGAGGGTGTATTATGAGCAGCTCTCTTTCAACAAGTTAGGTACATTATCAGAAAGGACAAATTCCAAGAAAGACCCAAACTACTGAAACTGGCTCAAGAAGATAGAGAAAATCTGAATAAATCATAACAAGTGAAAAGATTGAATTAGTAAATAAAATCATTTTACATATACACAAATCTAAGTTCCAAATGTTTTCAGTGGTAAATGCTACCAAACATACAGTAAAGCATTAACACCACTCCTTCTCAAACTTTTCCAAATAATAGAAGAGTTGACATGACTTTTCAAATTATTCTCGGAGGCCAATGTTACTGCATAAGCAAAACCCAGCTAAAGCCATCACAAGAACATAATACTGCAGAACAATATCTCTTAGGATCAACAGATGCAAAAATACTCAAACTGAATCCAACAACATATAATTATAAAGCTTTGTATACCATGACCAAGTACAATACACCTCAGGAGTGAAAAGTTGATTTGAATTATAAAAAATCAATAAACATATTAGGCAATGCTGCTACAATAAAGAAGCAAATCACAGGATTATCTCAATTCTTGAAGAAAAATCATTTGGAAAAATTCACCACTCATTCATGATGAAAACATTCAGCCAACTAGAAATAGAAGGAAACCCTTCAACCCGATAAAGGATGTGTTCCAAAAACCCACATCTAACATCATATATAATAGGTTAAGATGGATGATTTTTTTCTTAAGACAATAAAAAAGACAAGATTTCCAGTCTCCCTATTTCAATTCAACATTTTGTAGGAAGTTCTAGGCAGGGAGATTAGGCAAGAAAATAAGTAAAAGTCATCCAGATTGAAAAGGTAACAGTAACACTCTCTCTCCTTGCATATGACATGGACTTGTATAATGAAGATTCTCAGGAATCCCATAAAAACTATTAGAGCTAATAAAAGAGTTCTGCAATACAGCAAGAAACAACATCAATATGCAAATATCAATGGTATTTCTATACACTAGCAATGAATAATACAAAAACGCAATTAAGAAAATGACTTCTTTTACAATAGCATTAGAATAACAAAGTACTTACAAATAAATTCCATGAAAGAAGTATAAGGCTTTTATACTGAAAACTCAACAACATTGTTCAAACAAAATAAGAAAAATCTAAATAAATAAAATGGCATATCATGCACATGGATAGGAAGACAATACATGCAACTGAAATTGATGTACAGATTGAACAAAATCTCTATCAAAATTCCAGTTATCTATTTTGCAGAAACTGACAAACTGATATTAAAAAGTATATAGAAATGCAGCGAACACTGAATCACCAAAATATTCTTGAAAAAAAAAGAACAAAATTGGGTGACTTGTAATTCTTGAATTCAAAACTTACTACAAAGACACAATAATTATGAGAG
This sequence comes from Mandrillus leucophaeus, assembly GCF_000951045.1. NCBI lineage: Eukaryota > Metazoa > Chordata > Mammalia > Primates > Cercopithecidae > Mandrillus > Mandrillus leucophaeus. Next base: position 605,586 of record NW_012105176.1, read on the forward strand.
TGTTGTACTAGCTAGGGATAGAAATATAGATCAATGAATAGAATTGAGAATCCAGGAATGAATCCTTACATTGAAGGTCAATTAATTTTTGACCAGAGTACCAAGATGATTCACTGGTAAAATAGTCTTTGCAACCAATGGTGCTGGGACAACTGAACACTGTATGCAAAATAATGACTGTGGACCCCTACCTCACACTGTGCACACAAATGAACTCAAAATAGACCACATAGCTAAATATAAGAGCTGAAACTATAAAACTCCTAGAAGAGAGCATATAGTGTAAATCTTTCTGACCTGGATCAAGTAATTTTTAAAAGATATACCAAAACCACAAGTAATAATAAAAAAAGAACTCATCGATAAATTAGATGTTACAAAAAACATAAATTTCCACTCTTTTTCTGTACTTCCTTTTATTGCACATAGATTTGACCACCTGGAGCCTCATTATGAACAATACCTTTTTCTTTCAACTGATAATGTTTTTAAATATTTGAATACAGATAGGGTAGTATGTCTAGACATTGTTTATTCTATCAACTATTGATTTAAAATGATATCTTAAATAGAAATAATATAAGCCAAAAATACCATGTTGGTTATTCAGAATAACTCTGAATAACTTACTGAGCTTCCTGAGGAATTGGAGGAGCACCCATAGTTTGGGGACAACAGGTGTGGCATGGAAGCTCAAGGATGTGTGGATCCTACTCGAGTTCCTTTCCATGTCACAAGCTGAGTTGAACAGGGCAATGTACCTACCTAACCCAGGTAAGAGTTTCTTCATTTGTGTAATGTGTAACAGTGAAGGTTAGACCAAAACATGCAATATTGTTTAGCACAATAGCTGGCATAGACTATTTGCCCAAAGTTTATTAACCATTCGTATTAATATCTCTAAGTTGCTATTTATCAAGAGGGAAACGTTTGTTGACTTAGTATTATGCAGATTCTTTATATTCATGATTTTTATTAAATCTTAATTTAAAAGTGATCCACTTCTGTCCAATCTTACTGTCCCTCTCCCAGTCTGATTCATTTTCACTACTTCTCTGAAGAACTTCCACAGCATTCTAGCTGTTCTCCTAGGATCTATCCTAGTATATTCTCCACGTAACTGTCAAAATCTTGCCATAGAAATTTTAAATCATTTTTGTGCTTAAATTCCTTCATAAACTTCCTGCTTCTTTTTCTTAGGAAAAAACTCATAACCTCTTCAACCCTGCCTTAATTTCTCCTTGTTTCCCATGTATCACCCCTCTGTGGAGGCCACCCTGGCTCTGCTTCCATGCAGTTAAAGGAGGGATTTCAGCGTGCGTGCTCCCTCCTCAGGGTGCCTCTCCTCCCACAGCATCCACATGCCGGTGGGCTCTTTGTTTCTTGCTTCCGATTTACCACATGAGCCCCTTTACAGTGGGTTATAATTACTTCTTTAAAGTATGTCTTTCCTGCTAGTCTCCAAGCTCCCATGAAAACAAAGAAGATTCTCGGGAATCCATACAAGTTAGTTTATTAGAACTAATAAAAGAGTTCTGCAATGCAGAACATCAACATGCAAATATCAACATGCAAATATCAATGGTACTGCAACATCAACATGCAAATCAAGATGCAAATATCAACATGCAAATATCAATGTTATTTCTATACACTAGCAATGAATAATACAAAAATACAATTAAGAAAATGACTTATTTTACAATAGCATTAGAAGAATAAAGTACTTATAAATAAATTCAATGAAAGAAGTATTAGGATTTTATACTGAAAACTCAACAACGTTGTTCAAAGAAAATAAGAAAAACCTAAATATGCAAAATAATGACTGTGGACCCCTACCTCACACTATGCACACAAATGAACTCAAAATGGACCACATGCTAAATATAAGGACTGAAACTATAAAACTCCTAGAAGAGAGCATGTAGAGCAAATCTTTCTGACCTATTTCAACTAATTTTTAAAAGATATACCAAAGCCACAAGTAATAAAAAAACTCATCGATAAATTAGGTATTACAAAAATATATAAATTTCCACTCTTTCTCTGGGATTTCCCACTCAATCCCCAGTAATCAGCCCGGTCTGTCATTTGTGAAATGGATGAACACAGTTTTCAAGGCTAGGTGCATTTTATTTCAAAATGCCCAGTGCTCTTCCTATACATGCTTCCTGCCATTAGCATTGCATAGCCAAAAAATGGTTCACTTCAGTTAGAGAGTAGAGAGCATTTTCCTTTTTATTTCAACCGATATCATGAAATACATTAAAAAAATGCACATCTCTATGCAGAGAGATCTAAAGCAGCATCTGTAACAAATTATAATGAGAAAATCAGATGATTTCAAGAGGGAGCGATTGAGGAAATACGTTCAACCCTATTTCTACTTTTTTTGCAGCTAAGGGAAATGACATTTTAACAAATATATTTGCTCTCCTTCCCTCGGCAGCTTTGTGTGATTCCAGTTGAAGTCGGATGAAATGCGTGGGCTACCTGTTGGTACAGGTGGAAGGTTGCTTTCTGTTTTTCTTTTGTGATTGGTTCTTCCTTTCACATCTCCTGATCATTTGGCAGTTGACTTCCCATTTGAAAGGGCTTCCTCTGCAGGGTTCCCAATTGCTCAGCAGCTCATGGCTTGTGAGTTTGTCTCTGTATCTTCCCTGATCCTGCAAGTGCATTAGCAAGACAGCTGCGGCACTTTCACCTGGACTTTGGTTCATAACAAACTGTCTTGCTCTGCTGCCCCTACCCACACGGGAGCTGAGGTGCCAACTTTTTATCTTTTTCTTACCTAAACATACTTCTGGCAATGACTTTTCCCTCCTTTCTGCAACAGGGAGAGAAACTGTCTCCCTCTTTTATTTTAGTTTTTTAAAAAATCAAATTTTGCACTGTTTTTGTGTGTGTGTTGGAACGTTAGAGGAAAGTAAGTTGGAAAGAAAGAGTTGGGAATAAGAAAAGTATCAAAGATGAAGGTGAGACATACATTTAAATTACTTTCGGTGACATTTTGCTAATTCAGACTTGTGGCTTTTAAACTTAGTGAAATTACACATAGAATGATTGAGGTACGAAGCAGTGTGGTGGTTAAGAGAATTAAGGCTGTCATGGTGCAGGAGTTCCTATCTGTGCTCTGTGATTTACCACCTGTGTTACCCTGGGCCCGTTGCTCAATTTCTCAGGAATTTCTCTAGTCCTTTTACTCTCTGTTCACCTGCTACCCTGAGTTTCTGACTCTTTTCTTCTGAGAAACTGTTGGTTTTAAGTGATTTTTTTTAAAAGGCTATAGGGAGCTGGCAATAGGTACAACAATACTTGATCTCTGAAAGCGCTCTACCAAAATGATGTGAAACTAGTGAATTCATGTCATGGGTGAGAAACCCTGTTTGTCTAGGACCCCAGAGAGAGCTACCAGAAGTGGAGGCATGGTGTTTAGAACACATGTTTAACTTTCACTAAGAATCTGAAGTCACAGCTTAATAACGTATATTAAATAATATTGGATGAATTATTTAACTTCTAAACATTTCAGGTTTTGTTTTCTAAAATGAGGATAATGATACAGTTATTGTAAACAAGTAATAGAAAAACTGTCAGTATAATAGATACTTATGTAATAAGAGGCATTTCTTTCTCTCTTAATTATATATAAAGTTGACTCTTGAATAACATGGGTGTGAACTTTGAGGGTCCACTTATACTTTTTTTTTCAATAGAAGTGAGCCTGAGTGTGCCTGCCTCTCCGCTTCCCCCTTCTACCTCTTCCACCTCTGCCACCTCTGAAACAGCTAAACCAACCTCTCCTTTTCCTCCTCTGCTTGCTTCACATGAAGACAAGAATAAGACTTTCATGAGGTTTCACTACCAGTTAATGAATAGCAAATATATTTTCTCTTGGTTATGATTTTCTTAATTACCTTTTCTTTTCTCTAGCTTACCATATTGGAAGAATACTGCCTATGACACATTTAATAGACAACACGTGTTAGTCAGCTGTTTATGTTAGCAGTAACATAAACAGTAGCTGTTTGTAGTTTGGTATGGGGGACTCCAGTGTTACATTCAGACTTTTGACTATGCAGGGGATTGGCGTGGTGCCCCTAATGCCCACATTGTTCGAGGGTCAACTGTACTTATTTCGAATTTCAAGCCTCACTCATAATCCAAAGCCCTTCTTATCCACATAGTCTCAGGTTATTTCAACCACAGTTACCTCACCCATCTGTAAAGTCAAAGAAGTTCTCACGTGTATAAGACATTTGAAAGTAAATGGGTTTGCCACTTACTACCTGTATGAGCTTGGAAAAGTTACTTCACTTTACTAAACATCAGTTTTCTTAACTGCAAAGTGGGTCTGACAGTAGTGTGATCCTGTTAGGACTGTTTCGAGGATTAAATGGGGCAATAAGTGTAGGGAACTTGGCACTGTGCCTGGAAGGAGCCCTAGAAATGGTGAATCATATCACTGCTATGATCGATTGCACTGACTTTCCATATTTCATATTCTCTCATTTTGTCTAACTCTTACAACATCAGTCTCTGTTTCATACAGGTTGGTGTTATTTTCCAACCACATTGTGGAGTTCTGCAGAAGAGTCTGGTTTTCACAATTAATTAATTCATTAATGTAATAAAAGGACGGAAGACAAAGGACAATATCTGGACAGAGATTCAGGGAGGGAGAACAACACCAGTGCTGTGCTGGGGCCAGCTCTCGCCTGGCACCTGAATGTGAACACAGATGTAAAATTCCGAGTTTCAAGCCAATTGATACCAAGTTGGTAACTGTAGCCCTCCCGTAGTGAGGGTACTTATCTCGGGAAAAATGCACACTAGCTACGAACCCGGCTTCCACCACCCCATACTGTAAAACACTTCCCAGATACAATATTGAGCATGCATGCATTGACAGAATGGCAGTGGAGACTATACTAAAAGGAATGTAACTTTATTCTTTTCTTAATTATCATAATATTTAAAGTGAATATATTGGCCGGGAACAATGGCTCACGCTTGTAATCCCAGCACTTTGAGGGGCTGAGGCAGGCAGATCACCTGAGGTCAGGAGTTCAAGACTAGCCTCTAGGGCAATCTCTAATAGATGCGTTTCTCATTGTAATTCATGATAGCAGGCTTAAGACATGAAAGAACTCCTCAAATTTACCTTCCTTTATTGTAACCAAACAGACTAATATCTTCAGTGTGAAGCCACATAAAAGGATGTCTTGGAAACCATATAAAGTGGATTTACTTTCTTGCAGCTTTAGTAAGCCATTCAAAAAAGTATTTGATAAGATTGAGTGAACTAAAGGTTAAAAACAATTGTGATTTTTCAGAATGATATATTCATTCTGGGCAACATGGTGAAACCCCGTCTCTACTAGAAATACAAAACTTAGCTGGGCGTGGTGGCGGGCACCTGTAATCCCAGCTACGTGGGAGGCTGAGGCAGGAGAGTCACTTGAACCTGGGAGGCAGAGGTTGCAGTGAGCTTAGATTATGCCATTGCATTCCAGCCTAGGCGACGAGAACAGAACTCCATCTCAAAGAAAAAAATATTGAATATATATTGATTTTTCATGTATAGATATATACATAGAAAATTTATGGTCACTGTACAGTTTAATATTTGCTGTATTATAACCAAATAATTCCTGCCGAACAGAGTGACTAGTAGAGATAGAAAAGTGAAAAATAAATACATTAAGTGATAGTTGCATACAAAATTGAATATATCATTCTGAAAAATCACAATTGTTTTTAACCTTTCGTTCACTCAATCTTATCAAATACTTTTTTGAATGGCTTACTAAAGCTGCAAGAAAGTAAATCCACTTTATATGGTTTCCAAGACATCCTTTTACATGGTTCACACTGAAGATATTAGTCTTATTGTTTGGTTACAATAAAGGAAGGTAAATTTGAAGAGTTCCTTCATGTCTTAAGCCTGCTGTCGTGAATTACAACGACAAACGCATCTACTAGAGATGTGCCCCAGATGCTGTGATTAAATAGAACAAACAAAACAAGAAACATTTCCTCCATCCTCAATGTGGGGGACGTATTTTCCCAATATTCCCGCTCTGCCATATTCGCTTTATCCCTGTATGGAGCTCCCATACCATCCCTCACAAGACTTTAAGATATTTTTATTCAAAAACCTGCTTTTTTTTTTTTTTTTTTTTCCTGGGTTGTGTGGGTTGTGATGTTTGGTTGAACCCTGTGCTTTCAGCGTGTAGTAGAGCCAGAGGTGAGATCAACAGAAAGGAGTCCTCTCCCTTCTTTTCTTGCCTGGGGCAGCAATGCGTGGAAAGACGTACCGGAAGGGAGGGATGTGGGCTGCCCGCGCAGCCGTCACTCATGGACTCAGCATGCTGCCACTGTCCACAGGAGAAAGGGCTCCACGTGAGCGCTTGGAGAAGCAGATGCTACCCCCAACACAGTCAGTTCTCAGTGCAAAATTTCTTTCACTGCACGCAGCCCCTAAATTATTTAGAATTGTCCTGAGTTCTGCCTAGTTTTGCATGCACCCTCCTTAGGTCTACACTTACAAGAAGGAACGAATAAGGTTTTAAATTTCATGGTGATGGCAGTATTAGAGGTATTGAAATAAGTTGGGTATTCATTCAATTCTTGTGAAATAGTTTACATTTTGCTGACAATAGTCATCAAAAAAAGAGTCATTCCAAGTATTTATTGGTAAATATTAGGTGGATGCAAAACTGATTGTGGTTTTTGACATTAAAAGTAATGGCAAATCTTTTACTTGCAAAAAAAATCATTTTTTTTTTTGCAAGTTAAAAAAAAAGATTTTTACTTGCAAAAAAAATTCTTTTTTTCCTTGCCAAAAAACCATTTTTCCAGAAAAAACAATAGTATATTTTGTTGTGGTTGATATTACATGTGAACTTGACCAGACCCTGGGGTACTAAGCTATGTGGTTTCATATTCTGGATATTTCTATGAAAACGTCTTTAGATGAGGCTAACATTGAAGGCGGTGGACTTTGAGTAGGCAGATAGCCCTCCCCAATGTGGGTGGGCCACATTCAATCAGCTGAAGGCCTGAGTAGAACAAAGACTGACCTCCCCCAAGCAAGAGTGAATTTTGCCAGCATATAGCATCGACTCTTTCCTGGGTCTCTGGGCTTCTGGCCTTCAGACTGAAACTGCACTTTCTCCTTCCCTGGGTCTATCACCTGCCAGTTCACACCAGAGATTTGGACTTTCCAGCCTCCATAATCACATGAGCCAATTCCTTATTTATGAAGGTATTATAATAGTATATATTATAATTCTTTCTCTCTCTCTCTCGCTTCATATATGTGTGTGTGTGTGTATTTATCTATCTTTCTATATGTCTCTCACTTCTCTCTCTCTATATATATAGAAGATATGTATGTCTTCTACATTTTCTATTACTCTGGAGGACCCTAACAAATATAATAATAAATATAAAATGAAACAAAGCAAAATGACAATAGTTGTGTTCTTCAGGGAGGATGAGGTTAGAGAAAGTCAAAGACTTTGGCCCTGAGATTCCTGCACTGAATGTTGGTTGTTCTTCCAGTAAAAGGGATGGTCAGACAGTTCAAGATTTGGGAGAAAAATAGGGAGCAATAAAAAAAATACAATTTACATGTATAAATTTAAATAAATATCGACAGTTTAGAGCAAGAGTTAAAATGTTTTTGGTTTCAAAGTGTATGAGAGAATTAGATGTCTAACAACTGTAGCATACATGATGGAAGGGAAATAATTTAAATGTTTTTTTGAAGGTTCTTGCTTTGGGAAAAAAGAAAAAAGCAACAATTAATATAAAATAAATATAGGTTAAGATGTGTGATGCAATTTCTAGGGCAAACATTGAAAAGTAATAAATGTTTGTATATTTTTTACATTTATGTAATAAAAATAAAACAGTTATAAAACTAAATCAATTTAAGTACACAAAATAATAGAGAAAAATAGAAAGGGTAAAGAATAGACAAAGTGTAGTAATACAGTAAATTTAATCTTACAGATATCAGTCATTACATTAAAAGCAAATGCAGTAGTAAACATGTGTGTATGTATGTATTTTAGAGATAGATAGGTTCTCGCTCTGTTGCCCAGAGTGCTGCAGTGCAGTGATGAAATCATGGATCATCGCAGCCTTGAACTCCTGGGCTCAAGCAATCCTCTCACCTCAGCCTCTCAAGTAACTGAGACTATAGGCATGCACCACCATGCCTGGCTAATTTTTTCTCTTCTCTCTCTCTTTTTTTTTTTTTTTTGGTAGATACAGGTTCTCACTCTGTTGCCCAGTCTAATCTTGAACTCCTAGGTTTAAGCAATCCTTCCACCTCAGCCTCCCTAAGTGCTGGGATCCGAGGCTACAGCACGAACCACCTTGCCTCACCTAGTAAACATTTAAATAAAAGGGTGTGAGTGGCGGCACCTGATTTCCCCCTGTTTGAGTGGAGTTTCCAGAGGAGCAAGAGCAAAAGTCTAGAAGGCTCCATGTGATGGGTTAGGGTTTCTGAGATCAGAATAGACTAATTTCAGCTTAATATTGTTATGGACAGTTTTACATAGAACTCATTATAGGTATGTACGTAGTCACAGGTTAGTGCATACATATAGTTTCTTGCTGTATCAGCTGAAAGGGCCCAGAGGCAAGGGCACTTCAGTTGCAAGGAGCCCACTCGGTGTCCAGATCTTGGTTCTGATGCTGCACTAAAAAAAAAAAACACCCAGATATCCCTGAAAGAGGGCAAGAAACATATCAGGTGACCCTAGAGCATCTTGTAGTACCAGAAAAAAAGAATCTGGTATTCTAAATAATTTATATAGACACTTTAATCTAAAAAGGTGAGACGTAACATCCTATTCCTTAAGTGTGGACTATGTAAAGCAACCTATTTCTAAAGAAGGTTGTACAGAAATGGTGAAACAAATAATCTTTTCAGTAGAAAAACCTGAAATGCTACCTTAGCCAGGTAGTCCAGGCAGACACTGGAAGTGATAAGTTATGTTGATAGTACCTATTATATGTGATGCAATGTGATAGAATGACACTAATCCTCTCTGGTCTTCCTGTCAGAACATATAACCTCAGTTTAATCATGAGAAACATATGTGACAAATCTCAGTTGAGGAATGTTCTAGAACACATGGTCAGGAAACAAGGAAAATCTAAGAAACTATCACAACCATAAGGAGATTAAGAGACTTGACAACAGAAGTTAGATTCCTGTGGTATGGGATCCTGAACAGACCATACATATGTGCAAAAGCTAAATAAATCTGAATAAAGCCTAGACATTAGTTAATAATGTATCAAGACTGATTTTTTAATTGTAGCAGTGTATCATACTGTAGCAGTGTATCATACCTCAGTATGATGTTAAAAACAAGATGTTAAAAACAGAAATGCTTAGGATGGGCTACACAAGAACTTTCTGTACTGTCTTCTTAATTCTTCTGTAAAGCTAAGCTTTTCTAAAAAATAAAGCTTATTTTAAAAAATGGACAACATCCTTCAATTATAACTCAAAATGGCTATACTGGATATTTAAAAAATGCAAAACCCGATAAAATACTGCTAAAAGGAAGCATATTTAAAAATATTAAGATGCAAGAAAATCAAAAGAAAAGGACAAAAACACCGATCTCCAGAGAACTGATGTTAAAATCTACCAATAGAGTAAGTAAAACATTAGCTGTATTAAAAAGACATGCATTATATAAATAAAAATTACAGCCAGGCGTGGTGACTCAAGCCTGTAATCCTAGCACTTTGGGAGGCCGAGGCGGGCGGATCACGAGGTCAGGAGATCAAGACCATCCTGGCTAACACGGTGAAACCCCGTCTCTACTAAGAGGTACAAAAAACTAGCTGGGCGAGGTGGCGGGCACCTGTAGTCCCAGCTACTCAGGAGGCTGAGGTAAGAGAATGGCAGGAACCCGGGAGGCGGAGCTTGCAGTGAGCTGAGATTCGGCCACTGCACTCCAGCCTGGGCGACAGAGCGAGACTCCATCTCAAAAAAAAAAAAAAAAAAATTAAAACTCACCAGGAAAATATAATAATTCTAAATGTGTATGTACAGTATGTACCACATTACCTATTCTGAGAGCATGTTAAGCAAAATGTTTTATAATCTCAAAAAATTATATTTACACTTAAAGTGAGAAATGTTACACACATGTCTAAATAATTGATAGAAAAAGGCAAGAAAACAATCTTAGCAAGGATATAGAACATTTGCAAAATATGTTTAGTACATAAAACCTTACTTTTATACATATACATTGCTCTTAAAAACTGCAGAATACACAGTTAAACTTGTGGAAGCCGAGCATAGAAAGGAAATAAAAAAGAGTCATCACTACAAATCTTACAGACTTTTAAAAGAAACAAAGAATATCATTAGTAAGATTTTGCCATTACTTTTGAATATGTAGATCAAATAAACAAATTCTTAGAAAATTAAATAACTACTAAATTATGCAAGTAGAAATAAGAAATATCAGTAATTTTGTTTCCAACAAATGGACATTACACTTTTTAAAAATATTTTCCCACCAAAACTCCATGTTTAGCTTGATTCACCAGCAAATTCAAACAAAGATTTTAGAGAAATAAAACAACTATACCATAAACTTTAAACAAAATAGAGAAATGAACAGCTTTATATCAAAACACAAAAGAAAATATAGAAAAGTTATCAATTTCATTAATAATTGTAGATGCAAAAATTCTGAACCAAATATTTGCAAACCAAGTCCAGCAATATACCAAAAATATAATACATAACAACCAAATTAAGTTTATTTCAGAAAATCAAGTTTGCCTAACGTTTAAAAATCAATCAATATAGTACATTGTCTTGACATTTAAAAGAGAGGAAACAATCTTGAATAGCATGTGTTTGAAATTCAAGAAACAGGTGCAATTTTATTTAGAAATGGGTTATTTTATCTTAAAGCTATCAAGGAGAGTGAGGAGATTTTTATAAAACCACAAATTGTGTTAATGTTAAGGAGACGGTGGAAAGACAGCAGAGAAGCCTGGAAAGGTGGCCTCCTACCTCTGTGGTGTTTGCACCACGGGGTTGTTGTTATGCGGGTATTTGTTTAAACAAAAAAGTATTAAACTGTGCACTTGGTGTGGAGCACCTTTCACTGAGTGCATCATAAAGTATAAAAGAAAAAGAAGTCAATGAGAATAACCTTCAACAGAAAACTACAATAGGAAAAGCCACAGAGTGGTCAGGTCAAGTGGACCCCAAATCATAGGTTTTCTCACAGAAATCTTAAAGGAATATAAATTGGTTAATCATTTAAGAAAGCAGCTTCCCAGTAGGTATCAAGAGCATAAAAATTATTATTTGATTTAGACCCAGCAATCATGTACTTGTGATAAGAATTACATATTCGAATTACAGAAATAATGATAAGATTTACTTACACAATGTAGATCACACTGTGTATCTGGGTTACTTTAAATATCCAACATAGAGTGAATAAACATGTCACGGCATAACTGCCAATAAAACTATCTTCATTGATACCTTCAACTAATATGTAGAATTTGGGCCAATAGCTTGATCTTTTGCATTTTCAACATTTTGAAAACAGACAGAAACATAAATAAAGAGTGGTTTGAATGATTTTACTCATGTAATGACTGAATATATATGTAATGTATGCATTTCTATTAGACACTGAGAGAAGAGTACCATACTTTGCTACGTTTAACACTGAATTTTGGCTGTATCTAAGTAACAGATAAAATAATCGTAGACAACATTCTCTTAGGAAACAGTCACGAAACAGGCTGATCGTTTGGCTCAGGATACGCACACCCATGGATATTCAACAGCACGACTCCACTGAGGGCCTCACTGTGGTAGACTGGAGGATCACCTCTGTTCAGCAAATCACCAGAGTGAGAAGTGGAGAGGGATGGTGGGTGGGACTAACTATTTAAAATAACTTCTGGAATTGTAGTGTCTCTTAGGAGTTTGGTTTCAGTACAGTCAATGCCTTACTTCTAATGCCTTAGCTACATGTTTCCAAAACAAAATTATAGACCTTGTTTTAGATTGCAAGGAAAGGGTCACAATGATACCTGAGTTCTGAAGCATGAATATCATTTCATCAAAAATATTTATTTAAAAAATCTTACAACACAGAGTGGCCCATGGATGGTAATAATTTAAATGGGAATTAAGCGGGCAGGATTTTAACTAACTGACCTGGAAGGGAAGGACTCAGAGTCCACTATTAACTATTATGTAAGAAGGAATATCCCAGATAAAAGGTAATCAGCTTTTTGCTTGCCTTTTAACAGTATCCTTTCTACTTGACTATCCAGCATTCACTTTTTCCCCTCCAGAAATATGACTATGGGTGAGTGATACTGTGTACCTGTATATTGACATGTGCGTGGGCTGTGTGCATGTGTGTGTGTGTGTGTGGTGTGTGTGCGCTTGCAGGCACTGTTATCGCTTTCATAGAAACTGATTCTGAAAGAAATTTCAGAAGGGAAGAGACAAGTTCTTGGCTTGTTGTAGACCAGAGTAAAATCTAAAAGAATTCAGGGGGAAAAAAGCTGGAGCCATGGGGTATGTTCTTGACTGTGAAAGCATATTTCATTTATATCCCCAGTCCACTAGCTCAGTTTAACCATGAGATGGACTTGACCCCTGACACACACATGTTCAACTACTTTGAACATTAAGAACTTAAAAACAAGTTCAAATTGACACTGTTAAGCACAATATTCTCCCACACCTGATCCCAAGGTTCAAAATGCTCTATGTCCTGATTTATTTTGTTGGTCTGTTTTGTGAGTTATCTTTATAGTGATAGTCATGGTGTTATTTCAAATCTTCATTAAAATAATATAAATGGTGAAACAAATAGTGACCTCAGCCTTCACCTCCTGACAGGCGTTCAGGGATAATGAAGCTGATGTGAGAGCCTGGAGAGAAACATCAGTCAAAGGCATGCAGGTTGTGAATACAAACCTCACTTGTTTCCAAACAGATTCTTCATCATAATGATTAGGACAATGACAGTACAAACATTCTCATCCTACAAAAATAAGTAGTCACAACCACACCTTATCCAACATCTATATAGCAATTGTGCCACACACATTAAATTTATATTTTTACAATGTAATTTAATATTTATTTCAAGCCACAATCTTGTTGAAGTACGTAATGTTTACTTCCAACCATTCTTATAATCCCCCCTGGTGCCATGCCACGGCGCCAGCATCTTAGTTGTTCCCATGGTACTGGTAGGTGGAGGCATCGAGACTGCTGTGTCCTCTCTTCTTGCAGGAAATCCCATCCAGGGTCCCTCTACTCTCCTCTGCAGCTTCCATGCTTGGAACGCTGAGCCATTGCTAGGACGATGAGGCCACAGGAAAGTGAAATGCGCCTGCTGCGATCTGATCCAACTGACTACTCCTGCTGCTCCTCCCTTGCACCTTGGGCATCTCCTTCCAGTCTGAAGGAAACACTTTTACCTGCACTTTTCTTTTACAGTCCTTCAATCTCTGTTGCCTCTAGGGAGCACAAGTATAGAAACAGAAAGCTGGACTCCTTTCATCCTGCTTCACAAAATTACAATGTTAAAGGAAAAAAAAAAAAAAAGACCAAGTACATTACCTGATAGAATTGGAGAGACAGGCATGAAAGAGATGTAAATACAGTTAGAAAACGCATCAGCATTTACAAATGTATGTGAGAACCAATGAGGAGGATTTTCAGAGACTATTATGACCATTTATTTTTCCAATATGTGATATGTAAAGGCACAGAACATCAATTTAATATTTGGAGCTTTTATTTTTCCTTTTTTTCCTTTTTTAAGTTGCCAGAAAGACCTTCCAGTGTTATGAAGTTTGTGTCAATATTCTGGAATTGACAATTTTGTCATGTATATGGGAGAAATAGCTAAAGGTGTAGTATAAAGTATTTGTTCACAGGTAATGGAACGCTACCTTTACCCAAAGATATAAAAAATAAACTGGAGAACAAAAACGCGGAGTGAAATGTGTCCTTTTCTTCCTTCAGTGTCCTGTGTTAGCGTCCTCATTTATCTTCACGGTACTGATGCAATGCAAAAGGCCATAATTTATGGCACTTAACCTACTGGATTTGCTGGGGGCGTAATGCCATTGAGTTGGCTTAATAAGCCTCTGCTTTTTGCTTTCATTGACTCTGTAAGGAAATACAAATAGAATGGGAGAGGAATGACATTAATTGTAAGTACCAAAAAAAAAAAAAAAAATGGTGCCATTGTACAAAGGTTTAAAGTGTTTGAGTGAGAGAATAAACTACTGGGGTTTACAATCTAGCCTTCCAAGGAGTTTTTCTCAAAATGGAAGACTCAACTGAAAATTGCGTGTCTGTTTTCTCTGTGCATAAATCTTTTAAATCATAACCACCCTCAGATCTTAAATAAGCCCCCATACTCTAAGTATCGTGTAAAAATTAGGTAAAATATTTAGGACAAAACAGCGTTTTCCCAACAGTGCAAACTTGATTAATGGAGAAAATGTATTTTAAAATAAGCATATTCTCTATCTTGTTTTGTATATGTGTAATTTTCAAAACTAGAAGAATAGAATCCTCAGAGGAATTTACAATGAACATATGTTAAAGATTTATGGGGCAGCTATTGAGAAGCCCAGCAGGATGAGAAGCTGGTTCTGAGGAGAACACGAGACACGGATATGCCCCCAGTCAGTTACCCAATGAGAGTGATGAAATGGGCTTGCTAAATTAGACAGAAAGAAAACTAGTTCATACACCCCGCAGAAATAGCACCAGAACTTCAGGGATCACGTTCTCTACTGGACAAAAATTATTTCCAAGTCTATACAAAATGGACAACTCTTTCATTTTCTAAAAATTAACAGCAGACTTTACACAGTCAGGGCTTTAAACAGCTATAGATGATAGTTGATAAACTATCATTATAGATGATAAACAGAAGAAGGTTATGTGCCCAAGAAAGAGAGACGGTTTTTAGACAGGCTTAGAGAACAATGTTTCAGCCTACTGTGCCATGAAAAACAAACAAAAAAAATGGTCTTTTTTTTTTTTTTTTTTTGGACTTAATCAAATTTTATATGCTTTTTGGGGACTTTTACAATTATGCAAGGAGTAAGTTTTCCTTGTCTATTTTTTAAACTTAAAATTAAAACGGTCCCCATGGTCTGATTCTTACAAATGTACTAATAAGGAGAACTGTGGGCCATCTACCTTGAAGCCCAAACGTCCTTGGAAATCGAGAAATGAATCACAGGCGAGGGCGTGGGGAAGGTCACAAGATTTGGTGAATGAAGAGGTGTAAAAAAGGAGGTTAAGATTCCAGCCGAGCGCCTTGGCTCACGCCTGTAATTACAGAACTTTGGAGGAGGCATGTGGATCACCTGAGGTCAGGGGTTCAAGACCAGCCTGACAAACATGGTGAAACCCCGTCACTACTAAACATATAAAACTGCCTGGGCGCGGTGGCTCAAGCCTGTAATCCCAGCACTTTGGGAGGCTGAGGTGGGCGGATCACCTGAGGTCAGGGGTTCAAGACCAGCCTGACAAACATGGTGAAACCCCGTCACTACTAAACATATAAAAATTATCTGGGCGTGGTGGTGTGTGCCTGTAATCCCAGCTACTCAGGAGGCTGAGGCAGGAGAATCGCTTGAACCCAGGAAGCAGAGCTTGCAGTGAGCCGAGATCATGCCATTGCACTCTAGTCTGGGTGACAGAGCAAGACTCTGTCACAAACAAACAAACAAACAACAACAACAACAAAAACAAATTAAGGATTCCAAGGAGTTAGAAAAACTGTTTTCATTTAAATAAGATAAGCCCTAAAATAGGTTTATTTATTTTTTTGACACTTGCCACAGCCAAGTAGGCATTATCTGATGCAGAGAACATTTGGGTTACCTCTTTGATGTTTTTGGTGATGTTTGTGCACTCCTACTTCTTTTTCTCATTTTTATATTGAGCATGCAAAATCAGGTATCTCTGTCTACCTCTTTCTCTGTCTCTCTTCCTGCCACGCTGTGACCTCTCTGCTCTCTCTATTTTGCTGAACTTCAAATGTATTCACTTTTTAAATAACTTACTTTAATGAAAAATCTTTAATAGATCAGAAGTTTGAAAGATTAGATTCCATCTTGATTTACTTAGAGTATTTTGAGTACAGAATTTCACATAATTTTCTTAGTGCTCTAAGTTAAGTAAACACAGTACATGTGTTTAACTAACACAGGCCACTGATATCAACATTTCACCACTTACTGTGACATATAGAAATCTTATGTTCCTTTAGATCCTTTTACGTCCCCATGTTTTGAATAAAATTTGCCATATGTATTTCCTCTCCATACTTACCTATTGATTGTCACATCACATCGTGTTAGAATTTGTGCTTCTACCATCAGATATGATTTGAGAAACTTACGTGAAGGATACGGTTTATTACATTGGCCTCTATTTTTGCTCATTCCAGGGCTCTTTGGTGAAACCGTGAAAACAAGATTCCAGGTTTTCTCCAGTTATTTCCTTTCTGTGTGGAGAAGCTCCTTTAGCCATCCTTCAAGGGTGGGCTCGTAAGTAACAATTCCTGTTCGTTTTCCTTGTTGGAGAACATCCGCATTTCCCCTTCGTCTCCTGAAGTGTGTTTTCCCCGGATAGAGAATTCATTTGACAGGTCTTTCATTTCAGTACTCGAAGTACATTGTGGCGCCTCCTTTGAGCCTTCATGGTCTCAGATGAGAGGTCGGCTGTCAATCCAATGGGTCTTCTATCAGCAATGCGTCATTTCTTTTCTTTCTGGATGTTATCAATTTTTTTCTTTGCTTTTAGTTTTAAAAGTTTTATTATGAATGTGTCATAGCAGGGTATCTTGTTGGGGTTTTACTCAGCTCCTTGAATCTTTTGGTTTATATCTTTTGCTAAATTGTAGGGCTATTTCCAGCAATTGTTCTCTGAAATGTTATACTAAGTCTCACTTGCCTTCTCTTCTCCCTCTGGGACTCTGGTGATAGCAAGGCTAGCTGTTTTGTTATTTTCCCACAAATCCCTAGAGCTGTTCATGTGGAGTTTAGCCAGGCGTGGTGGTGTGTGGCTGTAATCCCAGTTACTTGGGATACTGAGGCAGGAGAATCACTGGAACCCAGGAGGTGGAGTAGCAAGTATGTCTCAAGGAATTTATTTTGTTTTCCTACAGGAATAAAACACTCCTACCTCAATCGCAGCCCTCACAACCTGACTTGTTTTTCCCTTGGTCTTGTACATCCAGAAATGCTAAGTATGTCTTTTGTAAGTCTCCACTTCAGGTGTGGATGATGGATTTTTTTTAATTATTATTATTTTAAGACAAGGCTTTGCTTGTGCTGTCACCCAGGCTGGAGTGTGGTGGCATGATCACAGCTCACTGCAGCCTCAGCCTCCTGGGCTCAAGCCATCCTCCCACTTCAGCCTCCAAAGTAGCTGGGACTATAGGAACACACTACCACACCCAGCTAAATTTTTTTATTTTCTGTAGATGTGAACTCACATTGTTGCCCAGGCTGGTCTCAAATTCCTGGCTTCAAGAGATCCTTCTGCCTTGGCCTCCCAAAGTGGATCTTTACAAATTTAGTGGGATTTGGCTCTTTTCAAACTTTGTGTTTTTGTTTCCATATTTGTCTACCTTACTCAAATGACCTGTTACTTGGAAAATGCACAAAAATAGAAAGCAACTGTCAAAATAATTTTTAAAATAGGTTACTAACAAAGTGTTCTTGTCTAACGTACTTTTCTTCTTATTCATCTTCAGTGAGTAAAACTCAACAAAAAATCGAAGACAGCTATGAAGTTGAACATGATGCCTGCCAGATTTTACTATCATATTTTTTCAGAGTGGGCTGTTACATAGTTGATAACTAGATAAGTAGGTTTTGACAATGGAATGAATTCGCATACAGGCATTACAATGAGGAAACCTGGAAAATTACTTTCTAAAACAATAAAAACATGTTTTATAAATGGAGAGATAATCTGGGTGGAAGACTAGGGCACTAGAAATGAACTTCAGCTACATCGCATGTTGGCCAGTAGCCCTGTACCTGTGATGGTCCTCCAGTCCTGTCTACCGCAGCAAAATGTGACGAGGCCAGTTTTCTCCAGGGATCCCATCCACCACTGTCCCTTCTTCACAGAGAAGGTACTTAAAGCCCTAGTGAAAGTTTCTTTAGTTTAATTTATTGCCATTGACAGAGTTAAAGGCAGAGTTGAATTATGTGCTAGTCTAGGGAGGTGAATATTAAAGGTGAGTCGATGGCTCTTTTGTCAAGGATTAATGAGTGACTTTGTAAATTAATAGCAGCAAACGGGATACAAGTGTGCCTGTAAGGAACCTCAGTTGTAGAGGATGGGGCGTGCATGAGAGAGAGGTTATAGAAACATGTGTGTTCCAAAAAGGCTTACAGGGTCGTAATTGGGGAGCTACTGTATCTAAATACATCGGAATTCCTTAAATTAAAAGTCATAATAACACAGTTATGCAGATGTAGAAGATAAATAGTTGACTAAACAACCAGAAAAAATAGAATTTTGGATAAAGCAACCAAATTCTGCCATCATATTCTATTATTGTCATTTTGCTACTAAATTGAATGAAATATATATTGGGAAGAGAAACATATTTTTAAATTATTTTTATTAATTGAGGTAGTAATTTTTTGTAACTAACACAGGGGAAAATGTAGACGTAAACCCCCTCAAGGAAGAAGTAACAGTGAAAGACTTTTAACAATGGAGCGTCTTCTTTGTTAAATGGCAGAGTCGGAAGAGGATGGCATGTATTTCTGTTCCCGCAGGTTCCTGCTAACTCTATGATTTTAAGGAACAGTTCTTCCAAAAATTTGATCATGGCTGTACTCTGCACCATATTTTCCAAGATAAAGCAAAGAGGTTTTCATTCTGGAAATACTCATGAGTTTTCCTTAAGTCAAGAGTTTTTTGTTGTTGTTGTTTTGTTTTGTGTTTTTCATCATTTGCAAAAGTGCCTCGACATACAGATGTTTGAAGTCAGGAAACTTTGGAGGAAGTCGGTGCATAAATGGGAACTGTTTGATGTCCCACGGAGCCACCAGTGGTGCATGCCTGAAAGCCTTCTTGCTGCACAGACCACATGGGGAACAGCAAATCTGTCAGACAGCAAGCCAGGCCGCGCTCGCAGCTCCACTGCCTCGTCTATGACAACGGCAGGTGACTTGGCTCTTCGTGGAATTGCACGATGAATAAACTTCCCGACCAAGTGATAGTCGCTGATGTGAGTCCTACCCGTGGGGAAAATATCTCAGCATTGTTTATTTCTGTCAATGGGAAAATGACATTTGTTACAAAACAACTACAAATGTGTCCTGGAGCATTCAAGTGCTGTTCACCACTAAGATTCGGTGGAAACCTGAATCACGTACATTTATGAGCCCATAAACCAAGGATGGTATGAGAAACGCGTCCTTTGACCTCGCCGAGTTCTGGGCTCCAATGATGCAGCTGCTCTGGCCTAGGTGAATTACCCTTTCGTCTGTGTCTGCTTCTCTGTCATTACCGTGGGAGTAAGGCTGACTCACCGCTGCACTACAGAACATGAATCGTAAGGTGTGCATGAAGAGGACATCCAATCAAAGGTCCCTCTGGTTTCCCCCCGCCCCACTCCTTTCCATCACTGACAGTTCACCAAAGTCTTCACACCCATGAACTGGAAATGGTGAGGAAGTTCTCAGTCAGGAAATACCAGGGGGTAAGTGTTATTTCCTGGTAATCCTGAAAACCATCACCCATTTTTAGATACATGATTGTTAATTAAGAGCCCTGGAGAGGCTTGCATTCAGGACTTCAGTGCTGAGCTAGTCCTGAAAACACAGTGTTCCTTTCATGCCTTCCTGAAGGGAAGTAGACTAAAGTGAGTTTAAAAAGCCATTGTCCTGGGTCCTAGATAAGGTTTGTTCCCTACTGAAGAGATCTGGACAAACGGGTCAGTGTCCTCTTCTTATTTTCGTACACAGAGAAAGAAAGATTGATGTGCACAGGCAAACACACAGGCACAGGCACACGAGGTACACCCACACCCTCGTTCAGGAAGAGTCTTGAAGCTAAATACACTATTTTGTCTCCTGGGGTTCCTATTCAATGAATCTTCATGCTAATAACATATAATCAAATCTCTGGAAAGGTTTAAAAGCAAAAGAAATACAAACAAAGCTTTTACTTACCCTTAATTTGATTCCGGGTTGGCCAGCAGTGCTTTATAGTATATGGTTATTATCCACATGTATTTCCATTTAAACCGTGCCAGCTGAGGCCACTTCTCATCTGAGAATCACAGCCACAGCCCCGGAGGAAAATAAAAGCATGTCACTTTAAATTTTATAGCAGGGCCAAAGAAATGTCAGATTCCTGCCTCAGCTGTATAACCACACACATTATATTTGACCCGAACACATCCCATCAATTCATGTTCATGAGAAAATTACACTTTGGATTGACTTGATTCCTGTTCTTTATCCAATTTCTTACATAAAAAGGCAATTTGATGTTCTCTTCAGTGGCCACTGTATACATATCACATTCAAGTTAATATCGTGAAAGTTTTATAGTATTTTTGGAAATGCTGACTGAAATGTTTCCCTTGTTCCTCCTATACTACTCAATAATTGCAATCTAATTAATTTTAATTAGTTGTACTGGGTCTCTTCTAAGATGCATTGCATTTCTGTGTTGATAAATTTTAAATCAGATTACTAGTAAGTCTTTTTTCCTTTATAATTTTTTTTTTCAAATCTGAGCACACTTCTGCTGTATGAGTATTTCTTTCTATCCCATTGACTTCCCAAGCACATTCAGTATATTCTTTACTGTATGTTTCCATAAATAAGTGGGATATTTTAACTTGTAAATATCTCTATAGAATGAGCCACAAGTTTCCAAGTTCTTGTTATATATGTAACATCAGTAACATACATAACATGGATCAGGTTCTGATGAGTTGATTTTACTTTTTCTTGATTTTCATGTATGGCCTCTGCAAGATGAAGTTTTGTCTCACAGACCCAAAAAAAGGAAGAAAAGAATCTATTGATTTGGGTTCTTATTTTGCATGTAGTTGGAATAAAATGTATATTTTAGAGGAAATTTCGGTTGTGTGTATATATATCTATAATATATATAAGCATGCATGTTTGTCCTGGTACTATCAGATAGTCTTCCATTAGGAATGAAGAGAACACATACTTTAAAACGACTAGAAAAGCACAAGCGAAAAATTAAGATAGCCACTTAAGAAAGCCCCAGAGAAGAGGAAACATTTGAACTTGGTCTAAGAGGATGAGTATTGTCAGATGTCTGCAGTCATTGCAATTTAATGAAGAGTAAAGGGGTGTTTCTGGAGAGAAGACTGGCGTCAGCAAAGACACGCAGGTATGTTCAGGAAATTTACAGTGGTTAGCATTGGCTAGAATAGGTGGTACATCCTGCCCTGTTGCCTGTTTCCACATAAAGTTTTATTGGAACATAGCCTTGTCCATTCCTTTGCATCAAGCCTATGACAGCTTTTGATCTACGTGGCTGAACAGTTGATAGAGAGATCATTACGCCTGCAGAGCCTGAAATGGTTACTAGCCAGCACTTTATACAAAATTTAAAAATCTGATCCCTGTGCTCAATCATAGAATGCTTGTTGACAGATAAAGGACAATAATGATGCTTAACAGTATAACATATACTTGAATTTCCTTTGCACATAGATTTGACCGCATGACTAAAGTCTGCCTTTGGGAGGTGGAAGTCATGGGTGCAACCTATGAACTACACAATTAAAAAGGACGCAGGGTGACCTCCATTTCCTCTTCTTCCTCCCAGGATGTGACTTCAGCTGGAGCATCAGCTGTGGGCTCAGGTACCAGAACCCAGAGTGGCAGAGGCAATGCTATCCTCCCGGCCGGAGCCGCTTATCTCTGTCCTGTTACAGGAGAGAGAAATCAGCTTCTGCCTTGCATTTCTAGGAGTCTGTGTCACAGAAGTGTAGACTTTACCTAAGCATTATTATTATATGACATACCGTTAGCCCACTTCCGCAGGACTGAGGAACGAATCCTCTCCACAGCATGCCCGGAAACTAGAAATGCCTCCTCCTTGATACGGGCTGCTAGGCTTGCTTTAGTTTATGTTTTGGGATTAACCACTTTGAATTATAAATTCACCATGAGAATAAAACTTCGTTTCTTGGCCCCAATGACTTCAATACAATCATCCAAAAATGAGTGTAAATTAGAAACTTAGAATTTTTGGTAGCTTTTAAACATAAAGCTGAAATTTGAACTTCAGAATTTTCAAAAACAAAACAGAGTAGATAATTGATTGCCATCAGATCCACACTAAGAATGACTCAAAGACGTCTTACAGACGTAACGGAAATTAGTATAATAGCAATAGGATGGATTTGGAATTAGGCATGTGAGTAAATCAAAGATTAGCAAAATAAATTATCCAAATTGTTACATGGAAGAAAAGAAAAAGAAAGTAGAAGAGAGCATCTGAGCATCTGAGACGTTACATAGAATCAGAATCTAACATGCAATTAGATGGCATCTTAATTTCAAAAACGTAGGTTTCAAAACAAGAAAATTACCCTAGATAACCCAGAGTATTTCTTAGTTATAAAAATGTCAGGCCACTAAGTAGACATAACATTCTTAGCTGTGTATGCATAAAATAACATATATTCAAAAATATAATGTAAAATCTGACAGAAAGAAAAGAAATAGTCACAGAACCACAATCACAGTTGGAGATTTTGACAAATTTCTATTGGACAAAATTCTTTAGGCCTCAACTGATAAATCTGAACAGTTTCTTTTCATGTATTTACATAGTAATTTTAAAAAGTCTGTCTTTTGCACATAATTTTTAATTGTTTTTGATTTGGTTGTAGTTACACTGTTGTTGTTAATTGTTATTTTATAAGGCCGTATATACAAGGGCACAAAGTACTGTTTATTAAAATTCTAAACATTTTTCTTATTTTATTTTAAAATGTATTTTTACCTTTTGTTTACATTATTTTTATACACTAGAAGTGTTTTGTATTTATTAGTTCTCTCTACCTTTTCTTTTAAAGATTTCAATACTGGAAAAGTATTACTACCTCTTTCAAAAATATTTTGACTACTTAAATATACTATTAAAATATTTTTATATTTTCCTTTCATATTTAAATATTAAGCTAATACATAACTTATGCTGGCATATTGTATGAGAAAATCATATAGTCATGAGGGATTCTTAGGTATGAACCCATTGTCAAGATACTGTCTATAATAAACACATTCTACTAAATAATCAGAAACTTCACTCATCATATGTCAAATACCTTTCCAGTGGGTTTTCTATTTTCTTTCATAAATATGTCTGTTCAAGAACTAATACTACTTCAATGCTTATTATAGCTTATGAAGTACCTGTATATGAAATTCCTTTATCATTATCTTTCTTCTACATTTATTTGACTACTATAATATCTTATTATTGAATAAATAAAATGTGTAATTATATTGTCAAGCTTCAAAATAAAAGCCATTTGGGTTTTTGACTGAAATATATTTACATATGTAGTGCACTTTGTTCTATTTCTGATTTTAATAAAAAAGTGTTATTTTTATTGTTGTGTGTGATGTTGCATATTGAATTAAAATTGAAACTCGGTTTTACATTAATAAACTATATTTACATTTTATAAAACATTAATTGTTACAATGTTTCTAATGTTTATGATATGTGTGTCAGGTCTATATTCTAAAATGTTACCAAAATAATAATAATAAATTATAATATAAAAATATTGACAATACTTAAATGAAGCAGAACTTGGACTCCAGAGAATTGTGAAAGGTATTGCATCATGGGGAGAAACTTGATTTCCATTAACTTTCATCTCCTTCCCCACTGACTGCTGGGAACCACGGAAGGATCCCTAAATTTGAGGTATTGCCCATCTAGTGGAGAGGCAGACGTGGAAACAAAATGGATCTCAAAAAGATACCTGCACCACCTTGTTCACTCTGTATTATAATTCACAATAGACGAGATGTGTAAACAAGTCAAGTGTCCTTCAGCAGAGGAACGGATAAGAAATGCATATGCATACACTGACTATTATTCAGTCCTTAAATGGAAAGAAACACTGCCACTCGTAACAACATAGATAAAACTGGAGGACATGATGCTAAGTGAAATAAGCCAGAAACAAATGAACAAACACTGCACAATTCCTTTTATTTAAGATACATAATTGTCAAACTCATAGAATCTGAGAGCAGAATAGTGGTTGCCAGGGGCTATGGGAGGGGGAACAAGGGGTTGCTAATCAATGGGTGTAAGCTTCAGCCATGCAAGATGGATACGTTCTAGAGACTTGCTGCTGTACAGCACAGTCTAGGGTCAAAAGTACTGCGCTACACCCTCAGAAATCTAAGAGGGCAGAAGCCATGTCAAGTGTTCTTATAACGATACAACAACTTTTTCTTTTAAAGCATAATCAAATGCTGCAGGCAGATGTGCTCTTGAGGGAACTCACGGTGGTGTCCCTACAGTGAAATAGGTAGTTGAAGAGATGTCTCATGTGGGCAGGAGAGGCAGGAATGCTTCCCTGGAGAATGTATTCTTGGGGTGAGACCCTCAGGATGGCAAAAAGTCCCCAAGCAAGAAGGTGGTCATGTGTCGAGCTCCGTGGTGGAAGGAGTAACAGGTGCACCAGCATGGGCTTCTGCCGCGACAGCCCCGAGGAGAAAGGCGTGGTGCACTTGATGGAGATGGGAGGTGGGTTCATGGGAGTTTCTCTTTCGCTCACTTTACTGCTTCTAGGGAATGTCGTCCCCAATCATCCTCACACCCAGTGTTTCCAAACACCGTCCACTTTCCAAAACGTACGCATTCTATGTAGCATTTTCTCAAAAGATGATGATGATGATGATGACGATGATGATTATCGAGATGGAGTCTGGTTCTGTCTCCCAGGCTGGAGTGCAGTAGC
>NW_012105176.1:631217-632615 GCF_000951045.1 Mandrillus leucophaeus
TATAAGTATATATTATGTGTTCTAGACTCTCATTTTATATTAGATATGTCATATATAAAAATACATTACATTTTGTATACATAATATACCGTTAGAATCTGGAGCATTTAGTATGTTCTCAGATGAAAGCCTTTCCAATAATTATTTATATCACTTATATTGTTTTCTTTCGAAACATACATGTAAGGCCTGGAAGTAAGATATTTTGGAACTGAAATCTGATGATTCAAAGTTCTGTAAGCCAATGTACAATTTGTAATCCAAAAATATATCTACTAATTTTAAAAGCTTAGCAGTGTATTTTATCTTTAGTTCTGTTAAAATATGATTAAGAGCCAGAGCACACCTTAGAGATCATCAAATCTGGTTTTATATTCCCATGACGAACCTGAGGCTGGGATCTGCTGAATGACGTGCAAGCATCCCTCCAGACAAATGTGAAGCTGGGCTCCCGTCTTCTGGACGTTCTGCTCTCTCTATCTTACCTGACTGTGTGCTGGGGAACTGAAAATTATTCACTTTGGCCAAAATGCAGAGTACTATTTTCAGGAACTGGAAAAAGTAAGAAATTGTGAGAGCTGAGGGATAATAGATCAAGTCTTACAGGCTAGGTTACTGAGTTAAATCCACCCTGGACATTCAGATCCGGATGCTTAAATACGAGGCCTGGCAGGAGGAATCACTGACAAGGCCAGGACCACTGTCTCAGGAAACTGGAAAATGCTCACCTGTTTACTGAGATGAGTGGTTTCTAGAAAGATGTGAGCCTAGTTTCCATGCACTGAATTGGAGGAGCCCACGGGACAGGGGCGATGACCACTAGTCAGTTAGACATGTGTCTAGGGATTAGGAACAGATCCAGACTGGAGAGTAAACGCAGGAGTGCAGAGTGCACAGATTAGAATTTTACTGATAAAAGGGGCAGACATAGCCCACAGAAGGTGCATTTAATCTTCTGTGAAGAAAGTGAGAGCTGGAGCTAGAATCTGAGTTACAGCAGAGCAAGGACAACAGAGAACAAGAGCCTTCCTCCACCCACTACCTGAAAAAGAAAAAGCAAAAGCAAAGTCATTTCCAAAATAATTCTAAGCTCAACCCGGATAGAAAGTGACATACAACTCTCATATCAACCAAAGCCCTATCTCCTGGGGAGCAATCCCCTATTGCTAATGGAGAAGAGAACCTTGGCTCTCAATTGGCCCTGAACGACTTGAGACGGCTCAGCGTTTGAGGCAGTCTCTGGGACGAATCTCATGGAAACATGAAACTCCAATGGCTGCTGATGGTCCGTTTGAAGTTTTGAGATGGGTCAAGGGGAGAATTCAAAAGTTCCAGGAGCTTAATAGCTGAAAATGACAGAAAAGATTAAGGAGAGATAGAGCCTAAAAGTAAGTCAGA
>NW_012105176.1:633505-636960 GCF_000951045.1 Mandrillus leucophaeus
GTTCAAGCAATTCGCCTGCCTCAGCCTCCTGAGTAGCTGGGACTACAGGCACGCAGCACCACACCCGGCTAATTTTTGTGTTTTTAGTAGAGATGGGTTTTTGCCATGTGGGTCAGGCTGGCCTCGAACTCCTGACCTCATGATCCGTCTGCCTCAGCCTCCCAAAGTGCTGGGATTACAGGCGTGAGCCACCGAGCCCGGCCTTCTAATGGGTTTCTGAAGTTGCTTGCATTCCATGCTTCTAGGAGGCTGTCTTCTTGCTGCAGTTCTATCCCAAGACGGAACCCACTCTGCTGGAAATAAGAACATTTCCAGGACAGCGTCTAGGCTCGGGAACCTACAGACCAGCTCCTGGTTCACATTGTGTTAGCAAGGCGTTTGCTGTTTATGAAACTTGCCCGTATGTGTTGTAGTGTGTAATCAATGCCACATGGCAGTTCAGACACCACACATCATATTTCCCAATCAGGCAGCCTAATTGTAAGGAACGGAGGTGGCTGTAACACGGTTACCCCACTGAGAAGTAAAGTGATCTTGGACTCCTAACTCCTATTTAAGGCAGTTGTTTTTCTAGACCACATAAATGTGATATAAAATAATGTAAATATGATATTAAATATCTTTGCATATACTAAGGCTTCAAAAACTTCAAAAGGTTAAACTTTAGACTTAATTGTCGTTTTATAAAAAATGATTTTAAATTTAACCTAACAGGGATCTAACTTCATGGTCATCTTGCACAATAAATGATGAAGGCAGCTGTTCTGTCTTTGGTAAAACTATGATTCTTTACCACTTCCCAGAAGAGGCATGCATCAGTCAGGATTCAACCACAGCAGCAGATCCAGCAGGAGATCTATATTAAGAAGTTTAGACCAGGCACGGCGGCTCACCTCTATAATCCCAGCACTTTGGAAGGCCGAGGCGGGTGGATCATTTGAGGTCAGGAGTTCGAGACCACCCTGTCCAACATGGTGAAACCCCATCTGTTCTAAAAATACAAAAAAAAAAAAAAAATTATCAGGGCATGGTGGCGGGTGCCTGTAATTCCAGCTACCTGGGAGGCTGAGGCAGGAGAATTGCTTGAACCCAGGAGGTGGAGGTTGCAGTGAGCCGAGATTCCACCACTGCACTCCAGCCTGCGCGACAGAGTGAGACTTCATCTTGAAGAAAAAAAAAAAAAAAGGTTTATTGCCAGGAATTAGCGTATGTGATTGTAGGGGTGAGCAGGCAAGTCCTGTGATCCTAGGGAGACCCAGTGGGGAGGCGAAGCCATGATGGGCAAGTTGGCTGCTTTCTTCTAAAGGGCAGGTCAGCTGGGCTCTGAGGCCTTTCCATTGATGGACACCCCTTATGCAAGACACAGAAATATTGACAAGAAGGTGTGGGGAAACATGGAGAATATTCAAGATGACTCTTTCTCATGGCACCCATTTCCTTCTTCAAAGGATGGTTCAGCATAGCTGGTCACTGTCTTCTCCCCAGTCCCCTCTTTGTCTCAGTATCTCATATCACTCAGGGTCAGCATTCTCTACAAAGGCAAATCACACAGGACAACTGTCTGCTGCTATCCACGGTCTCAGTGTTTATTTCTAACTTTTATTCTGTTACTACATGTGTATATGCACATATACAAAATATATAGGTAAAAATACACTATATATACATGCATATACATACTGCATATACACACATAGAGGTATACATGTATGCATATACATACACATACACGTAACCATAGATATGTATCCATAAAATTTTTCTACAACTGCATTTCTCTGAATGAAGCTGTAAATTAACCCCTTTTCTTTCTTAAGCTACACATTTACCCATATGTTAAAGTCTGGTTACGAGGGCTGTAAGTTGACACTTCCCTAACCAATAAATACCTAAAATTTGTCCCCTTTGTTGAACTCAAATCAATTTTCTTATCTTCGTTGCTACTGTTGTAAGTTTTGCTCCTTTTGGATACAGTGGATGCCAAACATCAGTTTGTACTTATGTGACAGTGACAATTTGGGGTTCCCTCTGGGATATAACACACAGTTCTTTGTTTTTACACAGATGACTGAATATTTTAATGGCAGTTCCAAATACAGATCTAGGGCACAGCTCATAAAAACAACGCGCACACACACACACACACACACACACACACACACACAAGCAGGAATCATTTTCAAAATCCTGTAGATTTGAAAAAAAAAAAATGAAGAACTTTCTATTTCAGAGCCCTTTTATAAAATGCTGACCTTCGGAGCCAGGAGAAGATTTTATTTGTTAATGTGCTGTGTTCATTTCCAGATGGAAGCAGGTGTTAATCACAGATGCACACCTCGTTTGCAGATCTGCATCTGTGCTCTATGGTGGCTGTGCATGGTCCACACTAGGTACCACTCCCACAAAACCCATACTTCAAGGAAGACAAGGGGCATGGATTTATGTTTAAAGATAAAAGGTTCAACTCTTTCAAGAAAAGCATTCTAAGATCTAGATCAAATGTTTGATTTTTCACTAAACTACCACATGAAAACCATTTTTAACAAATGCTGTACTTAGAGCCAACTGAAGGAGGACTTTTGTATTATTGTCTAAAGTCCAATTTGAAATCACTTAACTCGTCACCTTAGGTGCATTATCTATTGATTGGGCATCCATATTTAATCCTCTGTTTCTGAAGAAATTGCACCATCATATACCATCTTCAGTACGTTTTAAAAAGCTGACTTCTAGTGTCTATATTTAGAATACAATTTGTAAGATTTTGCTCTTTTAGAGAAAGTACTTTTTTCAAAGATATATATTTCTGTTGAGTGGCATTTTGAAACTATATATTGGTTTATATTCCCTTTGGATCTTCATTTTAACCTCCGTGTTCATAAAAGAACAAAAGACTATTTATTTTGCTGTTCTCAAACATGACAACGTACTTGTGTGTTTGTGTGTTTGTCTTGTTCCATGTCAGCTAGGGAGGCGCTGGCGTTCTGATGGCTGCTGGGGTCTCACGTGGCCTCACATGGCCAGTGCAATGGGGTAAGATGGGGTCACATCTTGTTGCTATGGAGTCCTGGTTCCTGGTTGCGTCACATACAGACCTGTCTGTCTATGTCAAGACAAGGTTTCATGTTTATCTGCATCAGTAGGCTGCAGGTGAGACTGATTCTTGGTTTTTTTGGTCATGATTTGGGGCCCTACGATATTTGTAAAGAAGAAAAATATATAGAAGTGAGTTTACATAGGATTCAAACCACCAGGTAACAAATAATCCCCTCACACAGTGTTTTCAAGCTACTGTGTGAAATTACATAAATTATGGTGTGAAGGTTTGTCGATCCTCCCTCCCTTCCTTCTCTCCGTCTTTCCTTCCCTCCCTCCTTCTTTCCTTCCTTCCTTCCTTGTCTATTTTCTTTCTTCCTTCTTTCTTTTTCTTTCTCTCCTTCTCCATTTCTTTCTCT
>NW_012105176.1:637735-643007 GCF_000951045.1 Mandrillus leucophaeus
TAGAGGCTATTTTTCCCTCATACAAATATATGTTTAACTTAAGCAACTGTATTATTTACATTTTTAGTGTCTTTTTCTGATGAATCAGTGGTAAGAAACATCTGTAAAAACAAAGATCTCTGGCTTACAATTTAATAACGTATCTTCTATGACTGAATTTAACAGGTGTGCACAATTCCTTGGAATTAGGCCACAGTGCACTGGCCTTTCTAATCACCATCCATGGCTACCCCAGACACTGACGTGGAAACACACTGACCGTTACATAGCCTCTTGTTATGCCCAACTCTCGAGGTCAGGGTGGGAGGCTGTGTGACTGGGATTGAACACATGCTCTCCAACACCAGATGCCGAGCCTGACTCTGACATTTCTACTCTTTGGCCATGTCCTGATGTCTCTCAGTTGGCTATCTGTAAAATGGAGGTACCAAGTACATTTTATGAGTTTAATTTGCACATCAAAAGTCTACATCAATGTATAAAATTGTTCCTTTTTCTTTTAAAGGAAATGATTTTGCCATGCCCTATTATTTGTTTGAGGTTTTCTGAGGTGTGTTCTACATACAAGGACATGCCCTACTTTAAGGGTACACCCTGATGAGTGTTGACAAATAGATGCCCTTGTGTGACCATCATACTCAAGAGGTAGGATGTTGCCATTGGCCCACAAAGGGTACTTTGTGTTTTTCCTGCAAACTACCACCAGCACAGGGCCCAGGGAAACACTGCCACACTTGCTGTCAGAATAGATTTCATGCCCTGTCTAAAGTTTCCCGCCCACGGTACCATTTAGTATGGTTGTTTTTGTGTCAGGGTCTGCTCGTTCAGAAAAATATTTTTGTGATCCATCGATGTTGCTGCAGGCTTCAATACCTCAGTCCTGTTTATTATTGATCGTTATTCTGTTGTAGGAAAACAACACAATTTTTTTTTATCCAGGACCTTGTTGATGGGCATTTGTTGTTCCCAGGTGTTGGCTATGATGAACAAAGATGCTGTAAACACTCGAATATATGTGTTTGCGTGAACTTATGTTTTCATTTCTTTGGGGCAAATACATAGAGGGGGGATTTCTGAGTTGTACTGTACGTAAGCTTAGGTTTAACTTTATAAAACAATGTCAAAAAGTTTTAAAGTGGCTGTATCATATTGTAATCCCGTCAGCAACCCAGGAGAGTTCCACTTGCCCCATACTCCCACCAACACTTGACATGATAGTCTTCTTCATGTCCACCATTTCAGTGGGTGTGCAGTGGTTTCTCACCATGATTTTAATACAGATTCCTGACAATTGATGGAGCTGAGGAGGCTTCCAAGGTCTTATGGGCCATTCATCTCTCTTCTTATTTTAAGGGTCTGTTCATACAGTTTGTTCATTTTTAAATTGGTTTGGATATCTACTTATTCTTGAGTTATGACTTCTATTTCCTAGAAACAAGTTTATTTTTTCTGATATGTGTCTTACACATATTTTTTCTAGTCTGTTAACTATCTTCTTGTTTTCTTAACTATATCTTTTAAAGAGTAGAAAACTTAAATTTTGATAAAGCCTCATTTATCAAGCCATCTTATAATTTATTTCATGCCTTATTCAAGAAATCTTTTCCTAACCCAAGATTGTAAAACTTTTTCCTAAGTTTTCTTCTAGCTCAATGTTGTCCAATGTCAATACAATGTGAGCTACATATGCAATTTAAAATTTTTCAGTAGCCATGTTAAACAAGTAAAAAGAAGAGGAAAATTCATTTCAGTAAAGTATTTTATTGAATCTAACACATCCAAAATAATATTATTCCAACATAGAATCAATATAAAGGTTATTAAAAGCTATTCAATGTTGTTAGTACTAAGCCTTTGATGTTTGGTGTGCATTTTACTCCTTTAGCATATCTTAAGTAGGACTTAGCCGTATTTTAAATGTATAATAATTACATGTGGCTAGCAGTCACCATAATGAACAATATAGTCATATATATTTCATAGTTTCAACTTTCATACTGAGGTTGTTAAGTTTTGAGTTAATTTTCTTGTATGACATGAGATAAGGATAGAGGCTATTTTTCCCTCATACAAATATATGTTTTTAATATTTTCCCTCATACAAATAAGTGTTTCTAATATCAGTTGCTAAACAATTATCCTTTTTCCATTGAATTAACTTGGCCTCTTTGTCAAAAAACAATATATAATGGAAATGTGGATCTAGTTCTGGACTTTCCTGTCTCTTCAATGTTTATTAGTCTATCTCTCATCTATATACCTATTTTCTCCCAATAATACATTAACTTGATTACTGTAGGTTTATTATCAGTCTTGAATGAAATAACATTAGTGTTCTAGCTGTGTTATTAAAAATGATTTTGAGTATTCTAGGTCATTCTGAATGTCGTCATATATTTAAAATGTATTTTTAAATTTAATTTATATTAAATTAAAATTGCATTTTAAATATTTATATAAATTTATATAAGCAAAAACTAGTGAAGCTTCCATTGAAATTTTATTGAATTTTAGATTAAATTGAACAGAATAGGCTTAACCATTCTGAGTCATTTAGTTCATGAAAAACATATGTATTTAATTCCCTCAATGATGTTTTGTGCTTTTCTGATCTTGCCCATATTTTGTTAAATTAGTACTAAGTGTCACTTGTTGTTTTAACTGATATTTTAGATGGCACTCTTGAAACACTTCAATTTTTAATTGCTCTTGCTGTGTATAGAAATACACAATTAATTTTGGCACATCGACCTTGTATTCCATAGCATTGCTAAGCTTACTTATTAGTTCTAATAGCATTTTTTAAGTGCCTTGAGATTTCTACATACAGATCCACATCATCTCTAATAAGAGACAGTTTTCCTTCTTCACTTCTGACTTATACTTTTATATATCATCTTGCTTCATTATGTCAGCTACAGCCTTCAATACAATCTCAAATAGAAATAGAACAGACTTCTCGTGTTCTTCCCCAGTCCTAGGTAGAAAGCATTCAAGTCTCTTACCCTCAGTTATGATGTTAGCTGTGGGATTTTCACAGATGGGCTATGTCAGGTTGAGGAGATTCTCTTGTATATCTAGTTTGCAAAGCATTTTTGCAATGAGTTGATTTTGTCAGATGCTTCACGTGCAATTACTGAGTGCACTTTTAGGCAATAGATGAAAACTGAAGTTCTTAGGGTAGATAGCAATGTCTCTTGAGACACTGCAGCAAACCAAAATGAGCCATGGTCTGTCCCCTCTGGCTATGGTTTCTGCATCAGTTTTTTGGTAAGAAGGCAAGGTCATTTCTAAAATGAGAGGTTGACAAAGGCTCTGTTAACGTGAGCTGAGCACAGAAGGAGAGACTCAATAAACAACAACTCAGAGTGGGGACAAAGCAGAGTCCAATTCACCTGAGCTCATCATGGATGTGTATGTGTGAGTGAAAGGAGGAAAGGAGATGAAAGAAGGAAAGAACAGAAAGAGGACAGGGAGGGGGAAGTGTGGAAGGAGAGATAGGAGGAAAGAGAATGCAGAGATAGTTAAAATCCTCATGGGAAGAATAAAGGTGGAAGACTTACCACATCTATCTGCACATGCCCTGAGAGTGAGCAAACAACCACGATGGGAACACCTGCAGGTCTAGCAGCCAGCACAGGAGCCAGCGATGAGGAGAGCCAGTTCATCCCCTCAGATAAAGTAGAGGCATGAGGCCACGCACATCCCATCTTCTTTCATCATGAACACGCAGAACATGTCCAACACTGGACGTGTGTCAGGCCCTGCGCTGAACACTTCACACGTTTCACCTCCTGCAAACCTCCAAGCAACCCTGTTAGGAAGGTTTTGTTATTCACTCATTTTTCAGGGACAGGTCATGAGCTGTGTACAGGATGGGTAGCGTGCCCAGGGCTCCTGCCACGGGTAGCGGCCGAGTTCATGAGCAGGCAGTGGGGCTACAGGGTCTGAGCTCCATCACTGGGCTTCAAGGGCCCTCATGCTTTCCTCAGGAATCATAATTGGTCCCAGGGAGGATCTATGAGAGGGACGGCAGCAACAGCAGACACAGCCCTGCTTCAGGTGTCAAGGAAGTGACGCAGCAAATGAACTGTGCCAGAATTCAGAGCAGGATGAGACTTTTGAGCTGAAATTGGTGGTAAAGCCTTCCAGACAACAGGGCATTTGGCAGTGCCTTGTAAGAACTGTTACACGATCCTGGCCCATCTTCTGCTAGCTTTTCCCACTTGATTTTTCATAAAACCCTTGCCTTGGATACTTTCTTCTCCATCTTTAAGCCAAAGGAAAAAAAAAAAGGAATTTTTATTGAAAAATAAAGAGAAAGGCTAACAGTGAAAAGCAAAAATCAGTTAAATATTATTTTAAACTGATATAAATTATTCACAAAAGTAGCAAATTGTGACATGTCAATAAATTTCTGCCTAAAAATATAACTAAGGGATAATATCATTTATAAAAAGAGAGATAAAGGTTTAAAAAGAAAGATCTCAATGTTGTAAAATGAGTATGGTATTATTTACCACCTAGTTAAAATACAGTTTTGAAAGATTTTACAGACAGAAAATACCATCACTTCTCTTGTTTGAAAGCCCATATATATTCAAAGAAATAATATTCAAATGGTATACAATAAAATATCTACAGTGACTATTTTTGGCGTTAGAACTATAGATGCATTTAATTTTCTTAATTTGATTTTTCAATTTCTTTACAGCCATGAAGTGTGCAAAATTACTGATTGATAAATTTAAATATATTTATGTATTTTCCTATATTTGCCTTCAAACATCCCTGTCTTGGCTACCTCGTGCCCAGAAATAGATGAACACAAAGCATGAATGCAGTGCCTGTCACTGGTCATCAGTCTTCTTTGTAGACATAGGAAGAAAGCATGTGGTGTGTTCATACACTTGAGTGTTGCGTAGAGCAGAAGTGTTCATGCATGATTGATACAAAACAAGAGATTTAACACAAACTCATGTTTTTATATCTTGCTTCTTCTTGAGGTGCTTCTGTTTAATTTTATTCTGTCTTTGGGGGAAGCTTGGAAGACATACTTGGAGAGGTACTGGTCTTCCCCTTAATCAGCAGAGCACATGAGGTAATTCCTAATTAACAGAAATCCTATGTCCATGTATCACTATATGCTTGGATAATACATTTGCAGTAGATTGCCACTGGTGAAAGAATCCATGTTTCTAGACAGTGTTGCTCAGTCTTCTCACTAGACACAAATCCCTACACCTGGCCCCAGATGAACTACATGAGAGTT
>NW_012105176.1:643057-645669 GCF_000951045.1 Mandrillus leucophaeus
CTTCTGCTAGCTTTTCCCGCTTGATTTTTCATAAAACCCTTGCCTTGGATACTTTCTTCTCCATCTTTAAGCCAAAGGAAAAAAAAAAAGGAATTTTTATTGAAAAATAAAGAGAAAGGCTAACAGTGAAAAGCAAAAATCAGTTAAATATTATTTTAAACTGATATAAATTATTCACAAAAGTAGCAAATTGTGACTTGTCAATAAATTTCTGCCTAAAAATATAACTAAGGG
Organism: Mandrillus leucophaeus; assembly: GCF_000951045.1. Lineage (NCBI taxonomy): Eukaryota > Metazoa > Chordata > Mammalia > Primates > Cercopithecidae > Mandrillus > Mandrillus leucophaeus. The sequence goes on from NW_012105176.1 coordinate 643,292, forward strand.
ATAATATCATTTATAAAAAGAGAGATAAAGGTTTAAAAAGAAAGATCTCAATGTTGTAAAATGAGTATGGTATTATTTACCACCTAGTTAAAATACAGTTTTGAAAGATTTTACAGACAGAAAATACCATCACTTCTCTTGTTTGAAAGCCCATATATATTCAAAGAAATAATATTCAAATGGTATACAATAAAATATCTACAGTGACTATTTTTGGCGTTAGAACTATAGATGCATTTAATTTTCTTAATTTGATTTTTCAATTTCTTTACAGCCATGAAGTGTGCAAAATTACTGATTGATAAATTTAAATATATTTATGTATTTTCCTATATTTGCCTTCAAACATCCCTGTCTTGGCTACCTCGTGCCCAGAAATAGATGAACACAAAGCATGAATGCAGTGCCTGTCACTGGTCATCAGTCTTCTTTGTAGACATAGGAAGAAAGCATGTGGTGTGTTCATACACTTGAGTGTTGCGTAGAGCAGAAGTGTTCATGCATGATTGATACAAAACAAGAGATTTAACACAAACTCATGTTTTTATATCTTGCTTCTTCTTGAGGTGCTTCTGTTTAATTTTATTCTGTCTTTGGGGGAAGCTTGGAAGACATACTTGGAGAGGTACTGGTCTTCCCCTTAATCAGCAGAGCACATGAGGCAATTCCTAATTAACAGAAATCCTATGTCCATGTATCACTATATGCTTGGATAATACATTTGCAGTAGATTGCCACTGGTGAAAGAATCCATGTTTCTAGACAGTGTTGCTCAGTCTTCTCACTAGACACAAATCCCTACACCTGGCCCCAGATGAACTACATGAGAGTTGCTCCTGTTCCTCTGGAGTTTGTTTTCAAACCTCTATTGCAGTGTTTTTGGGTGTACGTGATGGCCTTTTCCCTCTTTTGTGAATGAGGTAGTGGGGAAGAATGAATAGAATGTTCTTCCTCTATAATGAAATGAAAAATCTACTATTTTTTAAGAATCCATTATACTCTTCAGTCCTTGATTTAATGTTTTGCTTGTACATAATTCTGGTATAGTGGAGGCCTCATATTTCTGAAACTGATTCGCACTTTCTGAAGTGTGTATATTCACTTTCATTATATATGAGTCTGTCATACTCCATCTCTCTGGACCATGATAACGTTCGCAAATTTACCTTTACTTAGAAACTGGAAGCTGATGTTCACTATGTAATAATTCCCAAACTGGCCCTTATTTTTCCTCTTTTCCAGCATTATCACTCTTTCTCATAAGGCTTTCAGGGGTCTCCTAATCTGATCTTGAGCTGGACGTTCAACTCATTTTGGTGAAGGGAATGTTAGCAAAGTGATGCAAGCTAGAGCTGGAGAAGTGTGAGTGTAATGATGTCCGACCTTGCTGGTCTTGCCCTGTCATTGCCACGAGAAGGACGTCGTGCGACTAGCCCACAGATCCCAGGAAGAGGATGAGAGAAGAGAGTGGATCTGAGTTGTCAGCGTCAATCCAATGAACCCATCAGATGTTCAGCTGTCAACTTCCAGAGAGCACGGGTAAGCCTTGCAGGAATCCGCCGTGCCGCCCGCCGCCCACAGCCAGAATGCCACAGCCGGAATGCCCACAGCCAGAATGCCAGCTCGCTCGCTCGTGACCTCCACAGACGTGTATGTGTCTTGTGTCCGAGGTTTTATGGTTGTTTCTCATGCAGCACTACCATGGCAATTAATAGACCGGCAATTGTGCTGTCGCACCACAGTGCTTTCCTAATGAAAATCTAACATTTTGACGTTTGTCTTGGGACAAAGTGGTGGTTGGAAGTTAAAAGTGATTAAAAAAAAAAAACCTAATAGAATGTTGGAAAATGGCAAGGAAAATGTTATAGACGGCTTAGAAAATAATAATCCTAGTTAAATACTTGAGAAGGTTTAGAAAACAAACTCAAAACATTGCATATAGTAGCTTAGAACATTTAAATATATATATTTAAAATATATATGTATATACACATATATAGTATATACACATATATTATATATAATGTATATGTATATATTATATATGCATATATTATATATAATGTATATGTATATATTATATATGCATATATTATACATAATGTATATGTATACATCAGGAAAGACATGAAATAATGAAATAGCCGATTTTGAGGCATAATTCATATAATTACATAAATTTCAGAAATTCCGGATTTCCGTGGGTTAAAAAGTAAATATTTTTTTCTTTCTCTTCCTCTCTAGCAAAGAAAATTGTCTCATATTAAAATAGCCTAGGTCGGGCGCGGTGGCTCAAGCCTGTAATCCCAGCACTTTGGGAGGCCGAGACGGGCGGATCACGAGGTCAGGAGATCGAGACCATCCTGGCTAACACAGTG
>NW_012105176.1:646244-654567 GCF_000951045.1 Mandrillus leucophaeus
ACACGCAGAGAAGGCTTTTGGCACAAGAAGGAAACTAAAATCTGAAACAAAAATTAGACATGACTTTTTAGTTGGTTGTTCATTTGACTGTTTATTTCTTAAGTTGGTTGCTCTTGCAAAAGCATTAGAAAAAAGCAGATTAAAACAATTAAAATATACGACAGTTTCTGGACCCAAACTTGCTGTGGTAGAAAGCTGTATAGAAGGTGCTTTTTCCAGTGTCTTTACAGAAGAGTGAAAGAAGCCTTGTCAGAAGACAGAAACAATCCTTGCCCTCCAGTGAAAGAGGACTTGTAGCATTTACTCAACAGATTTCAGAATTGCTATGGACCAGAAATGACTATCTTTGCTTTCCTTTTTCATGTGAAAGTGTTCATTGCAGCGAATCTGTCTCTCTCTCACTAGGTACATTTTGTGTTTCAGAGGCAAATCATTGTCTCTTTAGTTCACAGTTCTCAAGCTGAAGAAGAGAGAAACATGAAAGTAAACAGGTCACAGGATCCTGGACAAAACGAAACTTAACATGAGAGGAGATGTGAGAAGCTCCAAGCCATGGATTTAAGCACCTTTTTAAAGTGGGAAGCCAGTGAGAATTATGGGTAGAACACTGACTATCATAGATTGAAAAAAAAAATCCAGTCCTCTTCCAAGAATGTGTGCCCTTTTCCCCAGAACATTGCAGTGATGTTCTACCTCCCCCCGGCCTCAGTTCCAAGACTCGCTTTGGCCAGGCCAATATGATGTAAGAAGATGCTGGGCAAGTGTTTGTGCAATTGTGTTTGCTTTTTCTCTTCACAGCATTCATCACTATGAGAAAGACACACTTCGGCTACCCGTTTGGTCCTAAGGAGGATGAAGCATTCTGTGTGACAGAGACAACCAGCAGACATTTGAACCGGGACAGCCTTCTTTTAAAAAGTAACATGCCAGAGTTGGCTTCAATAGATTCTAGGCCTTAAGAAACGCAACCCTGAAAAATGCACTGTAAGTCTAGACTGAAGTGTGCACCCTGAGTGGATGCACTTCCTAGCCTGTAAGTCAGGCTTCAGAATTAAATGCATTTTCAGAAAATCCAGGTCATTTTGTCTGATCTACTACTTTGGAGGGAGAAAAATCCTATGACAATTTTTTAAGGAGATCCTGCATTAGTACACTGTGATTTAATAATTTAACAGATCCGTGGCCCTATGTCTAATCATTGATTGAAAATGTCACCAAAAATAGATTATATATGTGGGGAAAAATAGGGTCTGGTGTCTGATATGCTGGCATACACTTGTGAAAACCAATTTACCTGAGGAATAAATACGATATCATTTAATTTAAGTGGAACAGCAAATGCAGTCTAGCAATTTTTTCTGACTACAGTTTCCATCTTCTAAAATCTAAAAATAAGAATTACATTTTCATCAGTAAAAGGCATTAGAACAGCAGAAGCTGGAATTTTCCATTTGTATGCATGCTAAGTAGTCACTTCATCCTAAAGCTATAATTGAAAATCTTTTATATGGTAAATTCAGAATAATTACAGAGCCACAATGTAGTAAATACTGCAGCCAACAATGTTCTGTGAAAATAAAAACTTAATTTTCAGTTTTTATCACGTTGTTAATATTTGGCCTTTTATGAATAAGGCTTTAAATGTCTCCAGTGAATGGCACCGACTATGTTCCAGTTGCATTTGTTTTTCTGGTAAGATATAGTTCCTCTTTCAAAGTAGGAAACGTTCAGAGAGCATATTTGGCTTAATATGTGATTATTTTTCTTTTGATAACAAAGAGTGAATAATTTGAGAAATGAAGTTGCTTTTCTAACCATTTATCAGCTATCTCTCTCTGGAGAAGCCTTACATTTTTATGTTCTTATTTTGTCACATCTAACTGAAATTCTTTCAAATAGCTTTATCTAAAGGTCAGTTACCTTTGCCATCCAATTTAATTTTATCTACAAAGTTTTGAGAGTTTGGATTTGGATTAGAGATAGGTAAAGATAAGCTTAATGTCATAGGCATGTACACACCTTGGTGGCCAGAATTGCAGCAAGGATTTGCAGTGAGCTAGCAGCAGAAGTGGGTAATTGGGGGAAATGTCCTCTGACAGTCAACCTCAAAACAACTTCTAATGGATTAGAGCAGGAAAAAATGGTCACTTAAAAACTACGAGTGGGCTGCTAGACCAGCAAGACTTATCAGGGTTACGAATAAGAGAAAAGCAAGTGAAAAGATGTGCAGAAGCAAATATTCCCAGTGACATCAAAAAAGGGAGGCTTAAAAAGTAGATTTTTAATATTCTAATCTTATTGACAATAAAATCTCTATCAGGGAGCAGATGTTTAGGCTATTTAGCTTCAGTGACTATATTAGTCCGTTTTCATGCTGCTGATAAAGACATACCCAAGACTGGGTAATTTATAAGGGAAAAAGGTTTACAGGACTTACAGTTCCATGTGGATGGGGAGCCTTCACAATCATGGCAGAAGGCAAGAAGGAGGTGAATGGCAGCAGGCAAAGAGAGGGAGTGTCTACAGGAAACCACCCCCCTTATGAAACCACCAGATCTCGTGAGACTTATTCACTATCACGAGAACAGCATGGGAAAGACCTGCCCCATGATTCAATTACCTCCCACCAGGTCCTTCCCACAGCACGTGGGAATTCAAGATGAGATTTGGGTGGGGACACAGCCAAACCATATCAGTGCTATTGAATAATAAAATTGGCTAACTAATCCCTTTAGTTCTGATTTCACGCTCAATAAACAATGTTTGATTTGCATCTGGTTTCCCCTGCAGGGCTTCCCGTAGAAGAGAATGTTTGGGCTTTGCAGGATGAGAATATCCGACTATGTGACAGTATTACTTTTGCTTCCATGCAAATACTGGTCTTTTGCTTTTCCTGATCAGCCTGGTGAATGCATCTTCTGAATTAAATCTCCCAAATGCACTGGCACAACCAAGTTATTTTATTTGTTTCCATGTACTTTTCCTGCAAGGTCTGGGCACCACATTCCAGAAGATCTTGTGGAAATCCTACATTCTCTCCACTGGCTTTAGGGAAGGATCCTTCCTCGCCTCTCCAGCCTCTGGTGAGTTCCATGGTTCCTGACCATTTAGGAGCATCACTCCAATCTTCACGTCCGTGGTTACGTTTCCTCCTCCTTTGTGTGTTCGTGTCTTCTCCTCTTCCGACTTTTATGAGGATACTTGTACTTGTCACTGGATTTAGAGTCCACCCATGTAATCCAAGAGGATCTCACTCATCTCAAAGTCCTGAGCATCTGCAAAAACCCTTTTTCCAAAGAAGGTCACATTCACAAGGTCTGAGTTTGAGGACATAGACATATCCTCGGGGAGTTATTACTCAACATGCAACACGTATTAGTTTCACAATAACCATCTTTTGCCATTGAAATTAACTTCATTTATTCATATTTCCAGTGAAGAAACTTTCAAAACCTCCCTCAACAGACAATCCCTCTTTGGCAAATTCTTCATGCTTGATTTAAAATCATTTCTTTGATGCCTTCAAAGTGGTTGCTTCATCCTGAAGCCTAGAAGGAGAAGAAGGTAAAAATGTATCGGACTCAGTTTCAGTCCTCACTGAAATGCAGGTCACTCATTCATCAAGGAGACTTTCTATTACTGGAGGAACATTTTTATTTGAAATGTAATGGAAAAATCATTAATGCTCATTGCATCGCTCATTATGCAAATCAATAATAAGCATTGTAACATCATTAATTCTACATTGAAAGTGTCATCAATGTGTTTTTTAGGATGATATTAGAAAATATATTCCGCAGACCAAGGATTTCTATATGCACATTTTATATTACAAGGCAGTGCTATCTTAACCCAAAGAATCGAACCTTTGTTCCTTGCCTTATTGGAATGTCAATTAATGTGAACTTAAAGCAGCTATTTTAAAAGGACTGGGTTGAATAATATGTGTCTTTATAAGGTAATAACAATCTTTTCTCCACATGTTATTTTGAACCACTGTGTAGAATGTGTGGTCAATGACCATTTTCAAAGATAAACTGAACCTACAAGCTGGATCAATATGTTAAAGAGGCTAGAACTGCCATAAATTCTCTCTGGTCAGGATTTCACAAATGAGAATTTAAATTTCTCTATGAATAATCCAATTAAGAGAGCTGACGGGGCACGATTTAGTTTCTACGGTCTCACATCTGAGTTGCCATATTTGCGTACAGAAGAAGAGTTTTAAGATATGATCAGGACTGTAAATTTTTTTTTTAACCTTAACACTGCACTTAGAGACAGAACCTCCACAGGGCCTACTTGGGACTGAAAATAAGAATATGAAATAATTAATGTATTGAAAGCCATGAAGATATACCTCACTTCTAAATGTTAAGTGCTTGAGTAATTAGTTTATTAGCAGAATCAGTAACACCTCTCTACAGAACTTCTTTCAGCTCACAGGCATTTACACATTTTGACTGAGGAATACTTCAAAAAGTGTACGAACTGCTTTCAAAGAAAAGGGTAAAAAATGACTAACAAATTATTAAAAGCAATTCTGGTGAAGGAAAATGTCTTCGGAAGGCGTGGCACCTGGATTTCCACGTGCATCACCAGAGAGTCTTGAACATGTAGTGGATTAATTTGGAGGACATACTCAGCAGAGGCCATCAGCGGATTTCACGTTCTTTAGCAATAAAACCCAAAATATATTCAAAATGTATGAAGAGGATGACCCATCCTACAGAATAATGCTTACATTCGGGTACAATTCTCCTACTCAGAGCGTAAAAATATTCAGCCCAACTGTGGCTTCGAAGTGTTTGCGTGACGTGTGCTTGGGCACGGGAAGTAGCAGGCCTGGGAGACACCTACAAATAAACATCGAGAGAAACGCACACTGATTGGGGAAGAGTCTGGGTAAAGGACTCTGGGAACACTGTGAAGATGCATATCGGGTAGCTCTCTATTCTCCCCTTCGCTGAGGTTTCCATGACACTCTAAAACAATAGAACAGAAGATGCCAGAGGCTGGGAAATGGAGGGGAAAGGGAGGGGTAGGGAGAAATGTGTTCAATGATACAAATTTCAGCTGGATGGGAGGAAGTTCTGGTTTTTGTGCCACTGTAGGATGACTATAGTTAATAATACATGGTTTCAAATAGCCAGAAGAATACTGAATGTTCCCAACACAAAGACATGATCAATGTTTGAGACAATGGTTGGCTAATGACTCTGGTCTAATCACTATAGGTATGGAAATATCACTGTGTACCCCGTGAATATGGACAATTATTGTTTGTCACTTAAAAAATAAAATTTTGAAAATAAACGACAGTAAGATTTTTAATAACTTAGGATTTCTGAATTAAAAGCATTTTTAAAAAGTTATAACACTGGCACATTTTCTTTGATTTCTATTGTTTTTGGTGCAGTTCACTTGTCATTCAGTTTTTTCCATTTATTTTAAGCAGAAATATACTTTATTCCTTTGAATGTGTTTTTCTAAAGAATTTAAGAGATCAGTTAGACTTTTAAACAGCTCTGTTGTTTCAATGTCATCTGCTCTAAAACACTTTTTTAAAGCCAAAATCAGAGCACTATTATTAAATTACGCTTTTTGCTAACATACTTTGTTCAAGGAAACACTTTTCAGCTCTAAGTATATCAAAGTCTGCAGTTAACATCATGTTGAAACACCGACTGGAAGACAAGCAATGACTTTGATTATTTGTGAAAAATACTGCCCCATATACCAAGTGGTGTTCCATGATTAATTTCTCACTGTGTACATCTTGGAGATACTAGAAATCCCTTGACATGTACTCATAACATAATTGCCATATTGATGTGGAAATGGGGAAGATAAACTGGAATATAAACTAATCTTTCTTGCTTTTAAATTGTTGTAAGACTGTATCACGTTTCTCTATAACCCAGGCTGGAGTGCAGTGGCACGATCTTGGCTCACTGCAACCTCCGCCTCCCGGGTTCAAGCAATTCTCCTGCCTCAGCCTCCTGGGTAACTGAGACTACAGGCACATGCTGCTATGCCTGGCTATTTTTTTTTTTTTTCTATTTTTAGTAGATACAGCATTTCACCAGGTTTGCATGGCTCCATCTCCTGACCTCATGATCCGCCCGCCTCAGCCTCCCAAAGTGCTGGGATTACAGGCATGAGCCACCGCGCTGGGCCCCTTAATCCTATTTTAAAAAATTATTTAGTTATATATTTATCGTGGTAATATTTATATTTGATTTGGCAGCAAGACAGAATTGGAAGGTGGCCTGCTTGTTGGAAATGCCAGCGCAGTCTTCTAGGGCTCAGGGTCAGGCTGCACGTTTGATGAAGACGGAGATGGGAATCGTGTGGGAAGTCACTCCTAATGCTAAACTCCCCTCCACACACAGCAGCAGACAAAATGCAATAGTGTTCGCGTCTCAAAAAATATCTCAGAAGCATAAGACATGGCAGCAGGCCCAGATGGTGGACCTGTCAGTAGACTGTCAGCAAAGGAGGAGCAGGTCAGGTTCCCACAGAGCTCACAAGTTCAGGGGCCGGAAGCCAGGCATAGAGCTGGGCCCCACAGAGCTTCCAGCTAGAAAATCCATGTGGAATCTGCATCTATTGTGCTGTTCGGTGCAATTATCCCTGATTTGCTTATCGCCATGGTTCGGCATGTTCTATCCAGTAGTTTTCATAATTGGGTTTTTTTTTGTTGTTTATAATTATTTTTTAAAATTTCATGTTACCAATATTATCTCATCACTTTGGAATATTTTAAAGCTTTCTTATATTTTCTTGATCTGTTTCTGGTTTTTGTTTTTTCTGTGGTAAATTGTACAATTTTATTTTATCTTTTACATTTTAGACACACAGGTTTCCTCATTGCTTTTCCCTGTAGACTTGTATTTCCAATCGTTGTCAGCAAGCAAGGACGGTAACGCCAATTCCCAGAGAGAGGCCTACTACCTTTTCAGCTACAGTTTATACATTTCGCCTAAAGCTAGCACCACCAAAGCCCCAGCCATCCAGACTTGAGTCCCGTTTATACTTGACTATCCCAGAACAGAGCTCACAAATTTTGATTTGGCAATTTTGATTTTTTTGTTTTTTTTGCCTCAAAGTGGAAACCCATGACAACAACCAACTGAGGAAGCTGTGATGGAGAGAAAAGACCGTACCAAAAGCATTTTCTGTAGCCACCCTTTATCCCTCCTGCCTATTTCTTCTACACTCTGGATGTGGCTTTACATTAGGATTGTGAAGCACCTGCAGCTTCTGTTGCGTTAAAATCCCCCACACTCCCATATCTCAGTGGCTTAAGACACCAACTTTTCCTTTAGCTCAAGGTTTTGTCTGTCAGCCGGGAAGTTCGCGGGGCTTTGGCCAGTTCAGCTGGAAGCATCTGGGCTCCCTCATGCACCTGTGGACAGCTGGAGCATCCCCTGGAACAGGATCATCTAGGTGACTGTACCCGCGTGTCTGGTGTTTGGAAGGCTGTCTTTTGGGGTGAAGGGATGATGGGGACACATGTATATAATCACCCAGCAGGTTAGAACGGGGTGCTTCCCAAGGCAGTATTGGGGTTCTACGAACAGTGAGGGAAGGCTCCAGTGTGCTTTGGAAATCACGCTTGGTTATGTTTGTCTGGCGACTGTGAGTCACTTCACCAACCTGGATGCAGCAGGTGGAGAAGAGTTTCCACCTTTTCGTGAAACAATCCGCAGTGTTACCCCACTGCATGAATATGGAAGAGGGGGATTTGCAACCTTAAAATCCTCCCTAGAGGGACGTTTTCTCCTGTGGAATTGATGCAAGTAGAGATCTTCCCCAAGGAACCGGTGAGTCTGTTTTAATTTGAACAATTTGAACAAGGAGTGATCTGAGGTTCTGAAACTTCAGCCTTATTTGCAATGGTTGCAATCCGCAAGGCCACCGGCCAGATTCAATATTTCAGATGGGTCCATTTGGATCACATGAGGATATCACGCATGTGTGAAGTTGAGAGATTTACTTAGACATCCATTTTCTGGATGATGCGGCACCCATTCCTGCATGCCAACGCCTGGTGGCTGTTGAGCGGGCGCCTCTCCCTTTAGGACTCCCTAGTAGCCTCCATTGGAAGGCGTTGCAATTCACCGCTTCTGCGATAAGTTAACGTCGTGGGTATTCGGTCTCAGAAATTGTCAAGTGCGAATTTTACTACTTGATCACTTTAGCAATAGGAAATAATCAGCAAAGCGATGCAGCAAAGCAAATATATGTGTGTGTATATATATAATGTTTAAATATATTATGTAATATATAAATATGTAATAATTATATATTTATGAGT
>NW_012105176.1:656339-658759 GCF_000951045.1 Mandrillus leucophaeus
TGAATAAACATGTTTGTTAGCTTAGAGTTTGGTCATCAGATAGATTAGATATAAAATACATTAGCATCATTGAGATAATGTTCTTTTATTGTCCAACTGCAAAGCAGAAAACATAAATATATTCTGCATCTTGTAAAATGATTCAACTTCTCATTTTACAATATTCTGTTTTTGCACTGGACCACTTTTCTCTCTATATTGAAAATAAATCCCAACCTGACAAAATTCTATAAGTTCTTATGTCCCTAGACATTTGTGTTATTAAATTGGGAATTATGCCAATTCAGTTCCCCAACTTATTGTTCCTTCGCCCACTTTCTTGTATTACCAGAGAAAAATATTTTGCTGGCAATCATAAAAATCCTAGATTTTTAACTTCGTGGCACAAAGCAGATAACAGATACAGTTTACTTTAGAATTCCATAGAGAGAATTAAAAATGATGGTCTGAGGTTCGTAGTTCCTACATAGCCTCCTTTCATACAGATTTTATTGCTTGAAATATTATTATTTGACCTCAGTATTTTAAAACAATTTCAACTTGTTCAACTGTTAGATTTAACCCCATTTCATTTTTATGACTGGTTAAGAGTTGCATATGAAGAAGAGAAAAATGAGAAGGAAGAGAAACAGGCTACAAACAGCCTCTCATTCTGTAGGTTTACATATGCGTACATGAGAAGTTTATAATTTCGTGCACATAGTTTTGCATTTTAACACATGGAAATGAACACAGACCCCTAGCCATTTTGTCTCACTGCCTAACTAAGGAATATTGTCTATCCATGAGATTTTTAAAAACAATAGTATTAGACTGGAAGACGATGCCTTGATGTCCTTCTCTGCTGGAAACTGAGACTTACAAATTCCTTCATTTTCATAAGCAGAGCCCCTCTATTTTGCAGCATTATGTGGCTGCCATGGTACCATCGATAGCTCTTCATGAGCTTCTGTGATGTGCTTCCCACTGCCATGTCTTGAACACACCTGGTCATGGCCTCATTCACTGAACAAGTTGGCACAAATGTGGTAGAAGCCCAGCTGCCTCCCGGAGTGAGGGAAAATGAACTCTTGGGTCCTGAATAGGATAAAGCCACATTTGGAAGATAACACAGATGGGAAGGAAGATTTCAGACAAAAGAATTATGTATTCCATGAAGAATTGACATTAAGTCTCTTTGCTCAAAATAAGGATAGATTGCCTTAATGGGTAGGTAGTAAGGAGGCACAATCCACACAGAGTCAAGGAGAAGGCACTGATGAGTAATACAGGAGGACACGTCATAGACATCTGAGAGGAAGAGAAGCAGGTAGCATGGCCCCAAATCCCTATCAGAATCTCAACTTCCAAGAACCCTGATAAAATAAGAACAATTTTCAGTGTAAAGAAGGGGTGTTTTACATTACGAACACGGGGATTCAAACACAGGGAGTAGGGAAAATATTGAATGGTCACCGTTAAAAAATGGAAGACAAGGTTAAGACCTCTGCAAGCAAGACAGACTGGTTTGAGATACAGTTGTCAATACAAGAGAATCTAAAGTATGGGTTAGAATTCCTAGAGTTGCGGCTCCCCTAATCCCCTGGCAATCTCTTAAAACACACTTGTTTAAGTTTGAAAGTTCTAATGCCGGGACATCACACAGATGCGTGGAACCGAAGCATCATGAGATGTGGTCCAGATACCAGAATTTATTAAAAAGAGCCCCAGGCGATACAACTATCAGCGACTGTAGAAAATTACTGCTTTAGCATCCTTTCCCATTTCTGAGATTGGAACTGGTCCAATAAAACTGGGTACACTAAACAGGCAAGAGTAAATCCACAAAGATTGATGGTCTGTACTTTGCACAGGCAGGGAAATGCATAGGTGTCGTTGGAATTATGAATGTAGATGGGACAGATTTCCCCTTGAGAACTTTTTAATTTCCTGTTTAAAAAACAAAAAAAAAAGTGCATCTCTCTGCCAGTGCTCATTTAATTTTACATAAACGTGCTCTGAGGCCGAAGCACAGCTGACTAATTTTCAGTGTGAAAATAAAATATAAAAACTGTGCTTGGAGTTATTTCTAAACAGAACTAACATCAGAATCATCTGAATGATCAGACTCATCCAGTTTGGAAAAATCGGATTCATCAAATGAATCTTCGGCCAACAACTGTTGGAGAATGATGTTAACATCAGGCGTAGGAATGCTACGTTTTCTAGGGTTCAATATTTTCAGTGATTGAGCATGACTATGTTTTGTAAATGGAAATACCACTACTAAAAATAGAATGCTGTGAGCCGGGTGCAGTGGTTCACGCCTATAATCCCATCACATTGGGAGGCCGAGGTGGGCGGATCACACGAGGTCGGGAGTTCTAGACCAGTCTGACCAACATCAAGAAACCCCGTCTCTACTAAAAATACAAAATTAG
>NW_012105176.1:658927-666338 GCF_000951045.1 Mandrillus leucophaeus
AACGATTTGTTTCGAAAATCGATATACTAGAGCGATGCAAAAATAATAAAAGTGAGGTATTTCGGTGGCAGTGTTATCTCAGAGTAAGCCACAAGTGCCGCTGGTGAGTATTCTCCAGACCAAGGGGTAAAGTGTTAACTCAGCTGAGAAGAAATCACGCAAGAATTCTGTATCAAAGAAGATGCTGTCTGAGCATCATCCTTCACCCTCAAGTCCTGGCATCAACTGTCCGGGCTGTGGGTACTCCCTGTCCCCTCGCCCATCCACAATGATGAGACTGCTGTGGTCCTGAGTCCTGGCACAGAACCGACTGACACGGTCTGTCTGTGCTATTGCTGTCATGTTGTTTCCAAAGAGTCTTTGAAGAGGGGATGCAAGCCGGGCGCAGTGGCTCACATTGTAATCACAGCACTTTGGGAGGCCGAGGCAGGCAGATAACCTGAGTCAGGAGTTCGAGACCAGCCTGGCCAACATGGTGAAAATGTTATCTCTACAAAAATACAAAACTTGGCTGGGTATGGTGGCTGGTGCCTGTAACCCCAGCTACTCGGGAGGCTGAGGTTGCAGTGAGCTGAGATTGGCCATTGCACTCCAGCCTGGGCAACAAGAGCAAAACTCCGTCTCAATAAATAAATAAATACATAAGTAAATAAATGTTTGAGTGAGCATAATGCTTTCAGACGCATTTACAATCATCTTCTGCATACATCCCCTGCTGCCTGTTTTCAGACACTCATAACTAACACACACTCACACACTCTCACACACAATCACACACTCTCACACACACTCCCAGGTGCACACGCATGTGCTCACACACACACAGTCATACACGTGTGTGATCACACTCACATGCACACCACACAATCATAGTCTCACAGATGTACACACATGCATATGTGTGCACCCTTGCCGCATACACACCGACACGTATAGGTGTGCACTCACACGCTCTCCCACACATGTGCACACACATGCACACCCACACACGCCCATGATCTTCATCTCAGCCGTGTTCTGTGACCGAAACAAAGTTATTGACACACACCTGAGCTACAGTCTCCAGAAAAATAACTTCCCATCTAGTGCAGCAGTTTTTCAAAGATTGATTTTGTATCACCCATAATATCGTCAATTATATCAATGGCCCAAAATATTTTAAATTGTTTTATACATCTTAATTTTATAAATAATCTTCACCATGGCAAAAGTGTCTTCTGAGTAATTCTAAAATTTGCTGTTATTCCAATATGCAGCTGTAGTATATTTTAAATTAATAGTTTGATGAGCTTTAGAGGCATGAATTGAAGCATATTTATTTACCAAATGTACATAAAATACAAGTAAACAAAGTTATTTTTCATTTTCTATGGACCGCTGAGGAAATTTGATTTCACAATTCAAGAAAAAGTATTAGCCTTATAAACTTTTAATCTCGTATCTTTTTCCCTTAATATATTTTAAAAATATATGAATTATTGAATTTAATATTTACCCATTCCTTTAACATATAATCACATTATACATTAAAAGATAATATAGCTTCCTTACAGCTTTGTAATGTAAGATGCTATTTCAGTAACGTCAGTGTCTGAATTTTTAAATTATATTCAGTATATATTTAAACTTAAACATTTCCGAAACAGAGTTAAATATGAAAAAAACTATTTAAGAATATCTGTTTCAGATATTGTTGGGAAAATCAGGAACTAAGACCAAGTATATACATCTTCAATCCAAAATCTATTTAAAATGTAGAGTAGACTGGGTGCTGGTAGGTCACGCTTGTAATCCCAACATTTTGGGAGCTAAGACCAAGTACATACATCTGGAATCCAAAATCTATTTAAAATGTGGAGTAGGCTGGGTGGGGTGGGTTATGCCTGTAATCTCAGCACTTTGGGAGGCTGAGGCAGGCGGATCACCTGAATTCAGGAGTTCAAGACCAGCCTGGCCAATGTGGCAAAACCCTGTCTGTACAAAAATATAAAAATTAGCCATTGGGAGGCTGAGGTGGGTGGATCACGAGGTTAGGAGATCGAGACAATCCTGACTAATATGATGAAACCGTGTCTCTACCAGAAATACAAAGATTAGCCGGGCATGGTGGTGCACACCTGTAATCCCAGCTACTTTTCGGGAGGCTGAGGCAGGATAATCGCTTGAACCGGCGAGGCAGAGGTTGCAGTGAGCCGAGATCACACCACTGCACTCCAGCCTGGGCGACAGAGCGAGACTTCATCTCAGAATAAATAAATAAATAATTAAATAAAATGTGGACCAAATCGAACTGAAGCCAGGAAAAGGGAGGAATTATTCTTCCTCTTAGATCCTCGTTTGCTGAATATTTCACACATTCTTCTATGTTTTTATCACAACTCTTTAGAATACAGAAACATAGATAAGATTCCTGGTCACATAAAAGTCTCTAGTTGTTGAACAAATTTATTTTGTGGGGAGAATTTGTTAGGTTGATTAAGTTATTGTCATTAAAAAGAAGATTATCACCAGCAAGAATGGGGTATTTCAAGGTAGTTCCACAGTGCTTCTGCGGGCAATGGCTGAGAACTCCTTGAATGGTGTGATGAAATTTGGAATCATGTTAGTTGAGACTAACAGTCTTAACTTTGGGCAAGAAGAATCTGAAATAATACATTTGGAAGATTTAAGTTTGAAACCAGCATTTGGATATAAAAAATTCAAAATAAGTATTAGAACAACATCATAAACTCTGATTTCTTCATGTAGATTCAGTTATCAAACATAAGGTGAAAATAAATATATTTTTATATCAAAATAGTATAAGACATCTGGGTGACCTAAGAATTACAAAATATTGTAAATATATGATATCATTAGAATTTTGCTAAAATGCTTAAATAATATTGAGGATTAATACGCTTATTTATTGGACACATATATTTGTATTTGTAAATTAATAGATTATGTAATGTGTGTCTAAGCTATATTTCTCCCTGTTATTTTTTTTAAGAGTTGAATTTTTTAAGAGTTGAATTCCAGGAATATGGCATCTTAAATTTATCTGAGTTATTTTTGTTGCATGGTATCTGGATGACAACTGCTGGATTAAAATAACTTTTAAAAAATGTTCTTTTAATATTTGATGACAGTTGCAGCAGTTACTTTAAAGTGCGCATGTGCTGACTTCATGGTTTCTATAATTCCTGCATCAGTTCCTAGTGGCTAGAGTTTTGTCCTGTTTGGGAGTCATATTTTCCTTCTGTAGTTTCCTAATTTTTTTATTAAATGTTAGGCATTTATAAATGTTTATATTTTCAAGTACAATGTAACTTCAAAATCAAGTTAACAGTTTTTTGAAATATTAAACGTATAATATTAATTTTATAAATTAAATGTATGCCAAGTGTAAATGTCCAAATATTTAACCAAACTTGAAAAACTAAATGTGATAATAGGCTTGCAAATAATTTAGGAAATCTATGTGATATGAATATTTTCAAGGAAAATGTGATTTAGCAAACTGATCCCAGAAGACATAAAACAATTTCAACGAAGTAATTATTAAGATCTTTTTAAAGTTTATGTCATAGCACTACCCCTAAAGATGTTCCCACCCTGTAATTGTCAGAAACTTTTTTCAGTCCTTTAAGAAAACCGATAGATGTTTTTTAAAGTGCTCCAGTGCATAGTTCAAAGAGAGAACTTCTAATTTTCTTCAGGATTTCAGAAAAATATTTAATACTAAACTAAAAAAAATGAAAAGGCAAAAGAAAATAATAAACCAATCTCTTGTATATATGTTAGGGTAAAATTGCTAAGTCATAGACAGTGAATAGAATACAACAGCATATCAAAGAGAAAACGCAAAGTATATGCAAATGGAAGTTTACTCTAAGTACTGGAGTGGCTTAAATATTAAATGCTAAATCATAGTGTAACGTAGTAACACAGCAGAATACATACCTTCTCAATACAGAGAAATAATAGGTACTTCTTAGTTATGATTTACATACGTGTGAATACTTTAACTTCCAGGATTAGACTTAAGGATGAAAAAGATACTCAAAGCATTCCTGTTTGATGAGAAATGTGACACTGTTTTACAACTACTTCAGTTTCCTTTCTTCTTTCCACATTTTTCCACGCTGGTATATGACATTGGGGGTGGGGGGAATGAGTTACAATCTTCAAAAGACAGATTTAAAAATTATTTTTTTCATAAGTATTGTGATTATGTTGAATGCTTGTCTAATTCTTCATTGAACTAATTCTCAAAAGTACCCAACTACACCTGGCGCTTTTATTTGCACCTGTAAGGTGAGTGCTCCATGGTTAAGGAAAGTGTGGGCAAGAAAGTGAGAGAACTAGAGAAAAGTGAGAGCGTCTAACAGTTACGGGCGATGGTTAAGTCCAAATTGGATGGAGAAAGAAAACAAGGCATTTCATCAGGATATTTGGACGATAGGTATGTAAGGCAATATATATGAAGAAACCATGTATTTATACAAATATTTACATAACATCTATATTGCAATGACTTTAGTACTCTTTCAGTCTGCAGCACTCAGCAAATTATAAGGCCTGTTACATATTTCCTATAAATGTGTTTAATTAATTAAGTTATTTTATAAAGTGATACGATCTATATGCATTAGTCCAGTTGAGTGTCTCCCTGACACCATGCAAATACAACCTGTTTAAAGCAGACCTAGTGGACTCTGGCTTCACATACACACTTCTCCTTGTTCCGGATTTGAACTGAACATGGCCAGCTCTAATCTAGGCCAAGTGTCTCAGTGGATGTGCCAAATCCAAGGAGATAGGAGGCTGCAAGTGAGAAAAGCAAACAGAGGAAGAGGAACATGGCCTGGGGACAGAGGCAGCTGCCCAGATATTTGTCAACAAACTCAAGAGTGATAAAACACCAGAGTGTGACCCACATAACAAGACTCAGGGCAGAATGACAGAAACTTTAAACGTACTCTAAGAAATAAAGTTGACAATTGAATAGGGTATTTACAGTCAACCCTCAGTGCATTCATTTCCTTTGTCTAGACAAATTTACAAAAAGAGAAAAAGCAGACTCTGAGAACGTAGTTTCAGCGTTCTCCTATCCTGGCAGGAGGGACTGCTATTGCCCATATGTGCCCCATGTCCAGCAATCAGGTACATTTTTGTTTCTTCACGTGCAAGGCAATGAGAACGATGGCTGCTATCTAGGTACCTGCTCGGCACACTAACAAGATAACTGCATATCAAAGCCACAGGTAATTAATAAATATCTCCTGAATTAATGCTGGAGAAAATGTTTCTCATTTCATGGCTTAAATTAAATCCCATGTGATTTAATTTAAACAATAACCAGTGTAATAAATGCCAGTGTTAGCACCAATCTCCATGTTCAGCATCATCTTAAGATTAAAATACGAAATTTGAGCCTTGATACTTTTCTTAAGAAATTTACAAACTGGTAGTTCAGGTCATTTTGTGATCAACAGGAGGTGCTTTTATTGGAACCATGGATATTATTCTATTTTTTCATTTTATGCAGGGCAGCACCCCTAACCCACTGCCCTTTTTAGTCTTATGCTTTACTTTCTTTTGTACATACAGATATCTGTTTCCGTGGCTGGGTGTATTTTGACAGTTGACCCCTTGGAAGGAGGCTCACTCTTGATCATTTCACCTTTGCTCATGGTGTGAAATGGGAATAAAGAGAGCACTGGATCAGTCCGCGGGACATGGGTGAGGACAGTGAACTCAAGCCAAGGAGAAACCATCAGTCCTCGCAGCAGGACAGCAGGACTGAGAAGTGGTCAGAAGATTGCATCGTTATCTTTTTCTTTATCAGACACCTACAGTGACATGAACACCCTCAAAGTCTCAACTGCACTTGTTAGTGGCTGGGTGACAGACATGCGGTAGGTTTCCTTGCTGTGTGTGGGATAATGAAAGTTGTTGAACAGGCCGGATGCCTGGTTTTCCAGGATCCTGGCACGGTTCACTAAGTCATTGTTCCACTGTTTTTAAAGGGCACAGGTGAACTAAACGGATGAAATCATGGATCTCCAAGTCTACTTTCTGTCTCTCGTTTAAACAACATACACCAAGTGAGCTGGCAGATGCTGTTATGACCTGAGCCGACAGGGACACAGAAATGTGAGGCTGTTTAAAAGCATCCTCCCAACCAGGAAGCGATGCCCAGCCTCGCGTCACTGCAGTGGACAGACCCTTTGTGTTCCCAGGAAGCTGTAACAAAAGCACAAACTACCTGGGCAGAGTCTGTCTCCACAGCTGGATTGATCAGTCTCCAGACAGAGATGAGGGAACTTTTGGAATGAGATTCAGGAAGAAAATTTAATCCAAGTCATAAAATCTTTCCCCCAGCCCGTACAAAATCCCTGTTTCTAGGCAGCGGGGGCATTTTGTTCCACTGCCACGCCATGCTCAGTGGGTCCTGTATGGGTCCTTGAATTATCCTTTGCCAACCTTTCCACCACTTCCTCCCTATTCCCCACATCCCGAGCATCCTCAAACCCCAGCTGCCCTCCTGCTTCTGGCCAAGGCCTTCCCCCTGCCCTCTCCCTTCTCTCCTCTCTGTGACTGGAGGTCCAAGCACAGCACAATGAGCAGGACCATCTCTGAAAGGCTTTGTTCCCATAAGAGCATTTAACCCACAGCAAGCGTGTGAGCTCTGCCCTCGCTCTAGAGTGCAGGAAGTCGGGTCCAGGAGGTGAGATGAGCCATCCAAAGTCATTGCATCATTATGTGGTCAGGCTGGGATCGAAACCCATACAAACAGGTCCACAGGGTGCTCTTGTTCACTGCAGTCGGCTGCTTCTTACAGTGTGGGACGCTTTGCATGGCCCCACATCTGTGCAGATCTAGACCCAGATCAATCTCTCTACTGCTGCACAAACCTGTCACTCTAGACAGATAGATAGATGAATACATAGATGACAGATACCTATATATGTTCTATATTTGTGCATCTATATACTGTAAACAGATACATACTTTGAACAATCGCTAGCTGGCTAGATAGATGATAAATGATTTATTAGATAGAGAGATACCTATCTATAGATAGATGATAGATAAGTGGAGACACAGATACATAAATGATACTTATACATATTCTATATGTTTATCTACATATATTTACATACAGATATGTAGATTTATGGATAGCTAGCTGGAAAGATGATGGATAGATAATAGATTAGATAGGTGGACAAGTGGATAGATAGATAGATGAACGATTGATAGATACCTACATATATTTTCTATATGTGTATATATTTTTATACAGATACATAGATTTATTGACAGTTACATACACAGCTCATAGAGGATAGATTAGATGGATAGATAGATCGATACCTATATATTTTTTCTATATGTGTATATATTTTTTAAAAGATATATA
>NW_012105176.1:666438-673710 GCF_000951045.1 Mandrillus leucophaeus
AGATAGATAGTCAGATGGATAGATGACAGACTTGGATATCCTGAAACACTAGCAACCTCTTTCAAGGCAGAAACCAGAGTTATAATTACATCTCATAGCCCCTAATCAGAAGGTGTTAAACATGGTTTTTATTCAGGCAATTTTTCATAATCACTAAAAGACCAAGATCTGTGAACAGGTCACTGCGTTTGAATCCAGGTTCCATTGTTTGCTACGGGATGGTCTTGAAAAAGCTTATTAAATCATCAGGAGTCTCACTTGTTTCACTGATAAACAGTTTGGAATAGTTGTCCTTTCCTCAGAGCTGTGGCGAGTATTCCATGAAGTTGAATGCATTAAACTGCTTAGGATAGTGTCTGGCAGGTTGTGGGCGCTCACTTAGTGTTAGCTGCTAAATAGGCAACTTGTTGGCTTTTGATGTAAATTTATTTATAGCCTTATAATACCTTAAATTTTTCTCGGATAATTTGGGTATCTGACCTGATTCTTTCGACATTGGATTTCCATTCTTCAGACCTGTAGATTTCGTGAATGTCACAAGTTTTCCATAAATAAGTGTTGCTGGTAGAGAATGAGCCTATTTTACACAAAGTCTGCATCGTCTCTTTCTAAATAACAGCCAGATAAGGTCCATCTGGCTTTGACATCTTTCCACCCTCCTCAGACAGCGTTGATTTGTTTGCTCATTTGCTGCCATGCTTGTTTCTTCCTTGTTTACCTACACAGAAGCCCACCACGAGAAGCAAGTTATTGCAATGGTATAACAGGTGTGTGACTCAGCTAGACCTGCCTTCTGCACACAGCAAGGTGTGTGTTTCATCAGAATAAGTAGTGTCCAGGCTACAGAGGTTACTCTCTGTAGACCAAAGGTAAGTGACATAAGCCACTCCCGCCTCCACTTAGCCCAGAGTATGTAACTGCATAAAAACCACAGGAAACTTGTCTCAGTGGCCCTTTAGTGCCATATAATCAGTATATCCATTATTGCTACTTCAGCGAAGTGTTTAAAAATAATTTTATTTGTTTTAAACTTTCATTCAATTAATGTCCCATCCTTCCATCTGTTCTAGTAATCGGGCAGGGTGATAAGAAATAAATAAATGACGTGAATATTTGCTATGTAGCACAACATTCTCCAGACTTCTGTCCTGCTTTTCTATGATTTCTTAGTGTTTTTACGTTTCATGTTTTCAAATGTCAACGGAGCAAGAATCGTCAGACCCTATTGCTCGAAGCTACCGTCGTTTTGTGGCCCACTGGACAAAGGCTAACTGGGGTGGTTGCAGGATGACACCTGGACACAGGTGACAGGGAGGCGACACTCTGAGGTGTGTGAGGAATGGGACCGGGATTTACTTCCTCTGGAGGTTAATCACAGAGCCACCTCCCTCCAGCAGCCCTGGCTCACCCATCTTGCTATGTTAACAAGAGCTGAAACCCAGAACCCTTTCCTTTCCTTATCGATATTTAGACTAAGTGATGGCCATGAATGAATAAGAACTGCTCAAATGAGGCTGCCTCTAGAGCAAAGCACTTTTAAAGTATTCTGGAGTTAACGAGGGCAGACTGTGTGGCCATGTCCACCTTCTGAGTGCAGCACCTGGAGACCGACATGGCTCCTGTCATCGTGAAGGTGGCATCCACGTGACAGAGCCAACTAGAAGCAAGCTTTATTAAGGTTGTGGTGGAATTTTGAGTCAGTTTCTAAAGCCCATTAGGGATATGGATAATCTACAAGCCTAAAGTCTGTTTGCTGAAAGAGGCCACCATTGGCCTCCCACACAGCTACTTCCATTGAGCACTGACCGGCTGCAACACCCTGACGTGCCTGTTGCATCTGCAACAAGGAATGATGCTCCCAGCAGCCCCACAAGCACAGTTCCCTGCTTCCCACAACACCAGAGGCAAGAAAATCACCACTCCCTTGTCACTCCCGTCCCACACAGCTGTCACCGTCTCTGGTAGTTCTCTCACCCGAGACTTAGCTGCCTTTGCTCACGAGCAGGAAGGCTGCCCTTCACTCAATCAGTGTCATTCCGAATCCCCGAGCTACGCCACGGTCCTGCAGCAGCCTCAGGGATCTCCAGGCATGGGAGACCCTTGAGCAACTCCCAGTGTCCTCCGTTGTCCCTGCTGTTGGTGTTGACACACATGCTGCTGCTGACTTTACAGTGTAGACATGGTCCCTGCTGAGGCTGCTGAGGCGGGTAGGAGCCTTCTTGCTGGAGGTGTAGACCCTGATAGTTAGTGCTGTTCTTCCCACTTATACCATCACTACCACAGCCATAACATTCTTCTATGGATATGAGAATCACCTTTTATTCTTTGTATCCATGACTTCATCATAGACCTGGTCCAATTTCTCTCTCCACTTTAAGCTCAGAGAAGCAAACGTCCTTTAAGAAAACAGTTTTTCTGTTGTTTAGTTTTTTTGTTTCAGTTTGTTTTTTATGCTAAAACCTTCCAATAATTTATATACACAGGGCAGCATATAAATAGAAATAGAAATGAATATAATTTATATACAAAGGGCCTAGGAGAATGGTCCCAAGTTGTAGAAAATGCCCCGGTTTGTAGACGAACCTATGGTCTGAAGGCCAGTAATCGGCCACAGCTCCAGGCAACCGTGAGTCTGTATTCAACTCCATGCTCTGTAGACAAATTTCAGTATTTCAGTCCACCAAGTACAGGTCCATGTTCTCTCCTAACAATCCTCTGGCCTCCTTAGTTCAGGCTTCTGGAGTATGCAAAACTTTCACAAAGAAATCAGAGCTTGTCTTTACTGTACTCTGAGCAATCCTGAGCTTCTGGGCAGAAACTCCGTAAAGCCTTGTTGCTAACAATAAGGAGATGACCATCCTGGGAGGGAGATGACCATCCTGGGAGGGAGATGACCATCCTGGGAGAAAGACGGAGGTGTCGGTGAATACTTGCTTGCTGCTTGCTATCATAGCCATGCCACGAAAACATGGCAGAAACTTAGAGGAAAGGACAGTCCAGGCACCAATCGTGCTGGAGGAGGTCACATAGAAGTCACCTCTTGGCTGGACCTTGAAGGGTGTTGGAATCCCAACAGATTTTGAAAGCAAGGAGATACCATCAATTGCAGGCTTCATAGCACTGTTTCTGGAAAGAGCATGGCAGACTCAGAGAAGAATAAGAAGAGGATGAGAATGTTCTGGGGTGTGAGGTGCAAGAGGATGAGGATGTACAAGTCCACAGAACCAGTGAATCACCCTTTAATGTATGGAAAGTCATTGGCAAGAGTATGAGCAAGAGAGGAGCACAATCTAATTTTGGGATGTGCGAGTGAGAATGAGTTTGGCAAGGGCCAGCAGGAGGGCCTGGAACCAGGAACAGCAGGCAGCAGAAGGACCAAAGAGGAGATGTTACCACATGTTTAGTACTCTGCCTTGCCACCCTAGGGCTTGATATGGTTTGGATCTCTGTTCCCGCCCAAATCCCGTGTTCAATGGTAGTCTCCCATGTTGGAGGTGAGGCCTGGTGGGAGGTGACTGCATCATGAGTGTGGTTTCTCATGGTGTAACATCATCCCCCTGGTGCTGCCATGGAGATGGTGCGTTCTTGTGAGATCTGGTTGTTTAAGTGTGTGGCACTCCTCCTCTCTCTCTTCCTCCTGCTCTGAGCTGGCTCCCCCTTTGCCTTCCACCATGATTGGAAGCTTTCTGAGGCCTCCCTGGAAACAGAAGTTGCTATACTTCCTTTGCAGTCTGCAGAACTGTGAGTCAATGAAATCTCTTTTCTTTAAACATTACACAGTCTCAGACATTGCTTTTTAGTAGTGCGAAAATGGACTAATATTGGGTCCTAATTCCAGTTATGAAATCTTAAGTGCTTAGAATTCCTGGCTGTGATGAGCCAGAAGAGACAATATATTCAGATGACATAATTGTCTGGCTAAAGGTGACACTACCAGGCACAGCCTATCAAACAAATGGCAGAAACAGACCCTGTTTCTTTTGAAACATATGAAGAGAGTTTCACAATATTATTTTATTTTTTAGGATTTCAGTACAGTTTAAACATTGGAAATTACTCTGTAATTTTCACTGCAGGGATTCCCAAATGTTTGCTTTTAAAGTTATATATTAAGTATTGTGACAATACCTAGGTGTTCTTTTCTGAAACGCAAGGTGACATAAACGTTCAGATTTTTATAACCATGTACAATGTGCTTATTACATGTTAATTTTACTGCTGCTGAATCCATTCCAGCTACTATACCTAAAATGTAAAATATGGTCCAGAAGCAAGATAACCCACTCATGACTTCTGCCTGTGATCGGAATTTGACCGTAAACTTTGATTAGATTTCCTATAAAATATCTTGCATATTAAATCCTAGGGAGAACCAGGTGAGTTGCTCCCTCCTCTATTAAGTAAATTTCAGTTTAATTTAGTTTAATTAAATTTTCAGTCAATTTTATAAAGATATAAGTACTTACACTCTCTCTTTCTTCACAGCTAAACATTAAACAACCAAAGCAACAAACGTGAAAACAGCCACACGTCCAAGGTAGTGAAAGAAACCTGTTTCTAGTGCTGCAGTGAGAAAAGGCCAAGATGCTGTTGGGGGACGTCTGAGCCCAGCATTGCACAGAAGACTTGCCTGAGCTGGGTGGGTGAAATCTTTGTGTTCTAACCAAAGTCACGCAAGCACGTTTTAAAAACATGGGGTCAATTAGGAATCTCTAGCAAACTTGTATTGGTGACAAGACTAAATGATCCTAGCAACATTTCTGAACTGGAAAATTTATTATTCTGTGTTTTAGCTTATGCAGCAACTGGATTTCCCCAAATCACTGGATTTTTCTTACTGAACTGAATGATATGCTGTCAGCATATGACATTATATACAGATCAAAAGTCTGTTATCTTAGGAGCTGGGCAGCCTTTCCTTGGCTCCATTAGATATCACAGTGTGACCTCCAGGAATTAGTTAAAACTCCTAAACCTCAGTATTCACATGCAAAAGTGGAAATACTGTCTCTTCTTAGTGATGTGTGTGTGTGTGTGAGTGTGTGTGTGTCTTACATGGAACTCTGACTTCATTATTCATTGTGCATTAGGCGTGTGTTGTCACTTACTCCCTTATTGCTTTGGGATAGAGTTTAGGCCACGCCTCTTCCTGACTGCTCCTGTTTCTGTTGTCATATCCGTTAAACCCACCTTTTTCCTATAGTTTGCATTTTTTTGCTGGATTTTACTAATTGAGCACTAGTTCACTAGTTTTCATTTTTATTTCCTGCTTTGTTGATTTGCATAATTTTTTCCAGTCCCCGTAACAATTCAAGCTTAATAAAAATAATTTTACCAATGTCCATTGTGGGGAATGGAGTCTCTGATATGCAATTCTCCCTCATCCATTGAGTGGTGTGAGTAACAGGGAAGAGTATGGACACTGCACGATGAGGAAGTATAAAAGAACAAGAGTGTAAAAGAAACAAGTATAAAAGAAACAAGAGTGATAGTTGGGAATGACAATCTCTTGCATTTTAATTGGTGTATTTATACCATTTACATGTAAAGTGGTCACAACATTTGTAGAACCGTATCTACCACGTTTGTAATGTTTTCTGTTTGTTGCATGTTGGGTGTGTCTTTTCTACCCCTCCATATCAGAATTAACTAGTTTTAATTGAGCATTTAATATGATTCCATTTTAAAGGGTGTATTAGCATTTCAATATGATTTAATTTAAAATTTATTTGAGTGGCTGCCCTAGAGTTTAAAACGTGTAACTTTAACTAATCAAAGTCCACTTTTGTGTAATGCTGTACTATCTCACATATAATTTTAATTCTTGTATTCTTTTTCTCTTTCTTTCTTTCTTTTGTTCTTTGAGACACAGTTTCACTCTTGTTGGTCAGGTTGGAGTGCAATGGCATGACCTTGGCTCACCACAACCTCCACCTCCCAGGTTCAAGCGATTCTCCTGCTTCAGCCTCCTGAGTAACTGGGACTACAGGCATGTACCACCACTGTCAGGTTGGTCTCAAACTCCCGATCTCAGGTGATCCACCTGCCTTGGCCTCCCAAAGTGCTGGGATTACAGGCGTCAGCCACTGCCCCCGGCCAATTCTTGTATTCTTAGTTCTTCTGCCTGCTTTCATTTATTTGATTTATCTATGTACTGTAATCACCTAATGCATCATTATTATTGCTTGTCTCTGTCTGTTCAGGCTGCTGTAACAAAGCAGCATAGCCTGGGTGGCTTATAAACAACAAAAATGTGTTTCCATAGTTCTGGAGGCTGAGAGTTCGAAATCAGGTTGCCAGTAAATCTGATGTCTGGTGAGGCCCTGCTGCCTGGTTCATAGAAGGCAGCTTCTTGCTCTGTCCTCACATGGTGGAAGGAGAGAGGGTGCTCTCTTGGGTCCCTTTTAGAAAAGCATGAATCTCATTCATGAGGCTCCACTCTCATGACCTAGTCAGCTCACATAGGCTTCACCTCCTAATGCCATCACCTTGGAGGCTAGGATCTCAACTGATACATTTTGAGGGTCACAAGCATTTAGTCCATAAAATTGCTTTAAATAGCATTCTTTAGATAAATCAAGACTAAGAAAAAAGTTAAAAGACTCTATTTTACCTTTATTGATTGTTTTTCACTTTTTCTTTTAGGCTCATGACTCATATCATATTCCCCCTGCCTGACGAATTTCTTTTTATATTTCTTGTAGAGCTAGCATGCTGGAAATGAATTGTTAGATTTTATTTTTCTGAAAAAGTGTTTATTTCTCCTTAATTCATCAAGGATAATTTTGTGGATATAGAAATCTTCACGGGTGCTTTGTTTTCTTCTTTCAACATGTTAAATACTTCCCTCAACATCTTAGATATTTCTCTCTGCTCTTTCACTGCTTATGTGGGTTTTAACAAGTCCACTATAATTCTCATCGTTTCTCTATAGCTAAGCTTTGTTGGATTCCTTTATTGTTCAAGATTTTCTGTTTCCTTTGGTTTTCTACAGTTTGAATATGGCATGGCAAAGTGTGGCATTTTGCTGTTTTATTTACACCTAGAATTGGTTTTAATTGGGGTGTGGTAAGACACACAGCATGGAAAGGAAAGTCGTAAGGATAGGAGGCTCACCAAGAAGGAACACAAGGGCCTTTGTTGTGGTTTCTCTCTTTGTTTTTGTTTTGTTTTGTTTGTTTCTTTTGTTTTTGAGACTGGGTCTCTGTTGCCCAGACTGGAGTGCAGTGGCTTGATCTCAGCTCACTGCAATCTCTGCCTCCCAGGTTCAAG
>NW_012105176.1:673790-680437 GCF_000951045.1 Mandrillus leucophaeus
TTTTTTGTTTTTTTTTTTTTGTATTTTTGGTAGAGACAGGGTTTTGCCATGTTGGCAAGGCTGGTCTTGAACTCCTGACCTCAGGTGTTCCACCTGCCTTAGTCTCCTGAAATGCTGGGATTATAGGCATGAGTCCCCACACCCAACCCTTTGTTGTGGTTTCTACGGGGAGGAATGGGTGAGGCAGGGAAGCAGTGTTGGGATTGCCTACCCTCAATTATTTAGCAGGCTCCAGGCACAGGGGCTGTCTTCAGCTATCTGGTGTCTGGTCCTGGGCTGACTAGGGCAGGGTATGGTGGGGCTAAGCATGACAGCCTGTGATTGGGGATTTCGACTCGGCATTGGTCAGTTTGCTAATGACAGGCACACTTATAGGTGAGTTGTTTGCTATCTCTTGGAATTAACTAACCCTGGAAGGGGCAGTCCCTCCAGGATCAGAAGGGCCCCTGAAGCCCCGTTCATCTATGGAGTATTCTGACCATTGACATTTAAACTCATTTTTGATGTAATCTGAATAATACCTACCACATCTGTTACTGTTTTCTATTTGTTAATTTTATTATTTCTTTTTACCTTATTTTATATTATTATTATTATTATTATTATTATTATTATTATTATTATTTGCCTTCCACTCATTTTCTGCCTTCTCTGGCTTTGTTTTATATAATTGTATTTTTGTTTACTTTTAGTATATCAATTATAACTTTTTCAAAAAATGATTTTTAGTGGTTGCCCTTGAATGTGCAATATACATTTACAATAAATCCTAGTGCTCTTTCAAATAACCTTGTGCTGTTTCATGGGCTATGCATGTGCCTTAGAACAGAATATTCCCAATTCCTCGTGCTCATCCTTTAATAGCATCGCTCTTCTTGCTATTTAAAGTAACTACCTGTTAGATCAACTAAGAAAAAATGTATAAAATATTCTAGTTTATCTTTATTTATTCTCTCACTCTCTTCCTTTCTTCGTGTAGATTTGGGTTTCTGAACTATAACTTTTTCTTTGTTTCTGAAGAATGTTTTCTAACATCCCTTGCTCGACATGTCTATTGGCAATAAATTCCCTCAAATTTTGTTTGTCTTGATTTAGAAATTGAATTAGATAGTGTATAAAGTCAACTTATGCTCTGATATCCTATGATTTTGCATTTGTTTTAACTTACATCAATGTCCAATGCATCAGCCATACACATAATACCATTTCACACAGGGACACAGGCTTCACTGTAGGTGATGTTTCAAAAAAAAAATAAGCATTCCTTTAGTCTTCTCATTAATGTAATGTCTTTAGTGATATGGATAAAAGTCTTTCTCTTTCACTTTATAGCTTATGGAAAATGCTCTATGATGAACCGTATAGTAGATTTTTTCATGTTCAAAAATATTTACACAATTATTTATTGGAAGGCATGAGCATTTATGAAATCCTCTTCGCTAAAGTTTCTGGAGTTAAAATCTGCTCATGCAACTTGTTCTTTCCTTTAACCCAACAGGACTTCTATCCTAGAGGTGCCTCACACCTAGGAGATCCTGAAAATTATTCTCAACTGAAAGATTGAGTAATTAAAATTGTAGGATGAGTCTAACATTCTCTTGAGCCTGGGACCATGAGAGTATTTCTCCCTAGAAATTCAGGAAGGACACAAACACACACACACAAACACACACACACACACATACACACAGACAAACACACACAAACACACACACATACACACACACATAGACACACACAATTTAGACTACATTGAGCTGCCACAGGCCGTGAACCTGAGATTAAAACCCAGCATAGCAAATGTATAAAAGATGAAGGGTCTCAGCTGGCATCTGCGTTATTTCATTCAATGACTTCCTTGCTGTCTCTCATTCATTTCTGTCTCTATGCCTAACTTCCTGGGTTTATGCTATCAGAAATTCCCTTGTTGAATTCCTGTGATGTCATCCTACCACAAGAATCCTATCAGAAATTTGCTTTGGAAATGACTCTGGAAATTTACCCTGAGGGCTATGAACTTTGACTCTAGATCCTGAGAGAACGATAGCCACCATGTCCTTTCTGCTGGGCGTAAATTGCATCTCAGCTCTGACATACTCGGATCTTTGGAAGTGCTAAGAGTGGAGCGTGTCTGGGTCACACGAACAGTCTCTCTGTGTGCCCTGCCCCAGGTCCTGAAATGGACCTCTCCAGACTGGATGTGGATCTGAGCGTTCCTGTCTGCGCTGACCCAAATCCACACATCCAACGACGAAAAAGAAAAGTCTGCAATCCAGCTGCGGCTCCTCCTACTGTCCACTCTTGCCTGAGTCTCTTCTGCTAATCCGAATCCAGAAATCCCCTTGAAATCCATTCATGTTTCTCTCCATGAGGACGTACGTTGCTATCCTGCCTCCCTAAACTGCTGTGCCCTCCTGATACCATAAGTATCTCAGAGTCAATATAGTATTCTGACAATTTATGTGTTTTAACCTAGTCAAATAGAGTGGCATTTTGCATAAGAAAGTGTTTCTAAAATCACCCTACGTGTTTAATATGACAATGTTATTTCCAAGAATGTGCAATAGAGATCTCAGTGGTGTTTCAGCAAATAATTCCTGACAGGGTAATCAGCATTTTCTGAGTCCTCACTCTGTGCTAGACACTGGCTAATGGCTTGGGAAGCGGAGTCTACTTGTGATTGCAGTTTTGCTGTTGAGTGAGAGGAAGCTCACCGAGGCCATGGGTTCTGCCGTGTTGTGGTGCAGCCAGTACCCCAATTGCCACTGACACTGTGCCGCAGGTCTCACACCATGCTGGCAGCAATGGGAGCCCTTTTCTCAGTGACCTTGGGGCAAGATGTGTCATTACATAAACACCTGCTGTGTTTATCCCAAATATTCTTTAGGCTCTTTTGCCTGGCCTGCCATATAGGAGGCCTGGTATTTCCCTGTTTATAAATAGTTTGAGAAGTGAACATTTATCACGATGTGGGCTAACCTCTTTCATCTTACATCAAAAGATGTCTGTTTCTGAGTTTAGTAAATACATCAACCCAGTGCCTGAGGACCCCGGCTCGGCAGGTGCTGCGAATAGCACTTTCCTCCTGGGATGATGGCACTGTTAACACATGCGATTTGAAAAATAGGGCTATGTTCAGAAAAAAAAACAGTTGCTTTTAAAAAGTATTTTAATGAAATACATAGTATGAACAAAAACCACAGAACGTGCACATAGAGTTTAAGGAATTGTAGTACACAAATGCTCATATTTGCTGAAGAACCTATGCTTTTTGTTCTAAAAACATTTGTCTTAAGAAAAAAAAAAAACAGAATAAACAAACAAGAGTTAAACCCTTTTTAGCCCTTATCCTTAAGAGTTAGGTTTTCTAATTGTCATTGATCTAAATTAAGAGCTAAGGGGCCTGCTTCTCATGATGTTACTCCCAGACATAGCTGGTTCTTATGCAAAACCTTCTGAAACTAGGTAGTAGTGTTGGATGATTTTGCCCAACTGTAGCCTAAGGTAAGTGCTCTGAGGTTTAAGGTAAGCCATGCTAAGCTGTAATGTTCCATAGGTTAAGTGTATTGAATGTGTTTCTTACTGACAATATTGTCAGCTTATGATGAGTTTATTGGGACATAACCCCTTCATAAGTCCAAGAACATCTGTATTTCAAACACTCCTAATTTTATTGTCCATAAACCTTCATTGATACCACATATTTACTTCATATCAGATGGTGTAACGCACCTGCGCTCTACTCCAGTACTTGTAATGCATAGCAAGGTGTGTAACCTTCCTGTGGTGTTAATCTGGGCCCGAGCATTGAGCCACTGGAGAGATAAGAAGTGCCGGTGGAAGAAGGAACGCAGAATGAGGAGCGGAAAGCCCTGAGGTTTAGACCCCGCTCAGTTGCGGATTGAGTGGGTTGCTTGAGCAGCTCGGGTAATCTCTCCAGACTCAGTCTCCTCTTGCTGTGAGATGTGGAGAATGACGTAGAATCTGGGAGACTCGGATGTCTCCACACCTGTTCTCTTTCAGGGGCTTCCTTCCTTTCCACCTTTAGTTCTTGTCTATCTTGCAGCTCAAGCACCTCCTCTATAATCACCCTTCTGCCACCCAGTGTACTTTGATGTTTGTGTTTGCTATACATTGAGAGAAACTTCTCTTATTTTATTTTATTTGGGACAGGATCTCACTCTGTCACCCAGGCTGGAGTGCATTGGGAGCATCATGGCTCACTGCAGCTCCTACCACTGGGCTCAAGTGATCCTCCCACTTCAGCCTCCCAAGTAGCTGGGATCACAGGTGCACGCCACCATACCCAGCTATTTTTTAAACATTTTTGTAGAAATGGATTCTTCCTATGTTGCCCAGGCTTGTCTCAAACGCATGAGCTCAAGGGGTCCTCCTGCTTCAGCTTCCCAAAGTTCTGGGATAACATGAGCCACCACACCTGGCCCCATGATTTGTTTGTTTGTTTCTCTTCAGTTGGTTAAAATAGACTATTAAACAAAGGTTTATGAAAAGCCTGTCTACAGCCTGGAGTGCTGCTTGATGTGTTCACTTTACTAGTTCATCTGTTCTTCTTAAAGATTCAAGGAGCAGCGGTGCTGACTCACGGGATGGGGAAAGCAATGGTTCTCATCCTCCCATTCTCTCACTTTGACCCGTTTTCCAGAATTTTTAGGCTGTGTCACCTGAAGACACTTGTAAGCCATAAAATGCCATCCCCAATGGCTCAGGACAGACCCTGTCACCGTGTTCTCTTGCAGTGTTGTCACTCAGTTCAATCAGAGCACCTGAGAAGGCTGTTCTAGCACAAACTCTCAGGAGCTGGGGTCGTCGCCTCCACACTTCCCCATAATCGCTGTGAATCCACTGCCCCTTTATATCTCATTATTCAAGCCCAGGACATAGAAAACAAGAACCAGGTTTAGAAGACTAGGGAATTCTTCCTTTCACCAATTCAAAGAGTTCCTCTATCAAATGACAAACCTACAAAATGCCTTGACACACACAACTTATTTGTAAACAAACATATTTTTCTACATCAGTTATATTTTTGACAGATATTAAGAAACTTCATACTCTCCAGAGATAATTCCTAGATAAACTGTGAAATATTAGCTCCATGCTACAAATTTATGCTACACTGTCATTTAGCATTTGATAATGTTACATGTTTAGTAAAACTTTCATGTTATCTAACATCTCTTCACATGCGGTTTTTATAACTCTAAGATGCTTGAAGAAAGATAATATTTTATTTTATTCTTATATAGCACATAACGCAATGCCCTCTTCCATAAAAAAGTATCATTTAATTGAAAATAATATGCTCATCATTGGTACAAAGATAGTCGATATTAGATTCAAATGTCAACCACATTAGATATTATGCTTCTTGCTCATATCTTAAGATGACAGCTCAGAAAATATCTCCAGATACAACTACAAGTTAAAGACTAAAAAGTGACCTGAATTGCAAAACAAAATATACTTGATTATCTAGAAAATTGCTACAAGTATTCCAGATAAATGTTTTAAGTTATTAACACAAATGAGGTACTGATTGACCCTAGTGGTATTGTTATAAAGTACACGCCATTCATAATGTAGATGTCGATTCCAAGGAGAACACTGGTCTCTTTTTATATTAATCTCCAAATCAGTCAATTTAGGATATACTTTAGGAAAAAGCTGGAAAACAGATGGTATATTTTCCATTTTTAAATTTGTAGTCAGAAAAGAAAGTATGAGGAACTGAACTAAAGATCTACTCAGAAAATACGATGGTACCTTTGCTAATATTTGAGACACGGCATCTGGTATGATTTTATTTTAATTTTTCTAGAACATCTTCCTTTCTTCTCTGCCTCTCTCCGTCGATAATCATCTGTGAGGACATATTGTGTCCAAGGCACTGTGACGGGTGAACAGGAGCAAGGGGGATAGAGTGGTGAGGGGCTATCTTCTAGTGAGTCATGACAATACCTATTTAAAAGAAACCCATTTCCATTAATCCAAAGATTCCGTCTCTTTCTTTTTATTTCTTGTTTTAATCCTTGCTTTCATCTCTTTTTCTGGTCTTTGAATTCATCTTTTATCACTTTTTTCCCCACAAACTCTAATCTAGACATAAAAGCAAGAAAAAGTGCTTCACCTCCATCCCAGAAAGCAGCTCGCTCTCTCGCAGGAAGATCAAAGGAGGAGAAGAGCCCCAGCGCCCCTGAGTATCGTGCTTTCTGGAGCACTCCGTGCAGGCTGGCAGTGATTGCTTTGCTGAGCCCACATTTCGTGTGACATTTCACCACCATTAGGCAAACATTATTCTTGCTGTTGGTATTTGTTTAGCGAGCAGTATACTCAGAGCTGTATGATTTATATTAGTCTCCATCTCTTCCTGGTGGCTTAGGCTAAATTATTATCCAGACGTTCCAACTCTGACACACAATAAAGGAGAGATTACTAAGCCCCGATGCTGTGCCTCCACCAAACAAAGCCGTATTCTTCCTTCATTGTCTCCTGCACTGCACTCATGTTTCTAACAAAAACGTGGGCTGATCTGGCAGCTGAAACAGCTCTAGGCTTTTTGGTATTTCCAAATTTATTTTCAGAGAATGCATATGTATATATAAAATATATCTCTCTATATAATTTAT
>NW_012105176.1:680527-688145 GCF_000951045.1 Mandrillus leucophaeus
CTGATGTAGGTAGAAATATTTAGGTGTTACTGTTTAAAAATAAACATATTGCTGCTTTCATTTACTTTAGATGAAGTGAGCATACTTGGATGTTATCCTGGGTGGTGGGCATTTCTACCTGTTTTCTGACATAACCAGCAACAGTGCCCCTCTCACTCACAATGTAAGTGAGTTATGTCGTCACCCTGACTTTAAAGGGTAGAATAGTGAGCTCTCACCTCTTATTACTTTGGGTAGCTGTAGGACACCTTGAGTCTTCTAAATCAATGTTATAAAGAAGCGTTCAGAGATTAAATAGGTTTCTAGAAGCCTGAATCACAGAGCTTTAAAACTTGGGGGACATAATTCTCAGAGCTGTTATTATGCTAATGGTTGTGTGTGGAGTTGTGAGAGGAGTTTGTTCAGAGAAAGCTATTCTTTAGGGTCATTTTCCATTTTCTTGTCCATGGAGTGCTTTTAGCAGAAAATGCTTGATTGTCTAGTGTTTTCTATAATAGACACATCTAGAATTTTGTATTAATGGGGCATGTCTCCCTAGAAAATATTACATAAGTTTGTAACTATCTGAGTCTAAAACTAGAGATATTTCAGCCCCAAGGTGGCCTGGTTATCTGGGTGAGGGTATGGTGTCCTATTTAGCTGGGTGAGGGTGAGGTTACCTAGTTATCTAGGTGAGGGCGTGGTGGCCTGGTTAGCTGAGTGAGAGTGAGATTACCTGGTTAACTGAGTGAGGGTTATCTGGGTGAGGGCAAGGTGGGCTGGTTAGCTGGGTGAGGGTGAGGTGCCCTGGTTAGCTGGGTGAGGGCAAGGTGGGCTGTTTAGCTGGGTGAGGGAGAGTTGGGTAGGTTAGCTGGTTGAGGATGAGGTGGACTGGTTAGCTGGGTGAGGGCGAGGTGGGCTGTTTACCTGGGTGAGGGAGAGTTGGGCAGGTTAGCTGGGTGAGGGTGAGGTACCCTGGTTAGCTGGGTGAGGGCGAGGCGGTCTGGTTAGCTGGGTGAGAGTGCTTCTGGGGAGGTCAGCTGCAGATCTAGACATCAGCTTGTCTCTGTAGTAAAGCTGATACTTGCTAAAAAAGATTTGTGGAAATCTGACTTCACAATCTAATCTTCTGTATTTCTCAGACCTGGAGCCATACAGTTTAAATTTCAATGGAAGAAGCATATGATAGGAATGTTTTAAGTTAAAAACAAGAGTCATTTCAAAAAGCTATAAATGTGTGAATGGATAAAAGGATGACATACAGTTGGTGAGGAGGGAGAAGGAATTAACACACGGGGCTGAGGGAAGGTCTTTGGAGACATGAAAAGTGAGTAGAAGGAAACAACCACACAAAAGCTCAGAGAAAAACTTTCTCAGAGAGAAAAACAGCACTGAGGCATTTTCATTTGAAAAACAAAGAGAGGGCCACGTGGCTAGGATGCAGTTAAGAAAATAGGATGAGGATCAGAGTGTGGGGCTATGATAAGCAGTTGTAATATTATTTAGGGTAGTGCGGAGCTTCACAGATATGTAAGAGAGATTATCATGGCTGGATTCACATCTTCAGTGATTATCCTGGACAACTGATTATAGCAAGTGGAATGAGAGGCTACTTGGGAAGCTACTGAAAAACATTTTTAAAAACACAGCTACCTGAGGACTGTGAGTAAAAACACAACTACCTGAGGACTGGTGTTGAGGGGAATCCACATTTGTGAAGCAAAGAATGTAGGGTGGTTTCCTAGCGGTTTCTTCTCTCTCTCACACCCAAGTTCGCCCCAGGTGGCTTATGTCACAGAGCAGCACGGTGAGGGCTTCTAACAGAAACAGAATCCTGCGGCCTTCTGTCCAGGGAGTCGGAGGAAGAGCCTGGAGAGTTTAGGATGTAAAAGGAAAGCAGCAAAGAAGAGAAACAACACACGGGAAGCTGTGATGACTGACCTGAGCCTAAAGGCTGGAAAGTATCTGCTTAACAAGACACCAGAGCTCTCCACAGGATGAGAGTCTGCGAACCACGACATTCACGGTATCCAATGAAGAAAGCTCATTGGTTGGAGCCCTCAGTTTCTCTCTGTGTGGGCCACACTCAAGGCTGTTGAGTGTCCTCACATGTGACTGGCTTCCTTCTGAATATATGATCCAAGAGGCCACAGGATTCGCTGCAATGCCCTCGTGTCCTAGCTCCAGGAGTCAGGCATGGTCACCTCTACCATATCACACTGGCCACATGCAGCAGCCCTGGTTAAATGTTGGAGGGACCCAAACACATGTGTCAATACCAAGAGGCGAGGGTGGCTGCGGGTCATCCTGGAGGCTGGCTGTCACAGTCAGTCCCCTGGCTCCCCAAACACACCCATCTACCATGACACCTGGAAGGTCACCTTCTCCCTTAACTCCTCTCCTTTGAAGACCTTCATTCCAGAGGAGTCCTGTCCTGTCCCTGGGAGGAAGGAACACATACAAAGAGGTCAAGAAGACCCAGAACAGGCAGTCCTTGCTGGGTTTCCCTTCACTTTGGTATTTGTGTCTTTGGTTGGTTGGCTGTTTTGACACAGAGTCTGACTCTCTCACTCAGGCTGGAGTGCAGTGGTGCTATCTTGGCTCACTGCAACCTTCACCTCCTGGGTTTAAGCGATTCCCCTGCCTCCTCCCTAGTAGCTGGGACTACAGGTGCCCACCACCACAGTCGACTAATTTTTGCATTTTTAGTAGAGACAGGGTTTTGTCATGTTGGCCAGGCTGGTCTCAAACTCCTGACCTCAGGTCATTCAACTTTGTTAATGACAGGTCACAGCCTTTTGTCCAAACACATTTCTACACAGCTGTCCATTTTTTATGGAACCTAAGCATAAAAGTAGTTGTTGCTGAGTTTTGGGGTCTTCATTTCTGAAAGATCGTATACCATGTAAAACTTTGACTTCGTAAATTTGCGATACTTTTCTCTCGTTCACCTGTCTTTTGTTATAGCAGTATCAGCTGTGACCCTTATGACAGGTAAGGGAAGGTATGACACCTTCCCGTTTCTACAGTAGCTTTGAGGAAAGATGAGAAACCAGGCTCTGAAGACCATCACCAAATTCATTTGCCCCATTTCAGCCTGGAGACAACGGCCGATGGCAATAAAGATAAAAATCTTTCTCCCTTAGCAGCTGGGTTACTATAATCACTACTGCAGTAGGGAGAAAGCTGTCCTCTAAAGTTCATCTGGAAGCCAACAGAAGCAAGGTCAGAATTTTAAATACTAAATGTTATAGTGTTTGCTTCAGATATGAACCTTCGTGCAGCATGTGAGTGGTGCGTAACATTCTTATTTAAACCCTCAGTTTATCTGATTATGCCTAAAATCCTTCAATGTAACTAGGTCCAATGCAGGCATAATTCAGTTCCACGAAGGATGGATACGTCGTGAGCCCGATGACGCTGGTGTTCTAAGATAAAAGATTTGGGTCACTTCATCTAGCCCCTCCGTAACGTGGCTCCACTCTGCTCATTCAACCACCCCAGTGTGCTTAGACTCCTCACGGCACCCGGCTTCCTTTCTAACTTCCCAATCAAAGGAATTAACACTTTAAGGTGACCCAATTAAAGTCTGGTCATCATTAATAATTTTAAGAATGGGGTAGGGTTTAAAATGAGAACATTTTGGCAGAAGGAAAGGCTAGTTATAAAAATTAAAAAATGAGGTAGCCTTACAGATTTAAACATTAAGAATAGAATAGTTGTTCTTTGTATTGATAAGGCGACAATCAGATGGACAACAAAAGTTGTCATAAACTGCAGACCTGGATTTTCTGCTGAATTATCCTTGAAGTCGCCCGTGTGACTGCAAGGCTGCAAGGATGAAAGCTGCTTTGATTTGAATGCATAGAAATGCAACACTAGGATAAAAACCTAAAAAACGTTAAACTGACCAAAAGGCATCATTCATACACATCATATGCCATTTATATCCTGAAACAGTAGAACCCAATTTGTAAAGATCTAGAAAGCAAATACATAAAATCATCCAGACCTAGATCAGGGTGGGGAATGAAGCCAGGGAAGGAGACCTGCACAGCTTGCCAACACAATTCTATGCGTGGGCAGGTCCTTACCCCTCATGGAGAGTCTCAGGTAGGAAGCAATGCCTGGGCAGGTCCTTACACGGAGGATCTTAGA
Organism: Mandrillus leucophaeus; assembly: GCF_000951045.1. Taxonomy (NCBI): domain Eukaryota; kingdom Metazoa; phylum Chordata; class Mammalia; order Primates; family Cercopithecidae; genus Mandrillus; species Mandrillus leucophaeus. The sequence continues at coordinate 684,665 of NW_012105176.1, forward strand.
TAAGATGAAACGCATGGGGAGGTCCTTACCCCTCATGGAGAGTCTCAGATAGGATGCAATGCCTGGGTAGGTCCTTACCCCTGACTGAGGGTCTTAGATAAGATGGAATGCCTGGGCAGGTCCTTAGCCCTGACTGAGGGTCTTAGATAAGATGGAATGCCTGGGCAGGTCCTTAGCCCTGACTGAAGGTCTTAGATAAGATGGAATGCCTGGGCAGGTCCTTAGCCCTGACTGAGGGTCTTAGATAAGATGGAATGCCTGGGCAGGTCCTTAGCCCTGACGCAGAGTCTCAGATAGGAAGCAACGCCTGAGCAGGTCCTTACACAGAGGATCTTAGATAAGATGCAACGCCTGGACAGGTCCTTACCCCTCAAGAGAATCTTAGATAAGATGCAATGCCTGGGCAGGTCCTTAGTGCTGATGGATGGTCTTAGATAAGGCCAGATGAACAAACACACAAATAAAATAAAATGCCTGAATTGCTTATAAAATTAAGCAGAACTTTGCTTATAGTTTTTTTCTGTTAAAAAATGATCATTTTTTAGTTGACTGGAATACAGGAAAATTCAGATAACACCATATCTGAGAATTAATGCATCTACTTTTTTAAAAAAATGGACTAGAAGTACATAATTTCCACTAGATTTAAGTAATTTAGGTATAAGTCAAGTATTATCTCATAATTTGATGCATTTTTCATATTTTGAGAATATAAATATCTGAGTTCAGAAAAAAGACAAATATATATCAAGTCATTATATAATTTATACAATGATTTTGAATGTTAATAAATAAGTTATTTATTTATGGAGTTATTGAAAAAAGTTAAGAGGAAAAAATTGCATGATATCGTTTAAGGATTTATAGAAGGAAAAATACTAGCATTTAAAAACGATATTCTATAAAAGCACTGGCTTCGTTCTGAGATCATTTTCTATACTTATCCACTCAGCCTTCTCTGGCTGTGCCAGAAATTGTACAGTGAGCTTCAGATGAACTGCGAAAATGAATTTGAGGGTTTTTAAGGTAACACCTCTTTGTCACAAAAGCAGTTTCTACTTAACAAAAGCAATAGAAAAAGAAAAGACCTGCATTGACACTTCACTCTGCAAAAATGGTACACAAAAGTGAGTATAATTATTATGCTCATATTTCAAGCACCACACAACTAACTTAAATGTGGAGGGGTTTCTTTACATAATGATAAGATAGATTACTGTATAACTTACCTATACAGAATATAATTCTTATAATTCCTGTTCGTATTGTGATGAACAATATAGCTCTCTTTTCATTCAATGCGTATCAAATACTACCAAAGTGATCAAATACTGTGCTAATGTTCTTCAAAGAAACATTTGCTTTGAAGAAACAAAACCATTTACTTTAGGAATGGTTTAAGAGAAATATCCTGGTATATTCTCATGTGTATAAGCACAAACAGGCAGCAAAGCTGGAACAATGTACAACGACTGGGATTTATCTTTCAAACATCCTCAAGAGATTATTTGAAACTATGAGAAAGAAATTATATCTATATAATACTTATTGATATCATATTTACCATAGTTAATAAATTTGTAATACAAATATGTGTATGATAGTATATATATAATTTAACTTAAAGTGATGAGTTCTGTGAATTTGGGAATTAAAGCCCTGTCTGTGAAATGATCTGTGTCATTGGTGGTTTAGACCAGCGATTCCTATACTTGCAGATGTATAGATGAGTAAAATTTTACAACAAATACGCAGGCAACAGACATCAAATTGTTTAATTTTGCTAAGTGAAGAATGTTTAACAGTTAAAGTTAAACATTGTGATTCCATCTCAAGGCATAGAAGGCATACAGTATAATTATTTAAATCAAATTACTTTATTTAATAAAAAGTTCTCTACAGTATTTTTTTCCTAATGACTTTACATCAGTTCTTCCAAAACATGTGTAATCTTTCATTTACTCTGTGTATCTACTGCTTTTGAAAATCAATTCCATTCCTATTGACTGGGACTGGACATTCCTCTTTTTCAAAACCTCTCCAAAAATTATGACGATGAAGAGAGTTATGAAGACATCTAGATATGCTTCCTTTATCACCCAGGAATTCAAATGATGTGTAATTTCCATCACCCACCTGCACACTTACTTTCTTTAAGCGCTCTACTTTAATCTCTTTATAGTTACAACCTTATGGGGACTTTCTTGCATTTTCCTTTCATTTTTCTGCGTGCAAAAGTCCTGCCATGTCATCTGGACTGAACTGCTCAGGTCCTCACTCAGGCGGCCACATTTCCTTACTGCGTTCTTTGGCGTCACACCACAAGCCTTCCTTCTCCAGCAGACTCTGTCCCTGCAGGCACAGAGAGCTCATGTCTGGGGCCCATCATCTGCAGCATCTATGTCATTATCTTTATTTATTTTTATTTTTATTTTTAGATGGAGTCTTGCTCTGTTGCCCAGGCTGGAGCTCAGTGGCACAATCTCGGCTCACTGCAACCTCCACCTCGCAGGTTCAAGCTATTCTCCGACACCTGCCAATCTGCCTGGCTAATTTTTGTATTTTCAGTAGAGACGGGGTTTCACGATATTGGCCAGGTTGGTCTTGAACTTCTGACCTCAGGTGATCTGCCCACGTTGGCCTCCCAATATGTCTTTATCTTTAATTAAAGGCTTGTCACCTGAGCTTCTGGATCACGACATCTTACTGTCTTTAAAATTGGAGTTTTCTTTAACTACATTTGTCAGATTTAGCTAAAGCAACCTTGAGAGCACAACTGCCTTTATTTTGGATAATTCTCATTCGTAAATATTGCTTCTTTGTAACATGGTGTGATTGTCCAAACTGTTATTTTCTGTGAAATGTGGTGACTAAGTGAGAATTTACCAATGCTTTCCTAAAACAACTATTCAGACGTCCAGAGTTGCCCAAGCTGGACCTTCCTAGAGTCGTGAAAGACTCCGTTACTCGGGGACACGCCCTGGGTGAAATACTCCGTTACTCGGGGACACGCCCTGGGTGAAATACTCTGTTACTCGGGGACACGCCCTGGGTGAAATACTCTTTTACTCGGGGACACGCCCCGGGTGAAAGACTCCGTTACGCGGGGACACGCCCTGGGTGAGAGACTCCATTACTCGGGGACACGCCCTGGGTGAGAGACTCTGTTACTCGGGGACACGCCCTGGGTGAAATACTCTTTTACTCGGGGACACGCCCTGGGTGAGAGACTCCGTTACTCGGGGACACGCCCTGGGTGAAATACTCCATTACTCGGGGACACGCCCTGGGTGAGAGGCTCCGTTACTCGGGGACACGCCCTGGATGAAATACTCCGTTACTCGGGGACACGTCCTGGGTGAAATACTCTGTTACTCGGGGACACGCCCTGGGTGAAATACTCCGTTACTCGGGGACACACCCTGGGTGAAATACTCCGTTACTCGGGGACACGCCCTGGGTGAAATACTCCGTTACTCGG
>NW_012105176.1:692992-697294 GCF_000951045.1 Mandrillus leucophaeus
CCCTCCTCCAGTGCCAGCCGCCCTCTTGAGGTGCACATGCTCATCTCTGAGTTCCTTCCAGCCCACACAGCAGGGGTGCTAGGGAGTACCCACTCAGGAACTTTTCCAGCATACACACGACATGGTGGATCCCCAGGTGGTAAATGTTAGCCAGCTGGGTAACGTCAGAGTCCTATTTAGAGAGAGGGTGCAGGCCCTGATGCTATTGATTCTCAAGTTGTTTATGACAGATCCATCGTCAGAATCTAAGCACAGAGGGAAGCAATCAGGACGTACAAAGGCCGTCTGAATCTCTATCTCTCCCTGCCCTCTACCGATGACCTCACATTTTTGCACCACGCTATTTTGCGAATGTCTGGAGGCAGGGCTTTCCTGGAAACTTGTGGCCTCCGGCAGGACAACAGCTGGTACAGGCTGCAGCCCCCACACCTTCCCACCTGCAGCACGCACAGAGGGTGTTTGGAAAGATACCTCCCACCAATCTAGGTTGAGGTGGGAACGAAGGACTGCAGCACTGGTCTACACACACCCCTCTCCCCGCCTCACCCTGTGAGCTTGACACCTCAAAGGAACAGTTCTAGACCTTTTCCAATCTCCACACCATATATTTTCATACTTGGAGCTGCAACCACGGTATAGAGGTAATAAACGAAATTGCATCTTGTCTACTTTGTGAAAGAAAACCCATGATCCAAATCCTCTTACTCTGAATTCTGATGTAATAACCCTATTTAGAAACTCCTGATTCTCATGACAAATTATGGCTTTAGGGTTATTTTTCCTGCTGAAGAAAGTACAATTTGGAGTTTTAGAAGTTTATTATCAATTGCATTTTTTCTTGTCTATAATTTGAAATACTTTTATCTACTTCTGTAACCACAATAAAGAGAGACTGTAATCGCTTTGGACGAAATATCATAAGCATGTCATGGGAAAATGAAAAAGAGAAAAGAATATCAATATTTCCAAATATGCACTAATTCAATAGTTATTGATCAAATATTTTAGTACAATACACACTGCTAACACTATATAGCAGAATTAAATAGTACAGGATTGGATAAGAAAATAGCAGGGGAATATTAGAAAACAAGTTTGTTTATTTTTTAGAGAGTTTATAAGCAAGAAGCTAGGAGATTATTAAAAGCTGCTTTCCTTAAGGTCAACCTGGGTTGAATAGAACATTTTCACATCTTTAGCTGAGTGTGGCACTGTTCACCTCTGGTCCCAGCTACGTGGGAGGCTGAGGTGGGAGAATCTCTTGAGTCCAGGGGTTCGAGGCTGCAGTGAGCCGTGATCCCAGCACTGTACCGCAGTCTGGGAGACAGAGAGAGAGTCTATCTCAAAAATAAAAATTAAAAAAATAAAAAATATATAAACATTTGACACCTTCTTTGTGCCTGCCTGTTCGTCGTTCATGCAATTGCACTACCTTACCTCCTAATTTGTAGAGAATGACTTCCCCGTCTCCTGTGTTCTCACTTCTAATACACTGAAATCTTGACACAGAAGCACCTTTTCAGAGTCTTCATATCTACCCCCTTTTCCAATGTTGACCAAATTACTTGTAATATATTTAATTTAATTTGCATAGTAACTAAAAAAGTAAAATTCTTATCTAAGATCATCATCCAGAAAGAAACATATTGCTATTAATCCAAATCAATAAACATATCTGTGTATAACCATAGCCACATACAATTGAGTACACTGATCATTGTATTAAAATAAAATTATCCTGAGTATCTTTCCAAATCGTCACAATTTACACTGAAGTCTGTTTCCAATTTAATGGCTCCCTGCTCTTCATTCCGACGTTTTTCCTCTAAGCGACTGGGCCAACCCACATTGTCAGGGATGCAGGTTACTTCAACATTTCTGGGAGTGAACTTTGTGGAAAATTATCATGACTTTCAAAGATTAATTTTGAGAAATTTTACTGTGAAAGTGCATATCGGTTTATTAAAACACATACATTTTTATTAAATATAAGAAACAAAGGCATTCTTGAAGAAGAAATTAATACCAAAAGCCCACATAGGTTCTGAAGGGTGTGAGGAAGGGAGAAGCGGCAGGTCACAGTTGATCCCAATATCAGATAAAGAGAGAGTTCTTATCAACTTATCAAGTTCTTATCAAGGATTTTGTATGATCCTGTCATTTCCTCTCAACAGGCTCATCTCACTACTCGTTGATTACTCAGCACACACTGTAGGTTGTTCATACAATACGTATTTTTCCCTCTTCATTGGCAGCTAAATCATACTTTTTTTCGGGACAGCAGCATGTCTAGGTGGAATGCTTATTTTTCTGATTAATTGAAAACCAAAAAACATTTGCCAATGACACACGAACCAGAACCTCCAAGGATTTGGGGGACGTTTTTATTTTTCTGGCTCAAACACCAGCCTTCCTCTCTTTTTCTGCATTGGACATAAGCATGGTGCTGGAGGTGACATGGCATCTTAGAATCTTGAGGCAATACACACGAAGACAAAACCCATGCGGTGGGGAGAAGAGAGAAGAGGAAATCAGGATATTGATGACATTGATTCCCGGGAAGCCTGGGAAACACGGCTGTGAGGGATCACCCTACACAGAGATCATCACAGCCTAGAATGGAACCAGAGCTGAATAAATATTTAATGAATACATTTAAAAATAGGTGATTTAAAACAAATTATTTGTCAATTTTGTTTTCTCTATTTTTAACACAATTTTTGGCCTGGAACTTTACAAATTAACCTTAAAAAGAATTTGCTGCATACAAATATTCTCAAATTATAAATGAGAGTTAGTCTAATCGCTCTAATATGGATTTGCTTTGTTTTCAAACACATCCCACTTCTCATCTCCATTGAGAAACGGGCTTAAAAGTGAGGTGATGGGGTAACGTTTATTTTTATGTTAATTTAGAATAAATAGAAAATAATTTTGAACCCTTCAGAATCTTCACCTCATCTTTAATTGCAGCTTCTAATTTAAATTTCCTCAAAGTACATATCTAACTTAATACATTAGAATAAAATCTATGATACTAACATAGTCCATCAATTAAAATTATGTTAAAATATGAATCACTGTGCAAAAGCAAAAAGGCTGAAAAGACACAGAAATACACACTCTTCGTAATCACAGTCAGAGCAGGTGCTCATCCCAGGGAAGGATGGTAAGTCATGCAGTCGGAAGACAATGCCAAGTTCTTCACAGCAGCATCACCTAAGATCTTTAGCTCGGTTATCAGGTCTGAGACTTCAATATGTACTCCAGATTTTCTTCATTATCTTTACATGGTCTCCAAATGATCTTACAGTAGTGCGAGTTTACGGTGAACTTGCCGAACTCCAGTACTTATTTTGAACAATATTAGAATCATCATAATGACATTCTCTCAGCATGAGCAATCAGTAGGATAGGTTCAGACCATGCTAGGTGATGCAGACTTGAAATTGATTCAGAAAATTGCCATTTGAAGATTTCCGAAGCTATATTTCATTTCATCTGAGGGTGTGATTTTGAGAATTCTAATCATCTCTAATTACTTTTTATTTTACTCTTCACAATTGTTACGAATTGCTACCATGAATAGGAGGAGCATCAATGAATATTTATCAAGTTTTTACTTACTCTAAAGAATGTGGTTTTATATTCCTATCAAATTTTTCGTCTTCCATCCACCCTCTCATTTTCTCTTAAAGGAATCTTAGCATGATTGCTTAAATTTTCGTTCACTAAAGAGGCTGCATTTGCTAATGGTAGCATTAAAAATGTGCTGATTGGAATAGCTCCTTAACTTGATCCATGGTTCAGGATTTGGGGTATTACAAGAAAAATAAGAAGGGTGGTAGGAGAGGCTGGAAAAGGTAGGGAAAGGAGAGAATAAAAACCGGATGATTAATGGCTACAAAAATACAGTGAGATAGAAGAAATGAGAATGAGAATTCGGTAGCAACTCTTGTAACAATGTATTGTATATTTCAAAATACGTCTAAAGGCAGGGCTCCCATGCAAGCTTGTGGCCTCCAGCAGGACAATAGTGGGTACAGGCTGCTGCACACACCCCCCGCAACCCCGCCCAAGCCTTCCCACCTGCAGCACACACAGAGGACCCTTGGAAAGATACCCCCACCCCCCACCAATCTAGGTTGAGGTGGGAACGAAGGACTGCAGCGCTGGTCTAAACACACCCCTCTCCCTCCTCACCTGTCAGCTGTTCTAAACACACTGATCTAAAAGAGTGGAATTGCAATGTTCTAAAAGCTCTAAAAGAGCTGATCTAAAAGAGTGGAATTGCAATGTTCT
>NW_012105176.1:699859-700851 GCF_000951045.1 Mandrillus leucophaeus
TTTCCTTTGAGTATGATTTTGCCAAAAAGTATTTTGGACTTATCTTTTGTAAGGTAATGGATGCTCATTTTACTGCTGGTTTGCAAATGGACTTTTTAATATATATATTATTTATGTATTTATTTATTTATTTACTTTTGGAGACAGAGTCTCGCTCTGTCACCCATGCTGCAGTGCACTGGCACGATCTCGGCTCACTGCAATCTGCCTCCCTGGTTCAAGCAGTTCTCCTACCTCAGCCTCTCAAGTAGCTGGAATTACAGGTGCCTGCCACCACGTCTGGCTAATTTGTGTATTTTTTAGTAGAGACAGGGTTTCACCATGTTGGCCAGGCTGCTCTCAAACTCCTGACCTGAAGTGATCCACCTGCCTCGGCCTCCCAAAGTGTTGGGATGACAGGCATGAGCCACCTCGCCCAGCCCAAATGAACTTTTTAAACTTTCAATGAATATTGAATTGTATCAAGTCTATGATTTTTTTCTACATCTTTAGAGATGAAAATATGTTATGCAATTTAATTAGCTAAAATAATAAATGCAATGTACACTTTTTAAATGTTGAACTAGCTTTTGGTTTTGGGGATCAGCTCCTTGGTTATGCCATATTTTCTAGGAGGCATTGATGATTTGAAGAAAGAAAATGGTAATTGATTGACAGTGTTCTACAGGACCTGCCTCAGAACATTTCTGAATCACATTTTTACACATATATGTTTATTTGTTTACATTGGAGCCTCAGGGCTGCTTGTGCAGCATGGAATGGGTAGGAAGACAGAGCAGCCAGCCGGCAGTGAAACAGGCGATACGAAAGCTGGGATGGATTATTTCCATGCTTAACGATGCCGTTGATTTGCCGTGGCCAAGGAGAGGTTTTGTACTTGGTTGTTTGCGAGACTTTCCTGCATCTTCACTCGAGCTTTTCTGCACGCACAGGTTTCCCCTGCAGCTGATCTGTTCTGAGGGCCGCCAGCCTCAGACCTCACACTCCACACG
>NW_012105176.1:703836-706705 GCF_000951045.1 Mandrillus leucophaeus
TGATCTAAAAGAGTGGAATTGCAATGTTCTAAAAGCTCTAAAAGAGCTGATCTAAAAGAGTGGAATTGCAATGTTCTAAAAGCTCTAAAAGAGCTGATCTAAAAGAGTGGAATTGCAATGTTCTGTTCTTAACACACAAAAAACAATAACTTCTTGAGGTGACGGATACTTCAGTTACCTTGATTTGATTATTACTCACTGAATGCTTCTCAAAATACCACGTGTACCCCATAAATATGTACGACTATTATGTAGACATGGTAAGTTCAAATAAAAGATAAGAAAGGTGGTTCACAGTCCATATTTGGGAACAATTTTATTTGATTCACACCCAACATATTGCCCTCTCCACACAAGCTTATGTCAAAATTGCAGCTACTGATCACGTGACTCGTTGATTACTGTTGCCTTTTCACTTTGTTACTTATCTCACACCATCAGAATACCAAAAATGACAAGTGGCTGAAGTGTAGGGAACAAGTGAGTAAGAATTACGTGTACCTATATTCAGGATTTTCTCAGCTTATCTTTGATGCAGGTAAAAATTTCTACATTTTAAGTTCTAGCATTATTTCCCATTTGTATGTATATTGAACTCATCTACTTTTTATACTTTTAATTTGGATAGTATCAAACGTGACTAGATTTAAAACACTTTTTTAAATGGAATGGAAAAAGCAATGGAAAAGAAAGCCTGGTGTGCAATTAAAGGAGGGTGGTGTGGTTTGTATCTCCTCCTCACCAGCAAATCTGCAGGTCATCCATCCACGGAGGGCAACGCCTGGGCCCTTCTGCTCGGCCGTCAGCGTGGGGTGTGGTCTTGATCAAGTCGCCCTTGTACTCTGAATCTCAGACTCCTCAGCTACAAGGAAGATGACATGATTCCAATTGTATGAGTACCTAGATTATTTAAATTCATGGAGGCAGCAGGTACCATGCTGATCCTGGGGGCAGGAGGAGGGGGAAGTGGGTTATTCACACTAATGGTACAGAGCCTCAGTTAGGACAGGCAAAACTTCTGGGGATTGGTATAACAATACGAATGTATTAGGTTGGTGTAAAAGTAATTGCTGATTTAGAAGTGATTTAGGTTGGTGCAAAAGTAATTGCTGATTTAGGCAAAACCAGCAATTATGTTTGTACAAACCTAATACTGATGTCAAAAAGCTGTACTGTTAAAATGATTAGAATGGTAAATTTTATGTTATCCATATTTAACTATAATTTTAAAAGGAAAACAAAAGAGGGGAAATATAGGGAAAGGGTAAGAAAAAAAAGAAAGAAGAAGAAAGGATAAAAGGAAAGAAAAATTACCTAGTCATACATTTTAACCAAAGAGGTCAGAGACTTACACACTGAAATTAGAAAACATTTATGGAAAAAAAATTACAGAAAATACAAATTTAAAAAAAGACATTTCTTTGTCATGGATTGAAATACTTAATATTGTGAAGGTGTCAGTATTATACAAAATGATTCACAGAGTCCGTGCAATCCCTACCAAAACTCCAATAGACTTTTTGCAGAAATAAAATAGCAAATTCTCAAGTTCATTTGGAATTGTTAGGGGCCCCAAGCTGCCAAAATAATCTTAACAAAGAAAACCAAAGTGAGACGACCTACAAAACATATTGCAAACTACAGTAATCACAGCAGTGTGATCCTGGCATATGCTTATATAGAGAGACAAATGGAATAGATCGAGGCTGCAGATATAAGCTCATGTATCCACGCCCAACTGATTTTAATAAGGGTGTGAAGTCTATTCAATGGGCAAAAACAAAACAAACAAACAAACAAACAGTCTCTTCAACAAATGGTGCTCAGACAGCTGTATTTCCATTTGTAGGAGAATGAAGCTGGATTCCTACTTTATACCACAGGCAACAGTGAGCACAGAGTATTTCGAAATCTAAGTATCCAAGCTAAAATTATTCAGCGGTTGGAAGAAAACACAGAGATGGCTCTTCATAACTTTGGATTTGGTCATAGATTTTAATAGATAACACCAAATACATGAACAGCAGCAACAAGAGTGAAGCACACACGACACCTGATGAAAATGTGAGACTTTGCATCTCCGTCCGGTCCACTTGCATGGCTGTGCTGCCCTTTGAGGACATTGACCTGTGGGGAGTCACCTGGACAAGGAACAGACGTGTGCAGAAGAATTAAGCAAGCAATGGGGTAAAGTGCTCGGATGTGGGGATTATTCGTAAATACAATATAACCTTTTCAGCCTACCTAATGCATTACCCCAAACTCCTAAAAAATTCATCTTTTTTTTTTCTATAACAGTTTAATCTTCAGCCATTTACATTTAAGTTTTTAATATATTAGATTTCCAATTTCGAACTAGTTTCCCCAAAGAGAAAACTGAACGTTTCTGCTTCCCATACGAAACTGTCATTCCCCTCCATTCTCCAGCAATGCACAATGTCGTGTCTGACGTACTTCACATTCATCTTCAAGGTCAGCAGTGTCTTCACTGTATCTGAGCCATGTCTTTTCCATATAAAATTTGGGAATCTATTTATCAATATCCTCAGGGAAACCTAAAACAAAAAACAAAAAACAAAAAACAAGACAAAGAAAACACCTCCCTTGTTGGGAGTTTGGTATTTTGTTGAATTATGGAACAATTTAGAGATAAGATCATGACAGTGTTCAGTATTTCCTCCACGATTTTGCGATCTATGTTTCTAGTTTTATGGCAGCACTAGGAGATCTCGTGTAAAGTGAAGGGCAGTGGTAAGAGCTGGTGTTCTTGTCGTATTTCTAGTGTTTAAGCATCTCAATTTTATCATTTTTCCTTTGAGTATGATTTTGCCAAAAAGTATTTTGGACTTATCTTTTGTAAGGTAATGGA
>NW_012105176.1:707950-710868 GCF_000951045.1 Mandrillus leucophaeus
CTGATCTGTTCTGAGGGCCGCCAGCCTCAGACCTCACACTCCACACGGTTCTGCAAAGCTGCGATTTCACTGTGAGCAATATTTGCTTAACGTTAACCTTTTGGATTCCTCTCATATCGTCCCTCCCTCTTTGTGCCTTTCGAAGTAACTCAAATCACTTCTGGTTGCAGTCCTTGTCCATTTCCCAACTCCCAGCCATGCTGGGAGAGGGACAGCCTTTCAAGGGGCCTTTGTGTTTCCGAGGGTTCCCCTGAGAACAGTGAACAGTGCAGGAAGTAGGGGAGCTCTGCCATTTCCCAGGTGACCAGGAGAATCATCTGCCTGGGACCAGTTATGAGATTTTCCTAAGGTGAATGTATTAGTCCGTTTTCAAGCTGCTGATAAAGACATACCCAAGACCGGGCAGTTTACAAACGAAAGAGGTTTAATGGACTTACAGTTCTATGTGGCTGGAGAAGCCTCACAATCATGGTGGAAGGCAAAGAGGAGCCAGTTACATCTTACATGGATGGCAGCAGGCAAAGAGAGAGAACTTGTGCAGGGAAACACCACCTTATAATAACCATCAGATCTCATGAGACTTATTCACTATTACAAGAACAGCACAGGAAAGACTTTCCCACATGACTCAGTTGCCTCCCACCGGGTCCCTCCCACAACACGTGGGAATTCAAGATGAGATTTGGGTGGGGACACAGCCAAACCATATCAGTGACAGAAGATCTGCAAGAGCTGGTGGTGGGTGTAGAGTGAAGTGCCCTGGAGACAAAGGCAATGTAGTGCACACCTGCCCTGAAATTCAGGGCCATGGTCTCACCTAGAGGAAGAGAGATGAAAATAGAAATGTTAGCAGTTCAAGGAAGATGTGCATGCAGAAATTAGCACTGAAAACCCACTGAACAAGTGCAGGGACAGCTTTAGCTGCATCTCAGAGCATATTCTGTTTTCAGGGTCCCTGCTCCAGCAACCCTCCCCCCACCATCTCTGAAGCAGTAAATCAAGTACTTGGATGATGAACTTTTCAGTTTATTACATTTTCATATTATTGAAAAACACATTCATAAAATGGAACTTTGTTACAGTATCCAGAGATAATGTTAAATAATAATAAAGTCAAATAGGGCACATTCCCAATTCAATATTATTCTAGTTATAATGATATATGGAAGTCATTATTTTGAGCAAAACTGCTTATTAAGCGGTACATTTTTATTTCCGAATAGACTGGTTCATAGCTATATGTTTAACTTGCATCATGGCCCCATAGCTGGTGCTGTGTCAGGGTTTCTGTGTAAAACAGTTTGTCTAATTAAAATGTGATTTCAAAGCCTATTTGTTATTACTTCTATTATCTTCTTGTAGGGCCCTGGAATAACATGTTTATGGCTTCTGCAAACTCATCTAATTTAATATTTGCCTAGTAACCCAAATGTCCTCATTTAACAACTGCCCTTGGAAAGTGGGGTTTTTCCACGAGGCCAGCTAAATTTAACTAATTGTTTCCGTGATCTTCCGCTCTGACTGGGTACATGAGCGCTTCCAATGGTGAAATTGAAATTGCTAAATGCAAGTGGTTATTAATTTGTTCTCAGTACAAAGGATGCAATTATTCATCTAAAAATAAAGCTCTTAGAGTTGAGAGAAATGCAACGAGTGGAACAAGTCCTCGGAATGTCATATTCTTCATTTGGATTTTTCGAGCCAATCTTTGAAACGGCATTTAGAGTCCCGAATTGGAATTATGAGCTAGCATGACCAAGTCCTTCAAAGGACTGTAATGACTTTCACCAAAATTGTGAAATTAAAGCCAAATGATGACAACATTTTTGTCGTGACTGTCCTTTCCGTCTTTGGGATGTGGGGGCAGATTTGCAGGGCCGAGTTTCTCCGAAGCTCACGGGCACACTCACCCTGGGGTCATAGGCCCAGTGAAGACCCTGACTCAGGGGTCCACAGAAAAGCCCAGGATTCTGCAATCCTCACAACATGCTCTCACGGTGCCGTTGATGCTGCTGTGAGCTCCACACCTGGCATAATGGGCTGGTGAAACAATGGTCAAGTTTACACAGAAAGTTAAATACAGATTTCCACACCAGTTTTTCCTTATTGCCTTAAATAAGTGGTTAAAGCATTTTAGATGGGGCACTTTAATAATCTGAGTGGGTACATTAGGCCTCAGGCTTTGCCGTGCCAGATGACCACCTGACCTCAGAGTGACACGTGTTCAGTGATTTAAGGTATATTTTCGGCTGGATCAACTGTGGACAAACCTGAACTCCATGGCAGCCCACCGATATGCGGGTGATATGGCAGCCACTACTAACTTGAGCAATCACTTATTATCAAGCCTTCAAAAGTTTTACTCAAACAGCATTGCGGTTCAAACCAACAGACTCTTCAGGAAGACTGTAAGTGGATATTTAATGTAAATTTTCTTTAAGGTGATATAAGATGTCTTTAGTTAAAAACAAGTTCCACATGCATGTTGGAGAATTATGACAAAACACACTGTTAGGATGTGAGGGGTGCCTTCATCTTGAGGGAGGAAGTGAGAGCAGGAAGGAAGGAAGCACATACCCCACAGTCAGAGGAAGTGAGGATGGAAATGAACTCGGGCTGGATTGCGGAGAGCGAAGAAGAAAGGAGAAGGCAAGAGTTACTTCATCACTTACTCCTGAGAGGGAACGTGATGCCAGAACAAGGGAAACTGGTGCAGAGTTTGTTGGAAAATATAAAGATTGGATCAGGTTGGGCACAGTGGCTCACGCCTGTCATCCCAGCACTTCGGGAGGCCTAGGTGGGTGGGTCATCTGAGGTCAGGAGTTCCAGACCAGCCTGGCTAACACAGTGAAACTGTCTCAACTAAAAATATAAAAGAAAAAAAAATTAGCTGGGTGTGGTAGCACGCACCTGTAACC
>NW_012105176.1:713433-714963 GCF_000951045.1 Mandrillus leucophaeus
GAACAATTTAGAGATAAGATCATGACAGTGTTCAGTATTTCCTCCACGATTTTGCGATCTATGTTTCTAGTTTTATGGCAGCACTAGGAGATCTCGTGTAAAGTGAAGGGCAGTGGTCAGAGCTGGTGTTCTTGTCGTATTTCTAGTGTTTAAGCATCTCAATTTTATCATTTTTCCTTTGAGTATGATTTTGCCAAAAAGTATTTTGGACTTATCTTTTGTAAGGTAATGGATGCTCATTTTACTGCTGGTTTGCAAATGGACTTTATATATATATATATTATTTATGTATTTATTTATTTACTTTTGGAGACAGAGTCTCACTCTGTCACCCAGGCTGCAGTGCACTGGCACGATCTCGGCTCACTGCAACCTCTGCCTCCCGGGTTCAAGCAATTCTCCTACCTCAGCCTCTCAAGTAGCTGGAATTACAGGTGCCTGCCACCATGTCTGGCTAATTTGTATATTTTTTAGTAGAGATGGGGTTTCACCATGTTGGCCAGGCTGCTCTCAAACTCCTGACCTGAAGTGATCCACCTGCCTCGGCCTCCCAAAGTGCTCGGATGACAGGCATGAGCCACCTCGCCCAGCCCAAATGAGCTTTTTAAACTTCGAATGAATATTGAATTGTATCAAGCCTATGACTTTTTTCTACATCTATAGAGATGAAAATATGTTGTGCAATTTAATTAGCTAAAATAATAAATGCAATATACACTTTTTAAATGTTGAACTAGCTTTTGGTTTTGGGGATCAGCTCCTTGGTTATGCCATATTTTCTAGGAGGCATTGTTGATTTGAAGAAAGAAAATGGCAATTGATTGACAGTGTTCTACAGGACGTGCCTCAGAACATTTATAAATCACATTTTTACACATATATGTTTATTTGTTTACATCGGAGCCTCAAGGCTGCTTGTGCAGCATGGAATGTGTAGGAAGACAGAGCAGCCAGCCGGCAGTGAAGCAGGCAATACGAAAGCTGGGATGGATTATTTCCATGCTTAACGATGCCGTTGATTTGCCGTGGCCGAGGAGAAGTTTTGTACTTGGTTGTTTGTGAGACTTACCTGCATCTTCACTCGAGCTTTTCTGCACGCACAGGTTTCCCCTGCAGCTGATCTGTTCTGAGGGCCGCCAGCCTCAGACCTCACACTCCACACGGTTCTGCAAAGCTGCGATTTCACTGTGAGCAATATTTGCTTAACGTTAGCCTTTTGGATTCCTCTCATATCGTCCCTCCCTCTTTGTGCCTTTCGAAGTAACTCAAATCACTTCTGGTTGCAGCCCTTGTCCATTTCCCAACTCCCAGCCATGCTGGGAGAGAGACAGCCTTTCAAGGGGCCTTTGTGTTTCCCAGGGTTCCCCTGAGAACAGTGAACAGTGCAGGAAGTAGGGGAGCTCTGCCATTTCCCAGCTGACCAGGAGAATCATCTGCCTGGGACCAGTTATGAGATTTTCCTAAGGTAAATGTATTAGTCCGTTTTCAAGCTGCTGATAAAGACATACCCAAGACTGGGCAGTTTACAAA
>NW_012105176.1:717873-724506 GCF_000951045.1 Mandrillus leucophaeus
GAGATCAGTATTAGGTATATTGAATTTTCTTGATTCAGGAAAGGAACCATTTATCAATGCCAAAATCTTGTTGACAATAATTTTAGGAAATTAAGCCAATGTATATCATTCCTGCTCCCTCTTTTTCCCTTGCTCTCCCCCTCTTTCTCTGCAAATAAATGTTGGGAGAGAGATAAATAATTTTATTTAAAATAGTGTGTGTGCTAGAATTGTCTTTTCTTTTTAGACAGGCAGGATCTTGCTCTGTCACTCAGGCTGGAGTGCAACAGTGCCGTCATAGCTCACTGCAGCCTCAAACTCCTAGGCTCAAGTGTTCTTCCAATCTCAGTCTTCGTGGGATTACAGGCGGGTGCACCACCACATGCAGATAGTTTAACTTCTTTTTATATAAGTGGAGTCTCCTTATGTTTCCCAGGCTGGTCTGGAACTCTTGGCCTCAAATGATCCTCCCACCTAGACCCCCGCAAAGCGCTGGTATTACAGGTATGAGCCACCATGCCTGGCCCAGAATTGTCTTTAATAAATAAATCATTCAGTTGTTCTAAATGCATTATATGTCGATGTGTGAGATAAGTGTTCTAATATAAAATTTGTTTTTGAACAGAGATGAAGATACTTTCTCCATGATACCTTCCCTGTTTTCTTCTTCTCACTGAGACGATCTAAGATACCACAGCAGAAGAATATCTTATCTAGCATTCTGAGGGATGCATACCCTGATGAATGGTTAAGCCCGCTGTCTTGGGAAGGAAGTCAACAACTGCAGTGTAACTCTTCCCCCGGAAGCATGCTGTATGAGGAATTACCAATTAACCCACAATCCGCAATTATGGAACATTGCCTCCTCAGTGCAATTACAAGCTCAGCTTAAGGGGCCAGCATTACATGGCAGTGAAATCCCGTAATTAGCTGGGATTAAAAGAACAGACAGAAAATTAAGATGTACAAGGACAGACAGAAAAAAGATAAACTCTGTTCAGAACATTTAGAAAGTGGTTGACTTAGGTCCTAAAGATCTTTTTGAAATGTTAAGAGGGTTTGCTCATTAACATCCTACATTATCACACAGTGAGCTAATAAAAAGTCACTGTGACAGCTCTTTAATATTTCATGTCTGCAGTCACGTGATAGAAGGATACAGGCAAGGAATAAGCCGTCTCTGATCGAGTTTATAAATGAACGGGTTCCCTAAGCCACATGGGTGATACGTGGGAACATTTGCAGGCTTTATGTAGAATAGGCACGTTTGATGCAATAAAAATGTTCATACCAGTTGGGTGCAGTGGCTCACGGCTGTAATCCCTGTACTTTGGGAGGCCGAGCAGGTGGATCACCTGAGGTCAGGAGTTCCAGACCAGCCTGGCCAACATGGTGAAACCTCGTCTCTACTAAAAATACAAAAATTAGCCAGGCGTGGTGGCAGTTGCCTGTAATCCTAGCTACTTGGGAGGCTGAGGCAGGAGAATTGCTTGAACCTGTGAGGTGGAGGTTGCAGTGAGCTGAGATCGAGCCACTGCACTCCAGCCTGGGTAACAGAGTGAGAGTCTCTCTTATGATAAAAAAGAAAGTTTATACCATATCATGTTGTACTTTCATGGAATTTCAGATGTATGATGTTTTGTGGATCAATGGTGCCTAAAAGCCAGTGATTTTTGTATTAATGATATATTATCTAGTGGAATTTCATAAAGCCAAACTTAACAAACTCCAACTATTGAGCAGATAAAAGTATCATCCTATTTAATATGACAATAAGGAAGAAGATTTATTTGAGAGTCATAAATGTTATAACTGAGGACATTAATATGTAATACTATTCACAGTGTAATAATAAAATACAGATGTTTCTATTTATCATGGCCTTCCCTTCTTGTTGCCATTTCCCAGTTGATTTCAAACAAGAATACACAATGCGGGTGTTTGTAAGGCTGAGCTGGTCCTTTCTCTGCAAACTCATATCCAGGGGCTTTCTGTTTTTCTAACGGAGTAGAGAACCTGAGGTCTTGGAGCACCAGCACTGAGACTGTGGTGTGGGCTGGAGCAGAGCCTCAGACCCACATGCAGAGAGCTAGCAGACCCTTGTTTCTGTTTGGGTTCAGAGTGCAGCCCCAGCGTGTTTGGATCATAATAAAATAGCAACCCTGGCTTGGACACCCATTTCACAGAGGATGGCAGCAGGTGGGGTAGAGCTGAGTTACCGTGAAGAGCATTCTGGAATTGATGATAGATATGTTGAATGGAACCTGAGCTCTTAGAATCATACAGCTGAAATACAGGAACATCGACGTTAGCATCAATAAAATTCAATCTCTAAATGAAAGGAGCCCTCGGACGTTTAATTTACAAAGTTTTTATGAGGATAGCTTTTGATGGAAGCTGCAGGAGCCTGGGCGTCATCTGGGACGCCCACGAGGGTCTTCCTTACTTCCAGGTGGAATGCCGCCCCAGGGGACCACCGTCCTGTCGAGTACTTGCTCCTGCACCTTGGTGGGTGAGAGTAAGGCCTGAGGGTCCAGTGAGGAGTCAGTTCTCACAAGAGTGTTGCCTTTTCGAGGATGCCACAGAGTCAGAAGCTTAGATTGCTTTCTTTCATTCAGTAATACGCACTCAGGGTTCTTCCATGTCTTTCCGTGGCTTGACTGCTTACCTGTTTTTAGCACTGAATGACAATTTGTTGTTTGAATGTATCACAGTGGATGTCTCCATTCACTTACCGAAGAATATCTTGGTTACTTCCAGTTTGGGGAGACTGAACAAAGCTAAGCTACTCAATTGTGTGCAGGTTTTTATGTGAACATGAGTTTTTAAACCAGTTGAGTAAAAACCAAGGCCAAGGAGCACATGCTGTATTGTATGGTAAGATAAGAGTATATTTCGTTTTGCAGGAAACCACCAAACTATCTTCCAAGTTGTCTGTACCATTTTTCCTTCCTACTTTCAATGAATGAGAATGCTGTCACTTCACATCCTCACCAGAACTTGGTGTCATCTGTTTGTTTTATGGATTCTGTATATCTTTTTTTTTTTTGAGGCAGTCTCACACTGTCTCCAGGCTGGAGTAAAATGGCATGATCTTGGCTCACTGCAACCTCCACCTTCCAGGCTCAAGCGATTCTCCTGCCTCAGCCTCCCAAGTAGCTGGGATTACAGGTGCCTGCCACCATGCCTGGCTAATTTTTGTATTTTTAGTACAGACGGGGTTTCACCCTGTTGGCTAGGTTCGTCTGCGTGCCTGACTTCGTGATCCACCTGCCTTGATCCCCTGCAGTGCTGGGATTATAGGCGTGAGCCACCACACCCGGCTGAATTCTGTATATATTGGTATGTGTGTAATGATGTCTCACTGTTTTAACACTAATGACAAATGACGTCTTCTTACATGCTGATGAGCCACCTGTACATCATCTTTGGTGCAGTGTCTTTTAGATCTTTTGCTTATTTTATAACTGAGTTTGTTTATACTGCCAAATTTTAAGAGTTCTTTGTGTCTTTTGTATACAAGTTCTTTATCATTTCTGTGTTTTGTAGGTATTTTCTCTCAGTCTGTGGCTTGTCTCTTCCCTCTCTCAGAGCAGAAGTTACTAACTTTATTGAAATCCAATACATCAATATTTTATCATGGAGTGTGCTTTATTTTGGTGGACGGTGAGTCCTCTCCCACTGTCTGTAAGGATTGTATTTGCTCTTCCAGGCCCTTTGTCTTTAAACTTCGCATCATTTGTCTAGACACATACACGATGGCTTCCTGGGATTGACACCGAGTCTGTAGCTCCCGTTGGGAACGCTGCCACATTCCGAGGGCTCACACCTGCCATCCTGCTGGTCACCTCAGCCATAGCCCCATAGAGCCCCACGTCTGGACTTCCGCCTGGAGATGAACCTCATGCTGATACCCAGTTCTTGAGGAGACCAGGGTGTTGTTGACGAGGACTCTTGGAGGACTTCCCAAGATGGGTGAAAAGGTTCTTGTTTAGGAACTTCCAGGGCCCATGGGCACTGCCATCTTCCAAGCATAAAAGTCCTCTCTCTGAGGCCGCTCCTAGTCCAGCTGAGCCCCTGTTTTTCCCAATCCTGATCTTACCCCTTGCCCTGCTAGGAAATTGGGAAGACCCCTGACAGCCAGCAGGTTCTCAGTCCCCAGGCAGCTGCAGATTGACTGCACATAGCCCTACCAAAGAGAATTCCAGAGCCCTGGCTCCAAGCATCTGTCGTCCCTACACCAGGTGCTCTGAAGGCAAACTGAGGCAGGCATTTCTAAAACAAGTGAGCCCTGGGAGACCCCTGAATGCACTTATTATGAGCCTTGAGGGACTGGGAAGCTGTAGAAA
The DNA here is from genome assembly GCF_000951045.1 of Mandrillus leucophaeus. NCBI lineage: Eukaryota > Metazoa > Chordata > Mammalia > Primates > Cercopithecidae > Mandrillus > Mandrillus leucophaeus. The sequence goes on from NW_012105176.1 coordinate 722,202, forward strand.
CCCAAAGCCATCCGGGAGGACTTGGGATGTGCACTGCAAAAGACCTGGCCTCTGCTTTTTCAATGGCAGTTACTAGCTGGATTCCGAGTTTCAATCTTGTTACCCAGGCTGGAGTGCAGTGGCGCAACCTCGGCTCACTGCAACCTCCGCCTCCCGGGTTCAAGTGATTCTCCTGCCTCAGCTTCCCGAGTAGCTGGGATTACAGGCACCTGCCACCACGCCTGGCTAATCTTTTGTAGTTTTAGTAGAGATGGGATTTCACCATGTTGGCCAGGCTGGTCTGGAACTCTTGACCTCAGGTGATCCACCTGCCTCAGCATCCCAAAGTGCTGGGATTACAGGCTTGAGCCACTGCGTCCGGCCATGTTCCATGTTTTTAAAAGGAACTTTCTGACTACAGGGAGCATAGAGTAAGACCCCACCATGATGGTGACTTGTCAACCCTTTACAATCTGATTAGTCAACTACACAAATTATCTCGGTTAAAGATAAGTACGTTGAGGTAGATATATTTGCCACCTCTGTTTTATATAAAGAAGTAGGGTTTAAGGAAGTTAACTAAAATTTTCAAATCGACAGACCTAGGATCAAACTGAATCTGGGCGAAACCTTCTGGCAACACTCTGCCCTGGAGAGGATCGGTGTAGACCCTCGAGTCCGCCTGGCTGACCGGGAGCCACCGTCGCTGCCCTGGTCAGTATAACCAGAGAGTATCGTCCTCCACCTCCATCGCCAGCCCCGGAAAAGATCATCATTCAAAATCTGAAGTTTGGTTTCCACTAAATGTGCATTGCTTTGCACAACTTAAAGGTGAAAATCAGTAAGTGTAACCATTGTAAATCGGAGACTTTCTGTCTTTATCTTTCAACATCGTAAGTTTTTAGCCAGCACATAGCCCTGTCTGTCACAGGAAAGAGCCTTAATATCTTTTTCAGTTTTCTTATATTAAAAAGTATTTTTTTTTTACAAAACCTATAAATTTTTTCTAACACTATGATGGCCAAACATTTTCAATAAATATTGATTCCTCCCTCCTCTCTTTTATCTTCAACCAGGCATCTCCCCTCATCTATCTTCATTCATTTTAACTCACCCCTAAAGTGGACTTTAAAAATTTAAGTATAATCAGGGTCTATTTTTTGTAGTAAAAATGATAAAAATATAATCTCAGAAGCAGTAGGTATGATAGGGTGAAGACAGTTTATAATTAATTATACTGTTTCAGGATTTATCATGCACAATCCTTCCAGCTCTGAAAGATGGAGGAGGCAAATACTGCTTCTGAAATTATTCTTATGTAAATGAGACCATACATGAATAAGAAGAAAGCAGAGTATATACGATATTTTAGGTCCTTCAGTCAATGAAATAGGGCTTATTATTCATACTTTTTTTGGATCCTAGCTCGTATAAACCAAATATTTTAAAAATGCATTTATATGAGATAATTAAAACATTTGGACATAGGCTCATGGATGACTTTAAGGGTTCTTTTCAAAATTCTTTTAAGTGTGATAATGATATGATTGTTCTACTAATCGGCTACAAATAATATTATTCTCAATGAGACATGCATAGAAAAGTATTTGTGGGTTAAATGACATGCTGTCCAAGGTTTGTTTTAAATATTCCAACAATAGAAAAAAAGAGAGGGAAAGAAAGAAAGGAAAAAAGGGAAATAGGAGGAAGGGAGGAAAAGTGGAGGGGAGGAAGGAAAAGTATAGAGAAGTGTGGTGTACAATCTTTTAGGCAAGACTGGGAAATGCTAGTGTCAGCACTGGATGATGTTTATACGCGAGCTCATTGTACTCTGCCTACTGCTTCTGTGTGTGTGTGAAGCAATACAAAGTTTAAAATGAAACACATGATGCTGTAAACTGAGCTCTGGAACGGCTTGTGTTTTGGGTACTTAAGAGTGAAGCCATCTGAACCCCCGCATTCCTGTAGACGGTGACATTGTCCTGGCTCAGCACGAAGGCTGACGTGATGAGCAGAGTAGACGTGCCCTGAGTGTGCACATCAACATGCTGTAACATGCTGCACACACAACGTGCTGTAACATACTGTAACAGATTGCACATGTAACATGCTGTAACATGCTGCACATGCAACATAATGTAACATGCAGTAACAGACTGCACATGTAACATGCTATAACATGCTGTAACACACTGCATATGCAACATGCTATAACATGCTGTGACAGACCGCACATGTAGCATGCTGTAACATGCTGCACATGCAACATGCTGTAACACACGGTAACAGACTACACATGTAACATGCTATAACATGCTGTAACGTG
>NW_012105176.1:729196-734762 GCF_000951045.1 Mandrillus leucophaeus
GAAGATGGAAGGAAGGGGAGGGAAAGGGGAGACAGAAGATGGAAGGAAGGGGAGGGAAAGGAGAGACAGAAGATGGAAGGAAGGGGAGGGAAAGGAGAGACAGAGATGGAGATGGCCAAGGGGGTGGAGAAAAACAACTCCTTATTCTTTTTTTCCAAACAGCGGAAAACAACGGTTCCAAGTCTGAGCAGGGCCTTCCTATGTTACTAACATCCTTATGTGCTGAAAGAGAGAACTCTAAACATCAGTTGAGCTCAATTTTAAAAAAATAAAAAGCCAAGGGACCAAAACTTTATCTCTAAGGTGAGTGTATTCAACGCAAAATAAGATTCAGGAGGTCTAGAGCTCTACATTGCATTGAAATGATCCAGATTTTAAAGTGGAGATGGATATTTCATAAATTACTGATGAAATTGCCCGAGAACAAAGTGATGATTGCCTGCATATAAACTGTGTTTTATCCAAGAATCTGAAGTTGCATTATTTGCCCGCCTGCCTAAGAAATAGGTAGAACTCTGAAAGCCAGCCACAGAGCCTAACCGTATTCCAGTTAGAGAGGACATGTTTCTAGTCCAGCTCTCCGCTGGCAGTGACCACACTGTGGTTCTCGGCCTGTGCTGAGGTAGGAGGTGTGTCTGTGAGAGAGTGGGGATAGGCCTGTGCTGAGGTAGGAGGTGTGTCTGTGAGAGAGTGGGGATAAAGTCATTTGCAGCTGACATGCTTTCCCAGTGCAGAAGTGTCCGTCCTGGGATTCCAAATGGCACAGAGTGCGGGGCCATTGATCCTTTTCACTGTGTGCTGGTGTGGGTGGCGTGTGTGCTGACCAAAGCAGACAGTTTCTTGTTCTGGGAAGAACACACGTGTGCTGTTTCGTGCCCTGAACTGTGTGGAGATACGAATTCCCACTCCTCTTCCCCTGCAGACTCATAATTAAAGTAGTAACAGGGCCTTGTTTCATCCTCTGACCTGGATCCTGTGCCACAGTTGAGCTATCTTCCCCCATTTTGTGTTTTTGGTTTCCTTACCTTGAGAGAGAGAGATATATATATATACTTTTTTTAAATTGGGATGGAGTTTTGTTCTTGTTGCCCAGGGTGGAGTGCAGTGGGGCGATCTCCACTCACTGCAACCTCTGCCTTCTGGGTTCAACTGATTCTCCTGCCTCAGCCTCCCTAGTAGCTGGAATTATAGGCTCCCACAACTATGTCAGGCTAATTTTTGTACTTTTAGTAGAGATGGCATTTCACCACATTGGCCAGATTGGTCTCGAACTCCTGACCTTAGGTGATCTGCCTGCCTCGGCCTCCCAAAGGGTTGGGATTACAGGCATGAGCCACCGCACCCGGCCAACATTTTAATGTTTTAAATAAACTTTTTTGAAAATTGTAGGTTGGTATAAATTTGTAGGAAAGTTGAGATGGTATTACAGGTAACTGCCATATTTCACACCCACCAGACTGTTGACTAACATATTAGTATGGTACTAATATGCTAATATTGTACTAATATCCGTTCACAATCATGAACGGATATTAGTACATGATTACTAACTACAGTTCATACTCTATTTTCCTCAATTTTTAGTTCACCTATGTGCCATGTGACATTTACAAGTCGGGTCTCCTGGGCTTCTTGTGGCTGTGACACTTTCTTAGACCTTGTGGGATGACCTTGACCATTTGGAGGACTGCTGGTCAGGGTTTTGTAGAATATCCTTCAGCTGACACTTGTCTGATGTTTCCCGCGTGAGTAGACTGGGAAATCACAGAGATAAATGCTGTTATCATCCCTTCATTTTGACGGTAAGTACTATCAACATTCCCCACATGATTTCAACGTTGGTAATCCAGCTAAAGTCGTGTTTTCAGATTTATCCACTGTAAAGTTGGTCTTTCCCTCCCCGTCCCCATACTAAGTTCTTTGAAGGAAGTCACTACACGCAGCCCACACGTGAGGAGGGAAATATTACATCCCACCTCCATGAGGGCCAAGAATCTACATAAATTATTTGGAATTCTTCTGCATGAGATATTTGTTCATCCTCCCAGAATTTAATAATTTATGTAATAGTTTCTGTATATCAGCAGGGACTCGTGGACTAGTGTGTGCTTAGGGTTATCATCCAATACAGCTGTGTTCAGGTTTTCACTCAAAATGCCCCTTATTTGTTTCTTTGAGAATTTCCTTACTTTCTGGCATCACAAGATGCTATGGGCTCATCTTATCTATCTCCTGCCCAGCCCTAGAATCGGGGGTTTCTCTAAGGAGCCCTGGTTCTCTTACAGGAGAATGGTGTTAGAAATCAAGATTTGGGTGCTGAATGTGCACGTTGCCACTGGGGTGTTGCTGCTTTTAGGGCGCACTCAACTGGCAGAGATAAATAATACATCCATGTATACTAACCCATTTAAATAAACATATGTGTGAATATTTCTATGTGTATTTAGCTGTATCTATATGAGGCCAAACATGAGTTTATACCAATGTCTGCAACTCTGTTCCAAGACCACATGGATGGTTCCAGCTTGCTCTCTTTCCTCACTGGTAATCTCCTGCCTCTGTAGTGATCATTGAAGTCCTGCTGTCTATGGCCCATCTCCTGCAGGGCTCAGTTGCAGCTCACCTGGATGTGGTTTCAAAAGTGTTAAAACTCATTTCCTTTGAGAAACAACTTTATCAACTAGAATACAGTGCTTACATACATTTCCCAGTGCCTCCACTCGTTTTCAGAGTTATTTATGTCAACGACCTTTTCACTCATTCCCTTCAGTGAAGTTATTTTGTACATTTGTTATCAAGTTAAATTCTGTCATCATAGTCTGCATTTCACCCTAGAATCTCTGGACCTCATCGTTTGGGGGTTGCTGCTTCAATTATATTGGGTTTCATTCCTTTTTCTCTAAAGTTCTATGTGTTTTGATAAATGCATAGTGTTAACTGCCCACCATTGTGAAATGATACAGAATAGTTTCATCACTTAAAAAAAATTATTTTTTCTATTCAATTCTTCCCCTCTCAAAACCACTTGTGACCACTGATCTGTTTACCATTTCGCTTTTTCTAGACTGTCACATAAATCTCCTGATTTTTATAACTTTCTTCATAAAGCAAAAAAAACTCCAAATTCTTTCCAAAGATGAAATTATTTTAGTGATGAAAATGAATGTAGTTACTCTTGAGTAAACCGACCCCATTTGGAATTGAGGGAGGTCATAAAATATTGCACTTTTTTCTTTCACATATGTCCTTTTCCTTTAAAATGTTATTATGAATTGTTGCAAACACATGCTTTTATTTTGTTTCTCTTATGTTGCTGATTTTGATAAATTTTGTCTTTATTTTTGGCACACTTCAAAAGGCTATTAACTAATTTTCTTATCTCAGATTCTTCTATGATGTTCACAATACTGAGATTAACTTTTTGTAAATGCAGTTTCAAACATGTTAATTCACTGTTAAAAATTCTTCAGTGACTACCTATTCCTCAATTAGAAAAAATAGAGTAGATTCTAAATTTCTTTCTTTTTTTTTTTTTTTTTTTTTTCGTAGAGACAAGTTTTCACCATGTTGCCCAGGCTGGTCTCGAACTCCTGAGCTCAAACAATCTACCCACCTTCACCTCCCAACATGCTGGGATTACCAGCATGATCTGCACCTGGCAGATTCTACATTCGTTAAGTTTGTATTCTTTCAACATCTTGCCTTATTTTTTCATTTAAAGTATATTTATCTTTTCTCTTACACACTCTGTATTTTAGTCACCTGAGATGTGAAATATTCTGCAAATTGCCCTTAGAATTAGCTATTTTTGCCGCATTGTGTCCCCTTCTTTTCATATGGAATCATTAAAATATTACTGCCATTTCACAAAGTAATTTAGATGAGTGACTCTCACATCTGTGGTGTTAAAGAAAGGAAGAGAGACACAAAAGTATAAAATACATGAAGTTCAAACAAAGGCAAAATTTGTGCATGGTGGTAGAGGTCAACATAGGAGTTAATCTTGGAGGATTATTCACTAGAAAGAGGTGCACTTCTTCACATTATGAAAATATTCTCTATCATCTACGGCCATACCAGTCTGAACATGCACAATCTTGTCTAAATATATTCTCTATTTTATCTTCATGTTGGTCACACAGGTTTATCCTATGTAAAAATTCTTCAAGTTATACAAATCGAGATCTATAAAATTTAGTATTTAAAGTTATACCTGAATAAAAATTACAATAGTATCGTGATATGTGTGAAAATCTTATTCAGCTTTTATGAATCTCTATGGAGAGAAAAAGCATGAATATTAATTTAACTTTTCTATGTGCAAGAAACTTTATTAAGTACTCTTACATTTTTTATCACCGAATTATCACCCTAGTACTACAAATTAACCATTACTTCACTTTACGGATGCAAAAAAAACCAACACTCAGAGATAGTCCCATATGCTGCATACTTGGGGTCTTTTAATTTAATTTCTAATATGTTTCTGTTCTGTTCCATGCTACAAATGATGGCTTAAACAATATTTGTACAATGTATATATTACATTTTTAATTGATTTTATTATTTAATTAAATAATGTGAGGTAGAACAATGAGAATTAAATTAAGAATTTCTAACTTTTCCTTCTGTGCCTTGATGTGACTTATTCTTTACTTATACATAAAATATACTTTAGTTGATGAGCATGACATATTCATATTGAGGTTATTCTTCATATAAAAGATTCATACATGTGTAGTTACAATCTCAGCACAAACAACGGAAAAAGTTTACATTTTAAAATTAAACAATTTAATGTTAGCCTGAAAAGAAGCAGTTTCACCAAAGTCAGAGAATATAATAAATATCTGACGATTAGTGGAAATAGGTTCTTCCTCACTGTCTCTCTCTTCCTCTCTGCCTCCTTTCCAAATCCAGGTGCAGAAAGTTTAATATTAACCTGAGTTTGATTACCGGACTCCTCAGCACTTCATTGGATGATGTTGACTTGGTAATTTGATTGCTATGCAGATGTGAGCTGTGCTGATTACATTAAAATATGTAAAGGAAATGAGAAAATATTGCCAGACAACATGCAAAAGGGTGCTGGGTCCCCCGCTGCTCGCACATCTTCCAGAGGGAAGAATTTGAATGGTGACAACAGGATGGGCCTTGAGAGTTCTTTCCTGTGAAGAGCATTCCCCCCATAATAAGAGGAGGTGCCATCAATTCCAGACAAGGTGGTGAGTTTTCACAGACACCGAAATCTTCCAAAAGTATCCCACGGTCTTATAAAAACACAGCTCATGGCAGTCCTCCTGGATAGGATGACAGTTCCATGGACTGTGGAGAGCAGAGCATATTATGAAGGAAGCAGTGGCCGAGACTCCAGATCACAGTGACATGGCCAAGAGAGACCCTGGAAACCCAGAGTGGAAGCCACACAGGCCACAGAGGAGGAGAACAGCTGGGAGCTGGAGCCACGTGGGCCTTGGAGGAACAGAACAGCCTTGAGCAGGAGACACACAGGCCATGGATGAACAGAACAGCCGGGAGCAGGAGACACACAGGCCATGGATGAACA
>NW_012105176.1:734827-745211 GCF_000951045.1 Mandrillus leucophaeus
GAGCAGGGGCCACAGAGGAACAGAACAGCCGTGAGCAGGAGCCACGTGGGCCACAGAGGAGCAGCACAGCCAGGAGCAGGAGACACACAGGCCATGGAGGAGCAGAACAGCTGGGCTTGCTCTCCAGGCAGGTCCAGCCGAGAAGGAGAGGTGAGCAGGATGCTCAGGTGAGCTCTCTCAAAACAGAAGCCCGGGTAGGACACGGTCTACACCTGTCCAGCTGCAGCTGCACTGCCTGCAAGGTTGTCTCAGAGCCTGGGAAGCACCTGCACATGGCCTGGCTTGAGGTTACAGAAACAGAGATTTTTGACCAGTTATGGTGGCAGAAAACTTCACCCACCCAATGAATGTCTTTAATACTGGGAAGATGATGGGGAAAATCACTCATGGCTCATTGTTTCTAAAAAAACAGGATTAACATAGTTGCCAGGAAAAAAAAAAAGACAATTAAATTAGATTCAGATGCACAATGAATAGTTTTTTAAATTTGAAATACATCCTATGAATGCTGTCTGTTTTAATTTGACAAATCTGATATTCTTAGATTCATGTCATCTATGATTTCCAATGTGGATTTCTAAGTAGTCCATAGGAAAATTAGAATAATTTCCTGAGGACACTCACGAATCTTCTAAGCTACAAAGACACAGTCTTTTAAAACAGATGACTCCCAACAGAGAGAGCGTTTCCTGTGGACCACACCGTGACTGTCCCCCAATTCTCCTCCCCAGGCTCACGAGAACCTGTACGCTGTGGACTCACCGCTGCTCCTTCTGACGCCCACATCCTGTCACGCTTTTCACTCACAACACTTTCCTTCTGCTGCTCGTGAAGTCTTTAGAGGGTTTGGGGTTGTGTCAAAGCCCTTGACACTTAAATTTGAAAGTAATCAACCAATGTCATTTACTCCCTAGATCTACTTCAAAATGCTTGGACATATTTCAAAGACATCATTGACGCTTTCTTTTTAATTCTTATTTGTAAATTAACAAATAGTAATGGAACGTATTCGTGGTGTGCGTAGCGATGTTTCAATCCATATAAAGTCTAGTGATCAGATCAGGGTAATCGGCGTGTACAATATTCACAACAATCTAGATTAGACTCCAGTTAGTTCAGATGACCTGTTCTGAACCATCAGAGAACAACGACTTGATACTCGTTTATTAAATGTGGAAAACACGGCACTTATGTAGTACAGCTTCAGTGTAGGTAAATGACAGCTTTCAGTCTATTCTGAAATAATACATAACATGCCATTGGCATTGCTTGTTCCTGAATAATTCACACATCAATCTCATTGAAGTTGCAAATGACAGTGTCTTTTTTCTGAAACATGACAGGCAATTAGCCATTATCTAGCATCTAAACAGTCAACTTGCTCCCCAGAGTTTTTCTAGATTAATTCTTCCATTTAGCCTATAAGAAAATGGATCAAGATCTTTTCCTCCTTTGTAACAGAATTTATTAACAGATTCACTTTGTTTTTGACTGAGTATACATTTCCCTGCTTTGAGAACCCATTATGTCTGTGTGGCCCAGTATCACATTTCCTGAGCAGCTAGGACTGCTGGACACTTGATGGATGGCTAGTCTGAATTGGGATGTACATGACTGGAAATGCACACCAGACGTTAAAGATTTATAATAAAGAAAAGTGCGTGCAATATTTCACATTGATTACCTGTTGAAATAATAACATTTTTGAATTAGTGGGTGAAATATATTGCTAAAATGTTAATACGGCTACTAGAAAATTTCAAATGTATAAATGCAGCTCACATAATATTTGTATTGGATAGCACAGTGTTAGACAATCAGTTTTATGGGGGTAAGAGTTGAGTTGCTTCTTATATGTTTATATTCTTAGAGACTGCTCTACAAACAGTAAACTACTTTCTCCATATCTCCTTCCTTACCTTTTGCATTTACTGTGAAACTTACTGAAATGAGGCTTCTATTTTTACCAATTACAATACATCTGCTGAAAAAAATTCAGATTGATATTCACGTTGGTTTACAGTGCGTGACCTTCTGTTTCCATGTAACAGATTTTTATCCAGCATCGAGCCTTCCTCTCTTTGAAAAGTTCTACGTAGGTTGTTTTTCTTTTCAATATTCATTTTTTAAATTGACATGTTATAATTGTACATGTTTACAGGACACAATTTGGTGTTTTGATAATATCTATGTTGCGTAATGTTCCAATCGGTTGTGGTTAGTGTGTTCATCACCTCATGCATTTATAATTTCTTCCTGGTGAGGACATTCAAAAGCTTCTCTTTTTGCTATTTTGCAATATACAATGTTAGACTGTTAACTGTAGTCACCCTACAGTGCGATAGGACTCAAGAACTTCTTTCAGGTTCTTCCATGTTTTCAGAAATCACCACCTCACTCCAGTTAGAGTCACTATTATAAAAATGACAAAAGAAAACATGGCCGGCGCGGTGGCTCACACCTGTAATCTCAGCACTTTGGGAGGCCAAGGCTGGAGGATCACCTGAGGTCAGGAGTTTGAGACCAGCCTGGCCAACATGGTGAAACCCTGTCTGTACTAAAAAAATGCAAAAATTAGCCGTCCGTGGTGGTAGGCACCTGCAGGCCCAGCTACTCAGGAGGCTGAGGCAGGAGAATTGCTTGAACCTGGGAGGTGGAAGTTGCAGTGAGCCAAGATCACGCCACTGCACTCCATCTCAGAAAAAAAAAAAAGGAAAAGAAAAGAAAACAAGTGTTGGTGAGGAAGTGGAGAAAAGGGCACACTTATCCAGACTGTTGGTGAGATAGTAAACTAACACAGCCAATACGGAACACAGGATAAAGGTTCATCAAAAAAGTAGGAATACAGCTACCATATGATCCAGAAATCCAACTACTGGGCATTTATCTGAAGACAAAAAAAAAAAAAGAAACTAGTATGTGGAAAAACTAGTAAAAAAACTAGTGCATACTGCATGCTTACTGCAGCACTGTTCACAGAGACAAGATACCGAGTCTACCTACGTGGTCATCAATGGATGGATGGTTAAGGAAGCTTCAGTACAGATGCACAGTGGAATACTACTCAGTCATGAAAAGGAAGACAATCTCACAGTTTGAAAGCTCTGTGTCTTTGGATTCTGTGCCACTGCTCTGTGTTGGTTGTCTGCTGCTGCTCTAGTGGTCCGCCACTCGGTCCTCTTCTTGGCCCTTCATCATCCTTTCCCTAAGGGATGCATCACCACTGGCACACTGATCTGCCTTGAAATTCATATGTAATATATTGTATATATAACATAATTACATATATAATATATACTAAAACTACACATATATGATAGAACTACATATGTAATGTAAAAACTGGTTTTCATATAATGTATACTAACTTCTATACATACACAGTTGTATATAAGTTATATCATGTACATGATATAAATATGGTAGTTGGTATAAATTACATAAAAATCAGTCTCTTTTGAGGGATGCTCCCAGGAGTGTTAATTCCTCTGTGTGTAGGCGCAGAGGCAGCGCCCAGCCTCGGAGGAAGCTTTTCGGTGAAGAGACGTGAGTAGTATTGGTTGGAGCTTGGCGTGAGTCCCCTAAAGTGAAAATCCCGAGAAATACGGGGAGGGAAGCGGCACGACCTGCAGTGGCTTCCAGACACAAGCATTTATTGTGGGTCTCCAGGTCTGTGAGTGAACGGATGTCTGGCTGATTGAGGCTGGGCTGGGCTGGAAATCACGGCTGGCAAGTCCACTGGCCATGGCTCCAGCTATGGGTTTCATTCCAGTCCCTTCTTTGAGGGGTCCCAGGGTGGCGTGTCTGTGCTTCACACGGAGTGTTTGTTTCATAGCAGATGGTCACTCAGTAAAGGCCAAGCTGTGCAAGCCCATGGGAAGAATCTAGGTACGTGCTTTCTCTAACATTATATCCCAACTCAGTATCACCGCAGGGAGGCAGCACACTTCACCCACAGCGGGGAAGAGGCCACGTGTGAATCCAGCATTGTAGACTTTTTAAACATGTCCTGAATTTTTTTCTTATTTTTAATTATGACTCTCATGATTCTATTATTCAGGATAGGCTATGTTAAAAGAAATCATTTCTAAATCTCAGTGGTTTACAAGAAGACGTTTGTTTATTCCTGATACTAATGTTCTGCCGAACTTACTTGAATTCAGGCATGGATCATATTTGCAAGCCTATCATTCTTTTTGATTGTGATATCATTGGAATGCATTGAACATTATCCCAGAACTTAAGAATGTAAACAAAGAATCTATCGGTTTGTGGAATAAAATTTCCAGAAAATATAGACAATGTTGTTTGGGCCAATCTCGTGCTAAGTACAGTTTTGGATGTTTTAAAAAGGTGAACAATTTGTGAACGAAGTAAATGGCCACAAGGATTTGCAGAGGCACAATCCAGCAGAGAGAAAAAGTCCAAGGAGGTGAGCTAAGCACTTGGACTTCTTGTTTCCCATTGGGAATTTGCCAACTGTAAAAGGCTTGATAAGAGAAGGAAGAGCTGAGGCCAGAGTCACCCTGCAGAAGCGAACGGACATTCCACCCACAGTCTGAGCTGAGTGTTGAGATCTATGAGCCACACACACAAATTAAGTTTTAAAAGTTTTGTTACAAAGCAAGGTTTTCTGGAAAGGCTCCAAGGCAAGTCTGAACAACGGCTTAAAACCTAGCCGAGAGGGAACACTGGCTCTGGCTCTAATGTGGTTAGGGCTGGGGTGGGGTGAGAGTCCTGTGCTGAAAGGCTGCATCTTGTGGGGTTGATGCCAAAGGAGGGATCCCTGGCTTTCCTACTAGCAAGTCTGGAAGGGAAAGAAAAGAGATGGCCTGGCTCTGTCAGCAAATTTCAACACAAATGAACCAGACTGTTCACTACAGCAAAGCACAGCACCCAATTGGGAGAGCAAATATTATAGCTCAGGACTTCCAAGAGTGAGGACTTGCTGAATATTCCAGGTGCTGGGTGACATTCCAACAGGGTGTGCCACGTGAGCAGAGCCAAGCAGAAGCAAACCGTCGTGTAGGAAATGAAGTATAGCATGGCACCATCTTAATACCTGTTTGGAATATGGTGATGTGAGACATTTGGTGCCCACAGTATAATTTCCTTTTCCAAGGGAAAATAAATTCATCCTCTCTGAAGGCAGATAACCTCGGGCACCACCTCGCCATCTCTCCACATTCATTCATGAGCACTAGCTCACGTGCCATTGCAGTGAGGGAGCCAGGCAGGAGCGTTCTTCAACACCGAGTGCTCAGCCACCCACAGCAGCACCACAGTGCCCACAGGCCAGGTCGCTTACATAACACAAACAGTCCTCAGGTTTCTGGAGGCCAGAAGTCCATGATCAAAGTTCCAGCTGATTGGGTGACTGGTGAGGGTCCTCTTCCTGGCTTGCAGGCAACCAATTTCTTGCTACTTCCTCAAGAAGGAGAAAGAGAGAGAGAGAGACAGAGACGGAGACAGAGACAGAGGAAGAGAGAGAAAGAGAGAGCTCTGGTGTTTCCTCTTCTAAGGGCACTAATGCTATTGGATCAGGACCCCACCCTTATGACATTTTACCTTAATTATCTCCATTTACACCCTTTCTGCAAATACAGAGACATCACAGCCTGAAGGTCCTTTAATTTATGAATTTTGCGTGTGTGAGGGGGTTAGACACAAACACTCAATCTGTAACAAATAGAGTAAGAGTAATAGGAGGTCAATATAACGGGACTTTCAGACATGGTTTCTAAAATAACTATGATTAGTATGTTCAAAAATAAAATTTGAGAGTAACAGCAACAAAAACGCAACCACTGAATTTAAAAATGGGCAAAGAACTTGCACAGACATTTCTCCAAAGAAGATGTTCAAGTGGTCAACGGCACATGAGAATATGCTCAACACCACTGTCTTCAGGGAAATGCAAACTAAAACCACAATGAACTACCACTTCATACCCGTTAGAATGGCTATCATTAAATAAGTAAAAAAAGGAAATAAATATTGGTGAGGACGAGGAGGAATTAGAACCCTGTGCACTGTAGGTAGGAATATAACCCAAGTAATTATGAGCAGGGACAAGAGGAAATATCTGTACAGCCATGTGCATGGCAGCATTATTCACTCTAGCCTAACAGTGGAAGCAAACTTAGTTCCACCGACAGAAGAATGGATGAGCAAAATGTGGTCTACAGATACGAGGGAATATTAGTCAGCCTTAAATACGGAGGAAATTCTGACACATGCTTCAACGTGGGAAATCCTTGAAGACATTATTGAGTGAAACAAGCTGCTTACAGAAGAACGCATGCCGTGTGATTTCCTTCATATGAGGCGCTTCGAGGAGTCCAATTCACAGAGAGCAGAGGGTGGAGCCGGGGGTTGCCGGGGGCTGGGGGAGGGGCAGGGGGTGTCGTTCAATGGGTGCAGAGTTTCCACTGGGGAAAATGAAAAGATCTCAAGGTGAATGATGGCGATGGCTGCACAACAATGGGATTGTACTTAATTCATTGAAATGTCCACTTCAGATGGTTAAAACAGTAAGTGTCTCACATATATATTACCACAATTAAAAATAAAATAAAAATGAAAATAATAAAATTAAATATGGATACTCTCTGCCAATAACCGGAAATGACATTAAAATACCACACACACGTGCACACAAACAAGTGTTTAAAAATACACCGACAGTAACTAATACAATAATTGGTGGATTTAGCGATGTATTCATTGCAGCTGAAGATAGAGACGAAAATCGTTTCAAACTTGAAGCACTGAGAGAAGAGTCAGGAAACACTAAACTGAAAAGGACATGGTCTCACTTGCTGCTAAAGGCCGTATTCATCATGAACTGATGAAACACTTCAAACCACAGATTTGGAAAACACTACAAATTCCAAGGACATGAAATGAAAAGGAAACCACCTAGGCTTCCCCTGGTAAAGCTGCTGCAAATTCTTTCTGGTGAAACACGGAAAAAGCCTTACGAGCATCCAGAGGGCAAAGTCATTAGCTGAAAGGAGAGCGCTGTACCTGCCACGTGCATCTCAACAGTGAGCACCTGGAGCCAGGGATGATGGTACCTTCTGCACGTGGGAAAGCAACAGGCTGGTATAGAGCTCGGCGATCCAAAAATTGACTCCTCACAGCTGAAGGTAAAATGAAGTCATTTCTGGACATACCAAAATTAAGACGATCATTTATGAGCAGATGTGCTTTTAAAATTGCACTAGGGGGGCCAGGCTCGGTGGCTCACATCTGTAATCCCAGCACTTTGGGAGGCCAAGGTGGGTGGATCACAAGGTCAGGAGATGGAGACCATCCTGGCTAAGACAGGGAAACCTCGTCTCTACTAAAAAATACAAAAAATTAGCCAGGCATGGTGGTGGGCATCTGTAGTTCCAGTTACTCGGGAGGCTGAGGCAGGAGAATGGCGTGAACCTGGGAGGTGGAGCTTGCAGTGAGCTGAGATTACGCCACTAAACTCCAGCCTGGGCAACGAAGCGAGACTCTGTCTCAAAAAAAAAAAAAAAGAAAGAAAAGAAAAAAAAATTGCATTAGAGGATATTCTTCAGGTAGGAAGAAAATGATCATGGTGAAGGGAGGTAATAATTATCAACAGAGGGAGAAAATGAGGGGACAAATCTAGAAGAATATTGATTGCATAAACCATTAAAATAATACTTTGTGGGACCAAAAGTATATATAGAATGAAAATATATTCAAAACTGTACAGAAGGTGGAAACAGATGAAGATATTAAATGTTTGATGATTTTTAATTATGTAGGAAGAGATAGAGATAATTATTTTTACTAACCTTTATACCTTTAGTCAATTTTCTAAAAGAGCAGATAATTAACAAGCTAAAAGAGCAGAAAATAGAATTACAAAAAAAAAAAACTCCATCAATTAAAAAAAAGAGGACAATTCAATTAGAAAAAAACAAAGTAAAATCAAATAGCCAAATAGGAGAGGTAAGTAAAATAGCTATTACAATGGCAGCAAAGGCTGGAACATTGGATATCCACAAAGTACAACTGCTTAAAAGAGGTATAGCCTTATACAAGGATAAAAAAACATTAAAGAGGGTTCCAAGATGGCCGAATAGGAACAGCTGCAGTCTACAGCTCCCAGCATGAGCTATGCAGAAGGTGGGTGATTTCTGCATTTCCAGGTGAGGTGCTGGGTTCATCTCGCTGGGGCTTTTTGGACAGTGGGCGCAGTCCACGGAGTGTGAACAGAAGCAGGGTGGGGCATCACCTCGCCCAGGAAGTGCAAGGGGTCAGGGAATTCCCTTTCCTAGCCAAGGGAAGCTGTGACAGATGGCACCTGGAAAATCAGGTCACTCTCACCCTAATACTGGCTTTTCCAATGGTCTTAGCAAATGGCACACCAGGAGATTATATCCTGCACCTGGCTCGGAGGGTCCCACGCCCAAGGAGCCTCTCTCATTGCTAGCACAGCAGCAGTCTGAGATTGAAATGCAAGGCAGCAGCAAGACTGGGGCAGGGGTGCCCACCATTGCTGAGGCTTAAGTAGGTAAACAAAGCGGCCAGGAAGCTCAAACTGGGTGAAGCCCACTGCAGCTCAAGGAGGTCTGCCTGCCTCTGTACACTCCACCTCTGGGGGTAGGGCGTAGCTGAACAAAAGGCAGCAGAAACCTGTGTAGACTTAAACGTCCCTGTCTGACAGCTTTGAAGAGAGTAGTGGTTCTCCCAGTACAGAGTTTGAGATCTGAGAATGGACAGACTGCCTCTTCAAGTGGGTCACTGACCCCCGAGTAGCCTAATTAGGAGGCACCCCCCAGTAGGGGCAGACTGACACCCTACACAGCCAGGTACCCCTCTGAGACGAAGCTTCCAGAGGAATGATCAGGCAGCAACATTTACTGTTCAGCAATATTTGCTGTTCTGCAGCCTCCGCTGCTGATACCCAGGCAAACAAGGTCTGGAGTGGACCCTCAGCAAACTCCAGCAGACCTGCAGCTGCGGGCCCTGACTGTTAGAAGGAAAACTAACAAACAGAAAGGACATCCACACCAAAACCCCATCTGTACGTCACCATCACCAAAGACCAAAGGTAGATAAAACCACAAAGATGGGGAAAAAACAGCAAAAAGTCTGAAAATTCTAAAAATCAGAGTGTCTCTCCCCCTCCAAAGGGACGCAGCTCCTTGCCAGCAACAGAACAAAGCTGGATGGAGAATGACTTTGACGAATTGAGAGAAGAAGGCTTCAGACGATCAAACTTCTCTGAGCTAAAGGAGGAAGTTAAAATCCATCGCAAAGCAGCTAAAAACCTTGAAAAATGATTAGACGAATGGCTAACTAGAATAACCAGTGCAGAGAAGTCCTGAAATGACCTGATGGAGCTGAAAACCATGGCACAAGAACTACGTGACGCATGCATAAGCTTTCAGTAGCCGATTCAATCAACTGGAAGTAAGGGTATCAGTGATGGAAGATCAAATGAATGAAATGAAGTGAGAAGGTAAGTTTAGAGAAAAAAGAGTAAAAAGAAATGAACAAAGTATCCAAGAAATACGGGACTATGTGAAAAGACCAAATCTACATCTGATTGGTGTACCTGAGAGTGACGGGGAGAATGGAACCAAGTTGGAAAACACTCTGCGGGATATTATCCAGGAGAAGTTCCCCAACCTAGCAAGGCAGGCCAACATTCAAATTCAGGAAATACAGAGAATGCCACAAATATGCTCCTTGAGAAGAGCAACTCCATGACACATAATTGTCAGATTCACCAAAGTTGAAATGAAGGAAAAAATGTTAAGGGCAACCAGAGAGAAAGGTTGGGTTAGCAACAAAGGGAAGCCCATCAGACTAACAGCAGATCTCTTGGCAGAAACTCTACAAGCCAGAAGAGAGTTGGGGCCAACATTCAACATTCTTAAAGAAAAGAATTTTCAACCCAGAATTTCATATCCAGCCAAACTAAGTTTCATAGTGAAGGAGAAATAAAATCCTTTACAGACAAATAAATGCTGAGAGATTTTGTCACCACCAGGCCTGCCCTACAAGAGACCCTGAAGGAAGCACTAAACATGGAAAGGAACAACCGGTACCAACCACTGCAAAAACAAGCCAATTTGTAAAGATCATTGATGCTGGGAAGAAACTGCATCAATTAATGAGCAAAATAACCAGCTAACATCATAACGACAGGATCAAATTCACACATAACAATATTAACCTTAAATGTAAATGGGCTAAATGCTCTGATTAAAAGACACAGACTGGCAAACTGGATAAAGAGTGAAGACCCATCAGTGTGTTGTATTCAGGAGACCCATCTCACATGCAGAGACACACATAGGCTCAAAATAAAGGGATGAAGGAAGATTTACCAAGCAAATGGAAAACAAAAAAG
>NW_012105176.1:745261-746055 GCF_000951045.1 Mandrillus leucophaeus
TGTATTCAGGAGACCCATCTCACATGCAGAGACACACATAGGCTCAAAATAAAGGGATGAAGGAAGATTTACCAAGCAAATGGAAAACAAAAAAGTCAGGGGTTTCAATGCTAGTCTCTAATAAAACAGACTTTAAACCAGCGGAGATCAAAAGAGACAAAGAAGGCCATTAATTAATGGTAAAGGGATCAATTCAACAAGAAGAGCTAACTATCCTAAATATATATGCACCCAATACAGGAGAACCCAGATTCATAAAGCAAGTCCTTAGAGGCCTACAAAGAGACTTAGACTCCCACACAATAATAATGGGAGACTTTAACACTCCACTGTCAACATTAGACAGATCAACGAGGCAGAAAGTTAACAAGGATATCCAGGAATTTAACTCAGCTCTGCACCAAGCAGACCTAATAGACATCTACAGAGCTCTCCACCCCAAATCAACAGAATGTACATTCTTCTCAGCACCACATCACACTTCTTCCAAAATTGACCACATAGTTGGAAGTAAAGCACTCCTCAGCAAATGTAAAAGAACAGAAATTATAACAAACTGTCTCTCAGAACACAGTGCAATCAAACCAGAACTCAGGATTAAGAAACTCAATCAAAACTGCTCAACTACATGTAAACTGAACAACCTGCTCCTGAATGACTACTGGGTACATAATGAAACGAAGGTAGAAATAAAGCTGCTCTTTGAAACCAATGAAAACAAAGACACAACATACCAGAATCTCTGGGACACATTTAAAGCAGTGTGTAGAGGGAAATTTATAGCACTAAATGCC
>NW_012105176.1:749051-755259 GCF_000951045.1 Mandrillus leucophaeus
AAAAAAGAGAATTTTAGACCAATATCCCTGATGAACATCGATGCAAAAATCCTCAATAAAATACTGGCAAACTGAATCCAGCAGCACATCAAAAAACGTATCCACCATGATTAAGAGGGCTTCATCCCTGGGATGCAAGGCTGGTTCAACATACAAAAATCAATAAACATAATCCATTATATTAACAGAACCAAAGGCAAAAAACACATGATTATCTCAATAGATGCAGAAAAGGCCTTGGACAAAATTCAACAATCCTTCATGCTAAAAACTCTCAATAAATTAGGTATTGATGGGACGTATCTCAAAATAATAAGAGCTATTTATGACAAACCCACAGCTAATATCATACTGAATGGGCAAAAACTTGAAGCATTCCTTTTGAAAACTGGCACAAGACAGGGATGCCCCCTCTTACCACTCCTATTCAACATAGTGTTGGAAGTTCTCTCTAGGGCGATCAGGCAGGAGAAAGGAATAAAGGGTATTCAATTAGGAAAAGAGGAAGTCAAATTGTCTCTGTTTGCAGATGACATGATTGTATATTTAGAAAACCCCATTGTCTCAGCCCAAAATCTCCTTAAGCTGATAAGCAACTTCAGCAAAGTCTCAGGATACAAAATCAATGTGCAAAAATCACAAGCATTCTTATACAGCAATAACAGACAGAGAGCCAAATCATGAGTGAACTCCCATTCACAATTGCTTCAAAGAGAATAAAATACCTAGGAATCCAACTTACAAGGGATGTGAAGGACCTCTTCAAGGAGAACTACAAACCACTGCTAAATGAAATAAAAGAGGACACAAACAAATGGAATAACATTCCATGCTCATGGATAGGAAGAATCAATATCCTGAAAATGGCCATACTGCCCAAGGTAATTTGTAAATTCAATGCCATCCCCGTCAAGCTATCAATGACTTTCTTCACAGAATTGGAAAAATCTACTTTAAAGTTTGTATGGAACCAAAAAATGGCCCCCATTGCCAAGACAATCCTAAGCCAAAAGAACAAAGCTGGAGGCATCACACTACCTGACTTCAAACTATACTACAAGGCTATAGTAACCCAAACAGCGTGGTACTGGTACCAAAACAGAGATATAGACCAATGGAATACAACAGAGCCCTCAAATAATAACACATATCTACAACCATCTGTTCTTTGACAAACCTGACAAAAACAAGAAATGGGGAAAGGATTTCTATTTAATAAATGGTGCTGGGAAGACTGCCTAGCCATATGTAGAAAGCTGAAACTGGATCCCTTCCTTACACCTTATATAAAAATTAATTCAAGATGGATTAGGGACATAAATATTAGACCTAAAACCATAAAAACCCTAGAAGAAAACCTAGGCAGTACCATTCAGGACATAGGCATGGGCATAGCCATTCATGTCTAAAACACCAAAAGCAATGACAATGAAAGCCAAAATTGACAAATGGGATCTAATTAAACCAAAGAGCTTCTGCACAGTGAAAGAAACTACATCAGAATGAACAGGCAACCTACAGAATGGGAGAAAATTTGTGCAATCTACTCATCTGACAAAGGGCTAATATCCAGAATCTACAAATAACTCCAATAAACTTACAAGAAAAAAACAAACAACCCCATCAAAAAGTGGGCAAAGGATATGAACGGACACTTCTCAAAAGAAGACATTTATGCAGCCAACAGACACATGTAAAAATGTTCACTATCACTGGCCATCAGAGAAATGCAAATCAAAACCACAATGAGATACCATCTCACATCAGTTAGAATAGCGATCATTAAAAAGTCAGGAAAAAACAGGTGCTGGAGAGGGTATGGAGAAATAGGAACACTTTTACACTGTTGGTGGGACTGTAAACTAGTTCAACCATTGTGGAAGACAGTGTGGGGATTCCTCAAGGATCTAGAACTAGAAATACCATTTGACCCAGCCATCCCATTACTGGGTATATACTCAAAGGATTATAAATCATGCTGCTATAAAGACACATGCACATGTATGTTTATTGTGGCACTATTCACAATAGCAAAGACTTGGAACCAACCCAAATGTCCATCAATGACAGACTGGATTAAGAAAATTTGGCACATATACCCCATGGAATACTATACAGCCATTAAAAAAAGGATGAGTTCACGTCCTATGTGGGACATAGATGAAGCTGGAAACCATCATTCTCAGCAAACTATCGCAAAGACAGAAAACCAAACACTACATGTTCTCACTCAATCTCTCTCTCAGTTGAACAATGAGAACACTCGGACACAGCAAGGGGAACATCACACACCGGAGCCCGTCGTGGGGTGGGGGGAGGTGGGAGGTATAGCCTTAGGAGATATATCTAATGTAAATGATGAATTAATGGGTGCAGCACACCAACATGGCACATGTATACATATGTAACAAACCTGCACATTATGCACATATACTCTAGAACTTAAAGTATTATAATAATAATAATAAAACCATTAAAATACCCAGATGAAAAAAGCTGCACTGAGCATTCCCTTCCAGAAAAAAAAAAAGAAAAAGAAAAAATTACACTGATATAACACAAATAATTATTTAAGGAAATAGGCAATATGAGGCATCAAAAGGAAAAACAAAGATAAAAGTTTTAATTTCCCAGCGAAAAGTTCTTTTCTCCACTAAAAATCATTTTAATATTGTAATTGAAATTTGTAGGCAATAGACTAATTAATCTACTATTCTGGTGAGAGATAGCTGAGTAATATAACACAAAGACACCCTTCAGCATCAATGTAAAACATCTGATCATAATTAACTAACATCTTACTGATGCATAAAAATGCTACACCTAACAACTCCACAATACCTAATTTTCTCACATACACAAAAGAGTTTACTAAATCCAAAAACAGACTAGGAAGCATGTAACTCTCTACAAGTATCAAGTGCCGAATTTATCTAGGAAATAGTTTCTATAGACAGTAGAATTAAGCTATATAATGATACCACAAATATTTAATATTTCACAATTATGTCAACAATAAGCAATACATTTTTAGATAACTTCCGACTGAAGGAATAAGTTACTATGTATCAGTGTGTAAAGATTACAATATCATAGTCTATTTTGAACTCAATAGAAATTAACCAAAATTATAACATTGATATAGCCCAAACTGAGTTTTTGTGAAAATTAAATTTTTAAATATATACATTAGAAAAGAATCATTTATAAACAGATATGTCAGTGTTGTTTTCAAAAGCTGTGAAGAGAACAATGAATTGAACCCAGTGAAATTGCTACACTTGTGAAAGGAAGAAGAAAATTCATTTTTTTTTCACCCAAATAATGCAGAGAAAACATTCGAGAAAGTTAAACATAAACTTGTCACAAAAATCGACTAGCAATTAAAGTACTGTGATAGAGCATTTAAAAATTTATAGCAACACTAATGCTTAGCAATGAAAAGCTGAAAGAATTCCCTTTAAGATTAGCAATAAGACAAAGAGGACTGCAACCACCAACCCAAGGAATCGCAAGATGGAAGCCCTGGTCTATGCAACAAGCGAAAGAAAAGGCATGAAGTAAACAGTGATTAAGAAGGATTCAAAGAAACCATCTTTGTTCACAGATATGTTTATTTTTGGAGAAAATCTGCTTGTGCTTTGAGATAAGTGATTAGAGTTAATAAGCAAATTTAGCAATGACACTGGGTATATGTTCAAGAGCCAAAGAAAAAATTATTTTATTTTACAAGTGCCAGTAGGAAACAATAAAAAAATACTTTTTTGGAAAATATGTTTTTTAATTACTGTTTGTATTGGTGAATAAATCTAATAATAATGGTGAATAAATTACTGTTTATAATGGTGAATAAAACGCATGCAAGACTCCACAGAAACCGTTTAATATATTAAGACAAATGAAGAAATGTTTTAAATAAAAATAACTAATGTTTCATGCCCATCTTTTAAAAGGCTTTTTCTGAGGCAGAATCTCGCTCTGTCGCCCAGGCTGGAGTGCTGTGGCACTATCTCAGCTGGCTGCAACCTCTGCATGCCAGGCTCAAGCTATCCTCCCACCTCAGCCTCCTGAGTAGCTGGGACTACAGGCATGTGCCACTGTGTAGGCCAGTTTTTGTATTTTTACTAGAGTCGGGGTTTCACCATCTTGGCCAGGCTGGTCTCAAACTCTAGCCTCAAGTGATCAGCCCACCTCAGCCTCCCAAAGTGCTGGGATTACAGGGATGAGCCATCGCGCCCGGCCAAAGACTTACTATTGTAAGATAACAAGTCTTACAAAGGTGTGTGTAGTTTTCATGAAATCTGTCCAAGACAGTTGATTTTTTTTTTCTGTTTTCTTTGGTATGGTAACTGATAAGCTTACTTAACATACACATGGAAATGCAAATGGCCAATAATATCTAAGACAGTCTTTAACAATTATTTTATTTATTTATTTTATTTTTAATAGACAAATAACAATTGTACTTATTCATGGGGTCCATAGTTGACATGATTTGCTTGTGTGTTCCCCTGCAAATCTCAAGCTAAAATGTGATGCCAGTATTGGAGTTGGGACCTGGTGGGAGGGATTTGAGACATGGGGGATCCCTCATGAGTGGCCTGGTACCCTCCCCATGGTAAGGAGTGAGTTCTCACTCTACTGGTTGATGGAAAAGCTGGTTGTTTAAAATAGTTTGCTTCCCCCTCCCTCCTCTCTTGCCCCTGCTCTTGCCGTGTGACACGTCTGCTCCCCGTCCACCTTCTGCCTAGAGGAAACGGATGCTGAAGCCTCACCAGAAGCAGATGCTGACGCCGTGCTTCTTGTATAGCCTGCAGAACCGTAGCCGTAATAAAACTCATTTCTTTATAAATTATCCAGCTGCAGATATTCCTTTATAGTAACACGAAATGGACTAATACAACAGTGATGTCTTGATGCATGTGATTGTTAAAGCTATTTTGAATTAATTAAGACAGTGAGGGAGCGGGAGGATAGCACGCAAAATCAACGAAATAAAATATGCAACACCCAAAATAACTAAATAGCTAACCAACCAATGAAAGAAAGAAAACACTAACATTTGACTTAATACAAAGTTTAGACCCAAGGGCATACAAAAAAGGGGTTCTTTTCAGTAAATGGGGCCTGGCCAACTAGAAAAAAAAAAGACAGAACTGCAGCCACTACCTTACAAAATAATCCCAAATGATTTGTTGCCAAAAATGTGAAAGGTAAATACTAAAGCATTTCTGTGAAGGGCCAGAAAGTGAATACACAGGGCCGTGGCCACGGTTCCTGTTACAAGGACTTGGCTCTGCCCCCGCTGAGTTATCTGCAGACGGTGCAGCCACGGAAGGTTCTTACCAAGGGGCGTGGCTGGATTTGGCCATAATGAAGAAAAATATATCCATGACTTCATTATAAAGAAGGATTCATTGAATTCAGTACAAAAAAATTAACTTTAATAGCTTTAAGGGAAAAGATGAAAAGTATTAATGGCATCTAAAGAAAGAACTGCTCTTGGTCAAACAATGTCATTCAGAGAGAGAAAGAAAAATGTCACGTTGCTAACTGGGAGAACCATCTGGAAATCCAGTGCCCTGTTATTGGGAAAACACATGGAAAATTACTTTGAGAAACAGTTTAGCATCACATATGAAAGATGCACAGGCTCTATTGCTATTTCTAGGTAAATCATTGCATAAATGTATACATTTACATATGCACTAAAATGCACATACGAGAAAGTTCATGGCCACATCTCTTTCCTATCTACAACCCAGAAAAAAATCTAACATCCTTTTCATACAGAATGGATACATCCATAGTGACCTATGGAAAAATGGAATCGTATAGAGAAATGAAAGAACATAGCATAATTAAATAGGAGTCCATGTAATGTTGAGTAAAACAAACAAGATACAAAAATACATACATAGGCTGGGCACGATGGCTCACACCTGTAAACCCAGCACTTTGGGAGGCCAAGGTGGGTGAATTCCTTGAGGTCGGGAGTTCGAGACCAACCCGGCCAACATGATGAAACCCCATCTCTACTAAAAATACAATTAGCCAGGCATGGTGGCATGTGACTGTAATACCAGCTACTCGGGAGACTGAGGCAGGAGAATTATTTGAGCCGGGGAAGTGGAGGCTGCAGTGAGCCGAGATTGTACCTCTGCACTCCAGCCCGGGCAACAGAGCGAGACTCAGTCTCAAAAAAAAA
>NW_012105176.1:755309-767648 GCF_000951045.1 Mandrillus leucophaeus
CATAGTATAATTTTAACATCAGGCAAAACTAATCTCTAGCTAACTTTGTAGATGGGTTGGAAGATGACTGACGGAAAACATCAGGAAACAGCTGATACACTATGTATTGATCTGTATAGTGTTATAGTGTTTTCACTCTGTAATTATTCAGACAGCTGTATATCTTATTGGTGCACTTTTCTGTATTTATGCTACATGGTATTTCATTTTTTTTCTTTAAGAGAAATGAGTAACATGTTATTTTTCCAATTTCCTCAGGGCTAAGCTACACCACAATTTTACCTGGGAGGCTGTATTTTACAGCGTTTCTGAGCACATTCTCTACGGCTCGAATCCCTGGATTCAAATCCTGCCTCTGCCATCCACTGTGTGATCTTAGGCAGATTAATTGATATTTTTTAGCTTCAGTTTTTTCAGCTGTAAAACGGAAGGGATAATATCCATGTCATGATTTTCGTGGAGAACAGCATGTGAGAACGCAGCCTTTGGAACTCTCTGTGTGAACAGAGCAAGGCACTTGTTAAGCATGATACTTGGGTAGACTGTTTCGTGATTTATTCCTTAGACATATTTTATTCTTATCAGGCTATAATCTTGAACGTATTTAACTATTATCAATTCTCATGACCTTTTCAGTACGATAACCTTATCCAGGAGTAATTATGTAAATGTAATTACTAACGTTTGAAAATTTTAAAAAAAGCATGGATGCCAGCCTGCCTTTTTATTATTTGTGATATTATCAAAGTTCATTGGATAAATGTGTGTATTTTAACATTCCATTTTTGATGTATACATTTCTAACATATAAATGAGAGTCAGAAATAAAAGAAACTAATTTCCTTCCTTTATTGGTTATTATTTGGTGTGGGAGTGGCAGTGGCTTCCATTCAGGAAGCAGCGTACGGGAGCCTGATGGAGCCTGGGTGGTCTCAGCCCCCAGCAAGGTCTGTGCCCGGCGAAGGGGCCACTCAGCCCTGGTGAGCACCGGTTTTGTTGGTAATTTGCACAGTCTTTACGTGGTTCATTCGAATCCTGTGCAAGAAATCTAGGTGAACACACTCCCTCTCTTGCTTGGATAAATTAAGACATTTTTGTTTTACATGGCAAAGGGTGCTTCCTTTGCCAACGTATAATAAATCACTACAGTCCTCACTAGTGAAAATACAGTGAAGAATCAGCTGTGTTAGTGAACAATGCATTCGTAGTGGTATCATTAGGATAATGGAGCAGCCAACCACCCAGCACAGACCCTGGGAACTCAGATTAATTGCTGCAAGGTGCCGGCTGACCACTCGACTTGCTGTGCGTTGAGGCTGCTGTAGATTCTGTTAAGAGAATTTTGTCAACCTACCACAGAAGCAGACAAGGCAAGTAAATATCAAGAAGCCAAGAGAAAGGAAAACTCAGAGTGTCCTGAGAGAAGAGAAGGTAAGAATGACATAGAGAATGAATGTGTCTGTAAGACTGACTTGGTTTGGGAAACCTTGTGCCAGACTTGGGTCAGTGACACGGCCATTGAACTTGCAGAGCAGGGATGAAAGGCTGAGAAAAATGAAAAGCAAATGTAGTCGACTTCACCATATTACCTAGAATCAGCCCTGGCTTTGCGTCTAAAGCTTTCCGGAAAGACATGAAGCATTAAAATGACTAATTATGAGCACACTTTAAACCCTTCCAGAAGGCCTTTATGATTACACACATGCAGACAAACTTTCTAATTGCTGCTACGGGATCCTGTGATGTCTAATATTGTATCAAACCACGGTGCTAGCATTTTAGTTACTTATGCAAAAATCACATCTGCAATTGATAGAAATATTTATCAGTGTGTTCACTAAAATGAAAATGCACTGAAGCAAGTAATAACATTTAAAACAAATAGGAAAACTCAAATGGAAATGAAGCATTTGAATAATTACACAGTGTGTAGTCCAAAATAAATGATATCAAAATCCACTTTTGTTTCAAATCAATAACACTAAAATGTGACAGAACCTTGATGATACTGTATAACAAAAATTTAAACCATAAGAATATACTTGTAAAACATTTCCAGACAATGGGATACTTGCTATTCTCCTTTACCACTAAACAATTGGCTCCTGGAAATGATTATTTTTTCCTTCATAGTTTATTATTACATACAACTCATACATTCTGAATTAGGAGTCTAGTGTTTCAGATTTGTTTTTTAAGGACTGCAGTGATTTATTATACGTTCATATTGTTCTTGGGAGTTTGCTGAAGATATTTCCTGAGTGTTATGAAATCTGATGCAAGATCAAATGTTCTCTGAATTTATTTGTTTTGTTAAATTTAGGATGTTTAAAACTATATAAGGGTCCTCATCTTGATTGTGGCTCCTAAAGTGGCTTCAGCAACCTCAGGTTTGTGATTTTCTGCATTCTAATTATGCCCCCTTTCTTTTTTGTTTGTCTGTTTGTTTGTTTGTTTATTTATTTTGCTCACTCTGTCGCCCAGGTTGGAGTGCAGTGGTGCAATTTCAGCTCACTGCAACGTCCACCTCCTGGGCTCAAACAATTCTCTTGCCTCAGCCTCCAGAGTAGCTGGGACTACAGGTGCACATTACCATGCCCGGCTACTTTTTTGTGTTTTCATGGAGATGGGGTTTCATCATGTTGCCTAGGGTGGTCTCGAACTTCTGAGCTCAGGTGCTCCACCCACCTCCACTTACCAAAGTGCTGGGATTACAGACGTTAGCCACCATCCTCAGCTTCCTCTTTCATTATTTTAGGCAAGCATCGACAAATTTATCTTAATTCATCCAAGACATTGCAGGAGGTTTCCTATTTTGTTTTAACCAACGTGTTAAGAATCACAGAAAACAGTGAGACAGAAGAGCCCCAGCTCTGTCTTCGTTGTCCAGTGCGGTGTTAGTCGGTTCTTGCACCGCTATAAAGAAATATCTGAGATTGGGTAATTTACAAGGAAAAGAGGTTTAATTGGTTCATGGTTCTGCAGACTGTACAGGAAGCACAATGCTGGCAACAGCTCAGCTTCTGCAGAGGCCTCAGGAAACTTAAAACCAAGGCGGAAGGTGTAGGGGGAGCCAGCACTTCACATGGTCAGAGCAGGAGAAAGTGGGGGAGTGCCACACACTTTCAAACACCAGATCTCATGAGAACTCACTACCATGATGATAGCACTAACAGGAATGGTGTTCAACATGAGCAAACGCCTCCATGATCCAGTAACCTCCTACCAGGCCCTGCCGCCAACACCGAGGTTACATTTCCACATGAGATTTGGGTGGGGACACAGACTTAAACCATATCACGGGGAAAACCAGCTTTTCAGTTTGTCTGACAACTCCGGGGGACTAAATATCAACTTTCAGATATTCATTTTCAGCCTCAAAGAGACTTTGGATTTCAGAACTTTGTGAAAGATTCATGTATTATTCTGGCATGGAAAATAGTGAAACAAGAATCTGAATGTCAGTTTCAGGGTTTCAGAGAGCCAAATAGACCAGGTCAGGTCAGAGGCTAGACCAGAACAGAGGTGGGAGGCTAGCCCAGAGCATCCCATGGGAGGGAAGCACAGCTGCTGAGGCCTGGAGAAAACAGAGCAGACAGCGAGTGAATGTGGACAGGTGTGTGGAGCACTGCAGCCTGGCCCCATGGCAACATGGGCATTGCACATCCATCCCAGGCTGCCAGCCTTGTGACCACCCTCCATCGACAATTTCCCCACCACACCGCCTTCCCCTCACGTCATTATTTGTTCATTTCATCAAGGGCTCTTATCTCTGTGACATGCTGAATACGTCAACACATCCGTTATCTCGTAAGGGTGCAGTTACGTCATCCCCATTCCTCAGTGGAAGCATTCGAGACCCACAGACATTTGCTGGCTGAGTGTGATGGCTGAGAGTCCAGAATCCTGGTTCGAAAAATAGAAGCCTACTGTGCTTTCCACCGTGACACAAGTCACAGCTGTGGAGCGTCTAGCCCGGTGAATGCCAGCTGGGAATGTGGCTGTGCCGTTTACCGGGGCTGCCTTAGCAAAGGGCCTCACAGTAAGTGGCTTGAAACAGCAAGAACGGTCATCTCATCGCCTGGAGACCAGGAGTTGGAGACGCATGTCCTGGTAGGCTTGGTTCCTTCTGAGGGTGTGGGGAGGCTCTGTCCAGGCCTCTCTGCTGGCTGCCTGTGCTCTGCCCCCAGCCCTTGGTGTTCCTTGGCTTGTAGACGGGCCATTCCCATAACCCACCTTCACTGCACATTCTTCTTTTGTCTCTGAGTCTGAGTCCAGGTATCCATTTTTGTGAGTACATCAGCTGCACTGAATTAGGGCCCAACCCAATAGTCTCATCGCCACTTATCTCTGTAAAGATCCTGTCTCCAAATAAGGTCACATTCTGAAGTCCTGAGGGTTAGGATTCCAATGTATCTTTTCTAGGGACCCAATTCAACCCATGACAGTAGCTCTTCCAACTCCAGCCCCTAACAGTGTTGAGTTCAATATACAATTGCAAGCGGTCATAATGGCAGTAAAGAGGAACGGAACGAATAGCTTGGATTCTGAACACACAAACGCAGGGTTCTGTGCAGCACACACACTCACTGCGTACATACCGCGCTTTGGAGGCACTCACCTGTAATTTAGTTTTCAGTTCTCACCTCCGCCGGTGTGGCTCTCTCCTCCCATCACAGCCGCCTGGTGCTGTGTTCCGGCCAACAGCCCTCCTGCCGCTGTGCACAAGAGCTGGGCTGCTCCCTGCCAAGCTGCAGCTCCACGCAGGGCGGTGCTCAGTGCCACCTCCACATGTCCCGTAGGTTCTTCTCACACAGGACACAGGAGAAAGTGTCTAGGCTAGAAAAGTGTGAAAGGATTTGGGCTTCAGGATTGGGGCTTATTGTAAATGGAGGGAATGGCATGTATTCTGGGGGTACACTGCAAGCGACTCTTCTCTAAACCCCAAAGACTTTTCTCTAAACCACATTCAGTCAACTAGTGTCCAGCAATGCTGGCTGCAGAGCTGTGCTGGGGCAGGGGTGTCGTCCCTGCATTTGTACATTGGAATCCTAACCCCCACCCCTCTGAAGGTCACTGTATTTGACAGTGGTTATTAAAGAAAAACAGAGTCACTAAGAAGGGCTCTCATTCAATATGAATGGTGTCCTTAGAAGAAGAGATGAAGACACAGATGCCCACAGAGGGACAATCTTGTGAGGACACAGGGAGAAGACGTGGTCCACAGGCATGGAGAGAGGCCCCAGGAGGAACCTGCCCTGCCCACCCCTTGATCTCAGATTTCCAGTCTCCAGAAACGTGAGAACACAAATTCCCGTTGTCGAAGCTGCCTGTTTTGTGGCGTTTTGTTACGGCAGCCGTGAAAAACACACACAGGCAACTTTCACCCACAGAACAGGCCAGTCACAGAGTCACAGAGTTCTAACCATAAGCAGGAAATACATTATTCACCTGGGCTTGCGATTTTATGAAAGACCTTTGCAGATGAAAAAGGAAAGCTCAGTGTCAAAAGTGTATGAGATTGTGATCAATGGTGAGCAACTACATGGTTTTTATATTACATTTTGTTTTACTCGCTGTTTAAAAATCCGAGGCCAGGTGCCAAGGCTCACTCCTGTAATTCCAGCACTTTGAGAGGCCGAGGCAGGAGGACGGCTTGAGCCCAGAAGTTAGAGACCAGCCTGGGAAACAGAGAGACCCTGTCCCCTGTCTCTGCAAAAAACAAACAAACAAACAAAAAAAATTGTCTGTGCCTCAGTTTCTCCAGCTATAGAATGAAGCTAATGATTGGTGTTGCTTAACCTGGTCTCCGCCTCTGAGGCAGGTTCCTAGAGCCGTGCAGGAGCATTTCAAAGCCATGGAAGGGATTTCACACCTTGTGGAACCGCTCGTCATTTTCAGCACTGGACAGCGCTTACAATGCAGAGCCGTCTAACAGACAAGGATAACAAATGTAATCTCCATGCCTCTGAAAGTGGAGCCCTTTACGAGCTATGAAGATCTACGAAAAATAAATATAACTTTTACCAATGGAAGATTTTTTAGACACTGGGAATAAAAGGCTATATAAGAATCTGCCAATCAAGTGGTGGATACGAACAGGTAAGGAACAAGAGAGAATATCAATATAATGAAATAAGTGAGGGAGATACAGCACCTGTTCTGAGGGAGTTTAGTGAAACATGTTTAAACAAATGTAGGGATTTAACAGATTCCTGGATGAGGCAGTGCTTGAGAAGGATTTTGGGGGATTTTACCAACAATTTAGTGAAGAAGAGTAAGGCAGCTCTAATAGATGACGAATTAGCATGAATGAAGACAAGGAGCTGAAAAGAAAAATGATCAAGTGTGGTGTGCGTAGTGAAGGATCAGCATGGTGAACAAGGCAGGGAACAGTAGGAATGGCGAAGAAGGTGATGTTGGATGGATTCTACAGGCCTTTTGATTATTATCTTATTTTTTATTTTTTTATTATTATTATTATTTGAGACAGAATCTCACTCTGTCGCCCAGGCTGGAGTGCAGTGGCACAGTCTCAGCTCACTTCAACCTCTACCTCCTGGGTTCAAGCGATTCTCCTGCCTCAGCCTCCCAAGTAGCTAGGACTACAGGCACCTGCCACCAGGTCCGGCTGATACAGACCTTTGTTCTGTATGCATGCTGTTGGCTTGTTTTCTGTCATAATTAGATAGTTTGTTAGAAACAAAATTAAAATTGTAGGATTCAGGGTATTTTAGAACACCCACTGCCAGGGCATGTTAGAGGAGGGAACTGAAGAGATGAAACTGGGATGGCAAGGTTGGGAATGACTGGACATCGGAGGGACCTGATGAAATCTAGGAATATCATAGGTAAGACTTGCTGTCTGCCGAGCTGTGGGGTTGGAGAGAGGAGGGTGTGACATTGGACTCTGAGGATCCAGTGAACTTAAAAGAGCAGGAGTGCTCTGTTAAGGTGGGAGTACGAGGGTTCTAGGGAAGTCGTTTCAGAGTTGATTTGAAGGCAGTGGGAAGACCAAGTGGGGCTTCCGGAGAGCCGGGGAAACATCTGTGAGTCTGCACTTCTATACCACCTTAACTTCCTAGGAGCCTTCTTCTATCCTGGGAGGTAGGAGCACAGTAAAGAGCACCCTTCCTCTTATCTCTAGAAACACACCCGGCTCCCGAGTGTGGAGAGTAACGTCCATAGCATTGAAGAGAAACAACACTGGCGATGAGAAGGAGGAGGAATCGCCCACGTTCGAGACGAGACTCTTAAGTGAGCAGAGGCCAAAGGTCAGTGCCCCATGCAATTTTGCAAAATATAAAACTCCTCTACTTCGCACAATTTTATTTATAAGCCTCCTTGGTTAGATAACCTCTGATAATGTAATGTCACAATTTTTCGTCAAATTTTATCCCACTTTCCATGACATTTTCATGTATCCACCAAAACCTATGGAGAACTGTAGCAGTTTTTACACAATTCTGCGAGGCAGTTTTAAGAATAAAGTAAAAATACGTAAAACATATACACGCCCTCATGGAATGTCTACTCCAGATGATCATTATACATAAAAAGTTGGTGAACATCAAAATGCAAGCTAAATTCCAGTAAGTGTTAAATTCTAAAATACTTGAAGAAGGAGGTTGGTGAGAGGTGTGAATGTCAGGAGAGTTGTCCTGCAGCTGTGAGGTTTCCCCTGTCCTTTGGAGAACAGGCAGGGTTTGGGGTGCCCGAGGGGAAGGTTCCACAGTGGGAGAATGTGCTGGATAAAGAGGGAAGGGAGGCTTATTTCAGGGATTTATAATCTCAGTTTTTCTGAGTGCTTTTCTGCCCTGAGCTGAAAACAACACAAAACATGTCCTCTGTTCTACTCGTCTTCGGAATATATATTTTTTCCTAACCTGCCAAGATAGATTATTTCTTCATCTAAGATGTTATTCCCACCTCAACCACATCGCACTCCATGTTGACATCAATTTTCAATTGTAAGAAGCACTGTGTATTCAGGCTTTGAGTAGACTGAGCACTCCCCAGTCCTGCCTTTGACTAGGCTGTGTGACCTTGGGGAATTAACACTGGAAACTTGGTGTCCAATGCTATTAATTCTGCGTTCACCCTCTCCCCAAGGTAAGATGCATGAAGGGACTCAGGTTAGAGAGTAGTACTCGAACCCATATCACAGATACCATGTCTTAGAGATTGCTTGAACTGCCTTGATTGATACACTTGAAGAACGAATGGACCATTGGAAAGCTCTCAGCTGGGGGCTGAGATGGTGAGGCAGAACTTTCTGAGACTTTTCTTTTCTGGTTTATATTTTGTAACTTCATCTATGTTAATAATTACTTATCTGCAATTCCAAAGACCAAATATTTTTAAGAGCCAAAGGTTTTCATTTTTCATAAGTTGAAGCTCAAGCATTTTTAGATACAAAATTTGACCTGAACTGACATGAGGCTATGGTTCCTCTTTAAAAGAAAATCTGAGTGTAAATATTTGTAAATTTCCCTGCCAGTATATCTGTGTTTGATTATGTGATGACACTCCGTACTGGGGTGTATGCATATTGCTATCATTATGAACTTTTAGATAACGGGTTGTGAAAATTCAAAACTGTCTTGTATTGCATTTCTTGAAATAATATGTTAGCAGAGATAAAACTGGTAGAATCACTTGAACCCAGGTGACTGAGGTTGCAGTGAACCAAGATCACACCAATGCACTTCAGCCTGGGCAACAGAGTGAGACTCTGTCTCAAAAAACAAGAACAAAAACAAAACACTAATGCAAGGCAAAAAAATGGCAATTATTCAGAAAGGGATATATATGTATGTGTGTGTGTGTGTGTGTGTGTGTGTGTGTGTGTGTGTGTATAGTCCCAATAGTTTGTCTCAAGGATTGGCATCAGAAAAAAAGATACATTTTTAAAGAAAGGCAACAAATTAAAAAAAAACACATAACTTAATCTTAGTGTCTATAATCAAATGACAGGATATTATTAAATGCCAAAGCAATTTTAATTAAACATTTTGAAAGATATTTTTATGGAAGGAAGATACATAATAACTATATTAAAAGTTTGAATTTTAAATAATATATTTTAAATTTTGAAAATATTGATAAATAATATCAAAATAATGATATAAATATGTGAAAATTTAAAAACAAAATTATTACTTATATTTAGCAATGATTTAAAGAGAGAAATTTGTGTTTGTATATAATACATATTGATTTTTTTCAGGAGTTTAAGATTAACTTTAGTATAATATTTTTGCTTCAGAGAATGGAAAGTTCTAAATTTTAAAACTAGGAGCCCATTGATTAGTCTAATATTCGTAGCCAGGATACCACCTCAGGCACCCAATATACTAAGGCTCTGGGCAATCCCTAATTAAAGTTAAGATAAATGGCAAGTGTTTGTATATTTTAGTCATTGTCAAAAGGTCATATAATTGTAAAAATGCCTTATATATAGAAACATAAAGACAAGACAATGGGAAAATAGATAATTACCTGAATATACAATTCATAAAAATGATATTAAAATGGACTATAAATACATGCCAAGGTGCCTGGTTTCATGAATCATCCGGGAAATGAAAGGTATAAACCTCAGATACCATTGCATCCATGCCAGAAAAGCTGCAGTGAAAAGACGTAGAGAAGATACGAGGCAAACAGAACCCCCCTGTGCAGCTTTAGCAAGTGTGATTTCGATGAAGCAGTTTGGAAAGCTGTTTACCTGTGTCTAGCAGAACTTAACTTACATACGCACTGACCCAGCCACTCCAGTCCTTGCTAATAACCCAAAGAAGTAAAAGAATGTTCGTAGTATCACTGTGAGAAACAGCTCTAACTGTGGCCTACTGAATGTCAATTCACAGTAGGATAGATGGAATAGTCAACAGAATTGAGAACAGAACATTTATAAGTAAACACAAAATCTCATATGACTCTAATGAACAAAATATTGAAAGAGGACACACGTTTTAAAAATGGAATACTATAGGATTCCATTTGTAAAGATTCCAAAGCAAGCACACTCATCTGTAATGTTAGAAATTAGGATACTGGTAATTCCTGGAGGAGTTATGGAAACACAAGGACTTCTTCGAGAATGCTGGCCTCCTCTTTCCCCTGCCAGGATTCTGGTTATGCTGTGTGATCATTTTACGATTATTTATCAAGATGTCTACTTATGATTTGTGTGTTTCCTATATGTATTTATATTTAAATAAATTAAAAAGTTATTTAGAGAGATTATGTACTGCATGGAATGAGATGCCTTCAACATAACTGAGTAACTTGTCAAATGTCATTTAAAAGTCAAGGCCATTTTTCCATTTAATAGTAAGGTTGTCAAATGACTCCTTCTAATAGGATATCTGTACTCTTACAACAGGGACACGAGAGTTTTCTCCTCCGTTTTCCACATTGTGACAACAACTGGGATCTGATTAACTGAGCTTTTATAGCTCTAAAGACAGGAGTTAAAATATAATATGCTTATTTCTGTGAACGGCATTTATCTCCATTTCTAAGGACTCTGTCTTAGAAGGTTTTAGGTACGTTGCTGGTGGTATCACAACTTTACTGGAAAATCACTGACAAAAGCCTCCTTTTGCAATTTGGTGCCTGCTTTTCTGAAACAGGTGTTTTTGAAGACGTCAAGTCATTTCTCTCTTGTGTTTTGACAAATTTAAGCCAGTGTTCCTTCCTCCCAGGCATGTCAGTGATGCCAAGAGCAGAGGAACCTTAGGGACCACCTTGTTTCACCCAATATCTGTTCGTGCCTGTTCACCAAATACGTGTCATGCCTGTTCTTTCCAATGACTCCAGAAACGGCCCACCCGGTGAGGTTTCCCGCTTTGTCCAAGGTCTGCGGTCACACGTGTTTTCTGAGTGTCTGTGGATGTTTGTTGATCCTTCGGTCAACCTTACTGTGTTAGTACTGTGTAGGAATCGTGATCATCAATGTCATCATTGTCACCATAATTCAGAGACAAGAATAACGTGAAAGCAAAACCACACCACGGGGACTAATCACACTTCCCATTTGCAGTAATGCATTGTGAAGGGCATTTCTTTACACGCCCCCTTTGAAGCCTCAGAACATGATTGCAAATGACACCTGTGACGTCCAGCAGCCCACCCCGTGCCTCGGTTCACAGACTGTACCGGGAAGCGGGAACGTGGAGGCAAATGGCAGCTCCCGTCGCTTAATGAGACGTTTATTAAGAAACTAGGACTGATTATAAGCTGCAAATTAGCCATAATGTAAGTAATCAGCAGAGATGTCACGTGGGTAGGGAGAAATGATAAACAGCACAATGCTCATCCCTGCGCTCATCAAAAAATACCTTCAGTTCATTACAGAGGGTAATTTACTGGAATCCCAAGATGTAGGTAGAGGAAGGAAGAGTGTGTCTCTTTTTTTTTTTTTTTTTCTGAAATGCATTCATCAGTGTTGTTTTATGTTATATCAAAGTAGATTTCATAGGTACCTTAATTACACCTTTGAGGTTTTAAAATTTTACCTAAGGAGTATGGATATGAGTTATAAAGCATCAGTGGGCTCTGACACTTCAGTATTTGCCAATGAAATGAAAGAAATAATCCTCTAAGAGGAGAATCAAAAATATAATCATGTTCAAATATTCCCCATGGCTACATTAACATAGTGGTCAAGAAATCACCATTTGCCATTGTAATGATTTCTAGATTATGTATATGCCCTCAAATAAGACTACAAAAGGAAGAGATATATAAAATAAGTGGAGTGTATAAAATCCTAATTTCAGCACAAAAAGACTGGAGACTCACATCAACGTACTCTAGAACGACGGAAAATGTCACTGATCAGGTTTCTAATTTCATGAAACTCAATCAATAGTTTTGAAACACAGATATTTTGCTTGCTGAGGCTTGTGAGAAACCATTAGCTGTTCCCAAACAGCTTCCATCTGAAAAATCATGTTATCTATACCAGGTAATTTTCCAATTTGTTTGCATTGTAAAGTTTCTCAAGATAAATATCCCATTATTTTCATTCCCCAAAACTTAGCACTTGGTATCAAGCCAGAAACAGAAATAAATTAATACATATACTGATGTTTACTATTTTGCCACTGCGTTATGGATATGGAGAAAAGAAATGTTTTAGTAATCACTTTACCCAGCTTTTTGCCATGTTAAGTATGCACTCCTGGAAAAAGATTTATTCAGGTTAAAGACTTCCCAACTGTTCCAACCTAGAGCATATCACATAAATATTGATACACTGAAAGAAGGAGAAATAAATAAATAAATACATTAATTAGATGGACTGCTAATCGCAGAACACTATCTTAT
>NW_012105176.1:767683-779471 GCF_000951045.1 Mandrillus leucophaeus
AGGTGATAACTGCAATATAAATACCTTAAACCAGATTGGTGTGTTCAATTATCTGGCACGTGTTTTATAAACCTCCATCTCTAGACATTATTAAATTATCACGTATCATGTAATCCCAGTACAAAATCTAAAAATTTCTCCTTGAATTAACTTTGTGCTCGCTGATCAGTATTTTCTTCCTTGGCGCCTTCTAAGCAAAATATTTAAGTGGTTTAATAATACAATTATGTATTTTTATAATGTTTTTAAACGACCATAACATATGGGGAGAAGATTATATAATAAAATACAGATGACAGATATTTATATATTATGCAAGATCTCATTTAAATGTGTATATACAAATAAAATCACATAATATCTTATATAATTCTTCTTAAATAGTTTCCACCTTAAATCATACTTAAAAAACCTAAAGCCATCTATTTTATGTGTTTCTCAGACAATTCCACACTTCAAATTTCTATTGTCCAAGAAAAAGTCCACACTACAAAGTCATTTTTGGAAAAAACGTGAATTTTTTTTCATTTTTATAAGCAAATGTTATTCTTATAAGAACATCATGTGGTACAATTAATTATAGAAAACCGACTGTAATAATTTGAGAGTCAGAACATAAAAAAGTCCTGCCTTATTGAGAATATTCAAATAAAAAGATTTGAATATCTTTGTTTTTTGAGAATATCTTTTTATTTGAGAATATTCAAATCTTTTTATTTGAACATCTCCCAGTTATACTGACAGCTTCATTTTGTTAAACTTCACATTGCTAAAATCACCCGCTGTCAGTCATGTTTTAGGATGTACCAAATATAGGTGAAATTTCATCTATGCTTCTACAACAGTCTGACTTCAAAAACTAAACCTCGTTTCAGTTACCACTGGGGTGAGAGAGAGTTTTTGAAAGTGTGAAACGTTAGAGAAGAGAACAGAAGCCGATTTTAAGAATTAGGGAACTTAAAACTAGGATTTTAACCTAAGGATAAGGACAATATCCCATCACGCACTTTTTTGACAATTGTCAGAGGAGACATTATTTTTCAGTGAATAATACACAGAGATTCAGTTGGATGCAGGCTTCTGTTTCATTAAATAAGAATAGGGCCCAAATATTTTCGTTCTCCACGTTGAACTTCCAGAGATGTTTTACTCTGTTTCAGCCTCTGTTGTATTTATCATTAGAATATCTCAGCTCTGCAAACATTTTGTAAGCATCATGGTTTGAGTTATTATTAAACCAGGCTCATTATCAACATTTTCCTTTATATACTGAGGTCTGCTGTTCCATGTCCTGTGGCAGAGCCTATGGACAACCTCAATTCAGAATTCCATTTCTCATCTGTAAGAAGTTTCCATAACTTCTCTTTTGTGAAAGCAATTAATCATCCTGTTTTCCTTTTCACATTATCTTGAAGACCATTGTACAGAATTATGCATGTTCGATACATCAGAGAATACTCAGTTTCTTCTGCTTTTACAAAAATAAAAATTTTGGTTAAATGACAAAAACTCGTACTGATTTTTTTTTCATAGAGTGACAAAATATTTCAATGATGTATGTCATGTAATGGTAACTTTTATAAATTGTACTGTAAAATATTAAATAAGATTTAGACAATTAAAATGTACTGCTCAATATTATATCAGAAATTGATCATCCATGTTTTCCCAATGAAGCTTGAAGGGTTGCCGGTGACCCAGAAGACAGTGATGTTGGCTCCTAGTCACTACTTCTCTTTCCACGACAATGGAAACATACTTCTGACTTCTGTAATAATTTTTTTCTTATAGTTTTATTATCTAGGCAGGCATCCTTGAAAAATAACTTTTTTATATGTTTTCAAGCTTTATAATATAAACTCAAAGCATGTTGTTCTTTTGTGCTTGGTTTCTTTTCCAGAGCATCACATTTGTAAAACTCACCCACGCAGTGGCAAGTGAATTTCGTTTGCTCATCTCCATGACTGTTTTGTGATCCATTGTGTAAACATACCAAAGTATCCATTCAACCGTAGACGGACATTTGCATGATTTCTAATTTGTGGTTGTTAAAAATAATTCTCTTATACCCATGCTTGAATATGTCATTTGGTACTGATAAGCACAATTAATGTTTGATACAGAGTGACAGTGGCATTGACGGTTGATAGGCTACACTTATCTTTTCATTTAGCAGCTGATGAAAACCACTCTTTGACGGACTAATATCTATTTATATTCACATTAGCAGTGGATGACGGTTGCCATTGCTCCATCTCCTCAACATAACTTGTAAGCCATACAAAGACTGCTCATCTTGATAAAGAAAGAGAGAAAGGAGAAGACACATCCCTGTTCCTCCTTTCCTCCTCTCTTCCAAACTCACACTAGTTCTGTCTATTGCCTGAATCAGTCTGGAAACCATTGGCAAGGCGGCTTGGGCCACGCACTTTGCTTGTGTCATCAAGGCAAACAGCAGATGAATATGATAGGAAACGGGTGACTACCTAGCAATCAGCTTTTTGTTTCTTGTGCATGTTGCAAACATCTTCTCTCCTTGTTTGACTTACCTTTTCAGCCAGTATAAAGTTACTGCTGTTTTTCGTGGATAAAAAATTTTAATGTGATTACATTTCATTGCTAGTTTATGATTAGTGTTTTTTGTGACCTATTTAAAATACCTCAGTAATACAGATGTTCTCTTTCATAATCTTTGAGAGTTTTAATAATTTATCTTTTATATTTATATTCACATTATGCTTTTTAAGTTGATGGCCTATGAGAGGGTTTTGTTTTTTAAATTTTTCCTATGATACCAAGTTATGTCATATTTTGATACCAAGTTTTTGCTTTTATAAAATGAATTGAGCAAGCACAGGCAGTTTATGGAATTAGAAATGATTATGGTGATTGCTTCTTCTAGGGAAGAGCTGACATCTTACTTGCTGGTGAGTAACTAAAAGTTTTCCCACTAACATCAGGAGAAAGCCAGGATGTCCCCAATGACCACTCCTATTTGACTTTTTTTTTTTTTTTTTTTTTTTGAGACAGAGTCTCGCTCACCCAGGCTGGAGTGCAGTGGCGCGATCTTGGCACATTGCAAGTTCTGCCTCCCAGGTTCACACCACTCTCCTGCCTCAGCCTTCTGAGTAGCTGGGACTACAGGCACTTGCCACCACACCCAGCTAATTTTTTTGTATTTTAATAGAGACGGGGTTTCACCGTGTTAGTCAGGATGATCTCAATCTCCTGACCTCGTGATCCACCTACCTCGGCCTCCCAA
Source organism: Mandrillus leucophaeus (assembly GCF_000951045.1). NCBI lineage: Eukaryota > Metazoa > Chordata > Mammalia > Primates > Cercopithecidae > Mandrillus > Mandrillus leucophaeus. Next base: position 770,946 of record NW_012105176.1, read on the forward strand.
AGTTCCTATTTGACTTCTAATTGAGTAACTAGACAATGCAATAAGAGACAAGAAAATAAAAAGTATACAATTGGGATGGAAAAAATAAAATTGCCTTTATTCTCAGATGACATGACTGTCTTTGTGGAAAGTTCAAAATAATCAACAATAAAACTGCTAGAACTAATTAGTGATTTGTGAAAGGCTGTAAGATCCAGGCTAATATACAAAAGTCAAACACTGTCTTCTATACCAGCAAATAAATAACATAGGGAATTTAAAATTTACTATCAATGCACAAACAAAAATAAATAGGTATATGTCTAACAAAACATGTCTAAAATCTAGATGAGGAAAAGTAGAAAATTTTGATGAAAGAAATTTTTTTAAAAACTCAGAAATGTAGATCTATTTTGTGTTCATAAATAGGAAGACTCAATATTGTGAAGATGTCAGTTCTTCCCAACTTGACCTATACATTCAATGCAAACCCAATTAAAATCCTAACAGGTTATTTTATGAATATCAACAAACTTATTCTAAGTTTTATTCATTGACTTTTGTTTGTTTGTTTGTTTGTTTTTTGGAGACAGAATCTTGCTCTGTCACCCAGGTTGGAGTGTAGTGATGCAATCTCGGCTCACTGCAACTTCCGTCTCCCAGGTTCAAGTGATTTTTCTGCCTCAGCCTCCCAATTTCTCAGATTAGAGGTGCCTGTCACCATGCCCAGATAAACTTTTGTATTTTAGTAGAGGTGGGGTTTCACCATGTTGCCCAGGCTAGTCTCAAACTCCTGAGCTCAGAAATGTGTTTCAAACATGTCAAGTCTTCTAGCTATTTTGAAATATAAAATGCATCATTGTTAACTATAGTCACCCATCATGCTATCAAACATTGAAATGTATTCTTTCTACCTAATTCTATGTTTGTACCCATGAGCCTACCACACACATACTCTTCCCAGCCTCTCTTCTCAATCATTCTATTCTCTACCTCTGTGAGAAAAATTTTTTATTTTAAATGTATACTTGAAAGCAAAAGACCTAGAATACTAACATGATGCTGAAGGAAAAGACCAAAGTAGCAGACTAACATAACTTGACTTCAGGTCTTACAGTTATTAAAATGGTGCCATGTTGGTGACATAATAGAAAAATAGATTAATAGAGCAGAACAGAATGCCTAGAAATAAACCCACACAAGTAGAGTCAACTGATCCTGGTTGGCAAAGATAATCTTATCAACTAATGGTGCTGGAACAACTCAACATCCACATGTAAAAAAAAGATGCTAGACACAAACGTTACAACCCTTTATTGAATTAACTCAAAATGTGTCATAGACCTAAATAGAAAACACAAGACTATAAAATGTGAAGATAACATAGGAGAAAATCTAGGCAACTTAGTTTTGAATACAACCTCCAAGTCATTATTCATGAATAAGAAATGTGTAAATATTGGTAAATCGGACTTGATTAGAGTTAAATGTTTTGCTCTGCAAAAGACACTGTTAAAAGAATCAACAACAAGCCACAGACTGGGAGATAATGTTTGCAAAAGACATATCTGATAAAGGACTGATATCCAAGTTGTATTATACAAAGAACTTTTAAAGCCAACAATACCAAAACAAACAACCCAATTTAAGAAAGAGCAAAACATCTGAACAGGCATTTACATATGGAAAATGTATAGATGGAAAAAGGAATATAAAAAGATGCTCAAAATCCTACCTCGTTAGTGGATTACACGTTACAACAACAATGAGCAAGCACGCCACAGCTGTTAAATGCTGAAAAAGCCAAAACACCGACACCACCAAATGCTGGGGAAGCTGTTAGGCAGAGGGACTGTCACTCGTGGTTGGTGGAAATTCAGATGATATAGCTGCTCCGGAAGACCTTTTGCCAGTTATTTTGCAAAACTAAATGTACTCTGATTTATGACCCAGCAATTGTCCTCCTTTTCATTTACCAAAAAGAGCCAAAAACTTATGTTCACACACACAAAAAAATCCCTACATTGAATGTGGATAGCAGCTTTATTCATAGTCACCGAAAACTGAAAGCAACTGAGATGTCTTTCAATAGATGTTTGGATTAACAATCGGCAATGCATCCAGGCCATAGGAAATGATTCCGCTAAAAAGACGGGAGCGATCAAACCATAAAAACACACACAGGAAGGAAGAACAAGTGCATTTTGCTGAATGAAAGAAGCCAGTCTGCAAAGGCTGAATACCGTATGATCCCAGTTATACGGCATTCTGGAAAAGTCGAGACTATGGAGAAGCTAAAAAGATCCGTGGGTGCCAGGCGTTGGGAGGAGGGAGGGATGAACAGGGCATCCTAAAGCACAGGAGATTTTTAGGGAAGTAGGAATACTCTGTATGATACTCTAACGATGGCTACAAGTCATTATAAATTGTTCAAAACACATCAAATGCATAACACTTAGAGCAAACCCTTGTGCAATGTACAGACTTTTCATAAGAATGCATTAATATTAGCTCATTGACTTAACACATGTACCACACGAATGCAAGGTTATAATAACAGTAGGGGAGACTGTAAGGAAGGCTAATAGGGAACTGTCTTTAGTTCCAGTTCATTTTTCCATAAAACTAAAACTGCTCAAAAAATGAGGTCTATTAATTTCAAGAGGTTGGCTGAAGCATTGATATTTCCATGTTCAATCATATCAGTTAAGATGTTGAGAGCAAGAATTGACACAAATTAAAAGATAGAAATAGCAATAGGAAAGTGAGATGTAGGCTTAAACATGACCAGATTTGTATTGCAGTTTCAGGATGACACAGTACAGGAAAATAAGAAGCTTGGTCCTTTTACCATAAATGTTTTACATCTGGAACAAAGAAATAAATAATAATCTCTAAAATAACCAAAAGGTACAGCGTTTCAATCATTCTGTGGTTAGATGAACTACAGAATGAACACCAGGTGTGGATGCATCTTGTTTGAACAGCTGTGCAGGAGTGAGGTACATCGGCCGGCTTTCGAGGGTCTAATCTACAATGTCCCATACTCTAGCTCATTGTCACAATCCCAGTAAAACACCAACCCTCCGCCACCAAAAATAAAATAACAAATAGCACCTTATTCATAGAACGTAGAGGCGTTAAAGGGTTAACCAGCAAATTAATTTATCAGTTTTAACCAGAGAAGTAATTAAACTCCAGATGAAATCTGACTCATAATTGAAAATGAGCAAGGAGCAAGCAGGATGTGAAGGAAAAAGAAATTCAGTCATTAAGAGAGGAAGTTCAGAGAATAAGGCGGCATCACGTGGTGTCTTTGCCACCTACATCACGGTGGCATCCTGCAGCCGGCCGGAAACGTTTAGATGCAGCCGCACAGCACCGGGCAGGGTGAGATTGTGCTGGGGATGAGCAAGGCCACGTCAGTGGAAGGACTGGACCTCAATCTGAAATGGAATCTGAAGTTTCTGGATTTTTGACCAGGCTTTGTGTATCCAGGATGATAGCACGTCATCCGACAACCTCTGCCTTCTTTTTGAGAATTCATGTCAATTTAGCAAGATAGGCATGTTCTGTGTGCACAGCACTGTAAAAAAAAAAAAATGACGTTTAAGGAACTGCAATGAGAAAAGGCAGAAATAATTATAAATTAAAATACAAAGGTAAATAAATAGGTGCCAACATGCTGAGTTCATAATATATTACTCCCCAGGCCAGAGCACAGGACCGGTCCTGGAGACCTGCTTGTTTAAACTTCCTGAATGTCACAGCATGTGAAACGTATTTTAATAAGAGCAGGTGAATGCAAACGGGGGTAGAGGTAGGTAAAGATGTTAGTGTGGCCAAGGCTGGCCTGTGAGGTTTATAGGCAGATATAACAGTGCGGAGGAAAAGGAGACCCAGAGATGCCACACAGCAACCTCCCTTGATTGAAAGAAGAGGTGATCCCTCTTTAAATCCACTGTTACTTTGTTACAAGACTTTTCCTAATCCCAGCAAGGACCTGACTTGTCTGTCTTAATTAATTGATCTCTGATTGTATTATGATCTACTACCAAATTAGTTAGAGATGAATAGATGTCTGATGAATTATCCCACTTACACAGATGATCAGAAATAGGAGACTTTTCATCCTAGAGTTTCTCCTCATCTGGAACAAACTGTGGCTGTCCTGGAGAAAGCTCTGTGATTTTTTTCCTGCAATGATGCCCTTGGAGCCCAGCAAAGGGACTAGTGCTCACTATGGCATGATAACTTTGGCCTGCATTTCTGAGTCTTCTGTGGGGAACTTGGCTACATTTTTAAAAGCCATTACAATATTCAAGATTAAATTTAAATTCACCGCCTATGGCCTTATGCTTTTCTTTAAAAAAAAAAAAGTAGGTTTAAAATAAACTTTTCCTATTAGAATACCTTCAAATTTATGTAAATACAGTAATGGTAGCACACCATATAACCCGTGCCCATTTACCCCTGTGATTAGCATCTTACATCAGTAGGGCACATATTAACATTATTATTAGCTGAAGTCTACCTTTTTTGGAATTCTGGTAGAAATTAATTTATATTCATTAGGAGTCACCCAGTCTATGGCGCAGAGACAACCATTCTTCCTCCTTTGGTTTTGTTTTGCTTTTTGCAGAGTCTTACTTTCTGGCACTACATGAGACCTCAGACTCATCTTTTATATTAAATATTAATATAACTACGGCCCGTAGATTATTCAGATTCCCTTAGCTTTAAGCAATGCCCTTGTTTGTGATGCAAGATTCCCTCTCACATCACAGCGCATTTGATCAACTACAGAACAGCACTGATTGTATCTCCTCTTCCTTTAGCGCCTTCTCCCATTTCCAGGTCCCCATCCGCAGTGTGTCCCATCACCACTTCAGTAGGACTGCAATGAGCTGCCTTACTTTGTCATGGTCTGCATCCATTCCTGAAGCCACCCACCTCCTAAAGGATATTTTAACTTTGTATGTAGTAAGATCCACCTGTGAGTTGTAAAGTGCTGTGAGTTTACAGGTGCATCCACGGCGACATCATCATACAGAATCGTTTACACCCCATGCTTACCGTGCTCCCCCTCTACTTCCTCCCCCTCATCCCACAAAATGACTGGCAATCACTGAACATATTACCAAGTCTGTATTTCTTCCTTTTTCATGCATTACAGCTGGTAGTATACACCAGGTAGCCTTTCCAGACTGGCTTCTTTCACGGAGCCCTGTGCATTTAAACTTTCTCCCTCTCTCCAGAGCTAGAGTGCATTCACTAAACAATCTTCCAATGTATGATTATATCATAATTTGTGTTGCTTTTTTTCCAGATCCTGGTGTTCATGAATAGAATGCTTATAAACATATAGGATAACTTTTGTGTGCGGGCACTTATTTTAAGTCCATTCTGTAGATACTCAGGAGTTCAACTGTAAATGTGTGTGGTGACACTATGCTTGTCTTTGCCAGACTATTGCCCAAAGTGGCTGCACCATTTTGCATGCCCACCAGCATTCCTGTGGCTCCACATCCTTGCCAGCATTGGGTGTTGTCAGTGCTTGGATATTAGCCTTTCTAATAGGTGCGTAATGGTATCTAATTGTCATTTTAATTTATAATTTTCTAATTTCATTGGGCACATTAACCTATGCTTTAATTTATCTTTTTTTTTTTTTTTTTTTTTTTTACTGTTTATACACCTTTGTTGGAGGGGTGTCTGTTCAGATCTTTTATCTATTTCTTAAAGGTTTCGTTTTTTAAATTCTTTTTATTTTTGAGTTTTAAGAGTTCTTTGGGTATTTTGGATACAAGTCCATTCTCCTATAGGCTTTGCAAGTATTTTATTCCAGTCTGTGGTATGTCTTTTTATTCTCTTAACAGTACCTTTCACAGAATAGAATTTAAGTTTTAGGACTCTGACTTAACAGCGTTTTGTTCTATGGATTATGCTTTTATGTAAGTTATCAAATTTGTGGGCATAGATTGGTTAACACCATTTCTTTATTCTTCTTTTAATGCCCATGAGATCAGCAGTGATCAATCTTCCTTTATTTCTGATTTTGATTATTTATGTAATCTCAATTTTTTATTAGTGTGACTAGAAGTTATCAACTTTTTCCAAATAAATAATAAAAATAGGACAAAAATAAGTAGAATTGATTTTCTCCATGATAATTTTTATATGGTGTTGACTTTTGTTTTCCCTTTTGCTAGAGATTTCCTTCTGCATGTTTATGTTTACATTGCTTCACTTTCTCTAGTTTCTTAAGGTAGACGCTTTTATTCTTGATTCTTTTAAGTTTTTTTCCCTAGCATGTGCACTTAATGCTATAAACTTCATTTCAAAGTTGAATTTCATTGCATTTGACAAATTTTGACAGTCTTTTAATTTTTTATTCAAATATATAAATTTCTTTTGAGAGTTCTTCTTAGGTTCACATATTTTTTAGTGACATCTAGCTTACTCTCCAAATATTTTGGAATTTCTTGCTATTGTTCTGTTATTGATTTCTAAATTAACTTCATTGTGGTCTCAGAGGATACTTTGTATTTTTTTTTCTTTTAAATGTGTTAGGTTGTCTTGTACGGCCCAGAATGCAGTCTCTCTTGGTGAACACTTTCTGTGAGCTTGAGCAGTATATTCTAATAATGTTGGATAAAGGAAATCCAAAAATGTAAATTAATTCCAGTGTTGGTGGTGTTTTTCATGTCAAATACGTCCTGCAGTCCTAGGTATACACATGTCGCCAGATTTCAGAGTGAGTTTTCTCTGCAACCTCAATTTTCTGAAGCGCTTAAAAAAATTATTAATTTTGTTCTTCCGACATTTTTGTTGTTGTTGTAAGGGTAGGAATGACAACTTCCTTGACATTCACACGTGAGAGCTGAAGATGGAAGCCTATCACTTTTCTTCTTTCCCAAGTCTTTATATTTAAAATGGATTTCTTACAGAAGACAAAGGTTGAGATTTTGTTTCTTTTTCTTCTCTGCTCTGCCAATTACCTTTTTTAACTGGTGCATATGAATTGTTCACATTTAAAGTTATTGCTAACATAGTTAGGTTACTATTTACCATATCTGTGGATTTTTTATTTGTTGCATTTGCTCTGTTTCTTTCTTCTACCTTCTTCCATTTTAATTGGCCATTTTATATTATGATATTTCATCTCCATCTTATTCTTTATAGGCAAAATATAGTGAGCATCTCTCTGGGTTCTTAGTTGTTGTTGTTGTTGTTTTTTTTGGAACAGTGTGAGTTTTAATTAGCTTTGTTTACAAATTATCTCTAGCATAAATGACAATTTTGCCATTATACTGTGACATTTTGGTGCCGTCTTCATAAATAGAAACACTGGAATAAAGAGAGAGAAAAAGAGAAAGAGAGACAAGGAAAAAGGAAGGAAGGAAGGAAGGAAGGAAGGAAGGAAGGGAAACAAAGAAAGAAGAAAGAGAGGGAAAGAAGAAAGAAATAAAGAGAAAGAAAGAAAGAAAGAAAGAAAGAAAGAAAGAAAGAAAGAAAGAAAGAAAGAAAGAAAGAAAGAAAGTCAACATGTACAGAACTGCCCTAGCTTTAACATAAAAGGTATATGCTCTTTTGTGTTTGTGAAATTTAAAAAGGAGAGAAAACATAAACGGAATAGGATCATAATAAAGAATTCAGGTAAAAGAATGTAAATTAATTAGTACCTGGTATACGGTAAATTCTCAATTTAAGATTAATACAACTCTAATTTTACTATTTCTATTAATGAACAAGTAAATAAAGGATTTGTAATTTTTATTACTCACTTTCAGGAAAAACATTTTGAACCCTAACTTTAAAAATATACATGTCTACTCTTTAATGCACTGAGAAAGACACATCACTTTTGCCAAAAAAATACATGACCTCAATCGAGTAACAAGGATGCTTCAAGCAAACACAAATTGAAGGATGCTCCACAAGGCGTCCAGCCTGTTCTCTTACAAAATGCCATGCTCAGGACGGAGGAAAACAGAATGTGAACTGTCCAGATTGCAGGAGACTGAGATGTGTCATGGAAACTACATGCAATGTGTGGCCTGGGGCTGGCCATTGACGTGCTTTTATTTCCTATTAAAAAACCACTATTATAGCAATTGACAAAAACTAGTTAAGGTCTATAGATTAGATGGTAGTATTATATTAATGTTAATTTCCTGATTTAGCTCACTGTACCGTGGTAATATCGTTGTTCTTAGGAAGTAGTAGTAACTGGTATAAAATATTAGTATTTAGGGATAAAGGGGCATGGGACTGCAACTGACATTTAAATGGTTCACAAACATGATAATGTGAATATATAGGAAATGGTTAAGCCATGTGGTAAGTAGAAATAGTAACAATCACAGAGGCTGGGTAAAAGTAGATGGAAGTTCTTTTATATTCTTTTCTAAACTTCATATAACTCTAAAATGATTTGAAAATACAGTCATATAAAAATATGCCGTAGCTCTGATGTGTTACAAATTCAAAAATAAGTGAACTTTACATTAATTACAGATCTCAGGAAGATGCCAGGATATGTAG
>NW_012105176.1:779521-781786 GCF_000951045.1 Mandrillus leucophaeus
TATTTCTATTAATGAACAAGTAAATAAAGGATTTGTAATTTTTATTACTCACTTTCAGGAAAAACATTTTGAACCCTAACTTTAAAAATATACATGTCTACTCTTTAATGCACTGAGAAAGACACAACATCACTTTTGCCAAAAAAATACATGACCTCAATCGAGTAACAAGGATGCTTCAAGCAAACACAAATTGAAGGATGCTCCACAAGGCGTCCAGCCTGTTCTCTTACAAAATGCCATGCTCAGGACGGAGGAAAACAGAATGTGAACTGTCCAGATTGCAGGAGACTGAGATGTGTCATGGAAACTACAGGCAATGTGTGGCCTGGGGCTGGCCATTGACGTGCTTTTATTTCCTATTAAAAAACCACTATTATAGCAATTGACAAAAACTAGTTAAGGTCTATAGATTAGATGGTAGTATTATATTAATGTTAATTTCCTGATTTAGCTCACTATACCGTGGTAATATCGTTGTTCTTAGGAAGTAGTAGTAACTGGTATAAAATATTAGTATTTAGGGATAAAGGGGCATGGGACTGCAACTGACATTTAAATGGTTCACAAACATGATAATGTGAATATATAGGAAATGGTTAAGCCATGTGGTAAGTAGAAATAGTAACAATCACAGAGGCTGGGTAAAAGTAGATGGAAGTTCTTTTATATTCTTTTCTAAACTTCATATAACTCTAAAATGATTTGAAAATACAGTCATATAAAAATATGCCGTAGCTCTGATGTGTTACAAATTCAAAAATAAGTGAACTTTACATTAATTACAGATCTCAGGAAGATGCCAGGATATGTAGCTTTTATATTCTGTATCAGATTTTTACCTTTGATAAAAATAATGTACACCTGTGAGTTTTTGAACATTTAATCTCTGTTTAAAAAGAGCATTTTATATGGCTCATTTTTAATGTAAATATTCTCTAAATTTTTCTGCTAAATTTGTTTATGAGGTCATGGTTTCTTATTTACAAAAAGTCATGAATTCTATTCTAGTTCATAAACTAGATTAAAATAGCTTGTCTTTTCTGATAACACAATTTTTGTTTGTAATACAATGATATTTTTTAATTTTGCACTTAGATCACTTTTTTTTTTTTTTTTTGCTTGGCTATGACCTACACACTGGTACTCAGATCCTATTTCCTTGTTTGGCTTCCGGTCATGTCTTTCTTTCTTTGACCAAAACTCTTCTAGATCCCTATTGTGTCCATTGCACCATTTTTCCCTTGAATGACTTTGGTCGTAAAAGGAAAAGCACATAATTAAGAGAGTATATTCTAAATTATTGTGAGCACAAAAGGAAAAATTTACTAGTTATTTGGGCAAGTTGGGAATTAAAAAAAAAATAGATTTTTTTTCCCCCTTGGATTCAGTGACCTAAAATGTTTGTTTTAGTAAGATGGGTTTGAGCTTCATAAGGACAGAGCCAACTGCCTAAAGTAATTCAAGCCAAAAATTCACGGTTTGCTGACTTTCTAAATTACCTGGCTCCCTGTGCTCCTGGTCTCGGCTACTGTACACATTGGAAAGAAACAGGCTTTAGAAAGGCAATATGGGTATTATGTTAATTTCAAACAATCTGAAAATGCAATAGAAACTGCTTTGGAAATCAGATGAATCCTCTAGATAATATCAATATGTTGGCAAACACAAGCTTTTCTGCCCTACAATGAAGCATTAAATGCATAAACAACAGCACTCTGGAAATGCCCTTATGTGTGGGATTTGCATTATACCTTGAGTAAGTACAACTGACGCCCATCAGTGACTTTGTACTTTATATTTGGTTATATTTGTTATTTGGAAGGACTCAGCTGTCTTCTCAAAGGGGCAAACAAGTAATTTCCAGGACGAATATGCGTCTAGTTTTTGATGAAAATTATGGAGACGCTCACAGTGAAAATCTACGTTACAAGCAAATTTAGGAAATAAATTTAGATTAAAAAAAAGGAAGGAATTTGAAAGATGACTGTTTGAACCCTGGCTTTGCCACTTATCTGCTGGGTTATGCTACCTTGGATAAGTTACTTAAACTCTCTAATCTCTATGTTTCATAAATATTAAATGAAAATTTTATAACCAGATACACAAATATACATGTATGAGAAATTTAAAAATTAAAATACTTTATAACTTGGAAATGGTAGTCAAATGCTTATCAATACTATCCGACCAAGGAAAGTGCTGATCCCTGAACTCCATGCTGTTTTCGCCTTTCCAAGAAGCAGAAATAATGGTTTAAGAGTC
>NW_012105176.1:781836-784250 GCF_000951045.1 Mandrillus leucophaeus
CATTAAATGCATAAACAACAGCACTCTGGAAATGCCCTTATGTGTGGGATTTGCATTATACCTTGAGTAAGTACAACTGACGCCCATCAGTGACTTTGTACTTTATATTTGGTTATATTTGTTATTTGGAAGGACTCAGCTGTCTTCTCAAAGGGGCAAACAAGTAATTTCCAGGACGAATATGCATCTAGTTTTTGATGAAAATTATGGAGACGCTCACAGTGAAAATCTACGTTACAAGCAAATTTAGGAAATAAATTTAGATTTAAAAAAAGGAAGGAATTTGAAAGATGACTGTTTGAACCCTGGCTTTGCCACTTATCTGCTGGGTTATGCTACCTTGGATAAGTTACTTAAACTCTCTAATCTCTATGTTTCATAAATATTAAATGAAAATTTTATAACCAGATACACAAATATACATGTATGAGAAATTTAAAAATTAAAATACTTTATAACTTGGAAATGGTAGTCAAATGCTTATCAATACTATCCGACCAAGGAAAGTGCTGATCCCTGAACTCCATGCTGTTTTCGCCTTTCCAAGAAGCAGAAATAATGGTTTAAGAGTCCAATTTTCCAGCGTAACAGAATCCAGAGAGAAAAGGCAGTTTGGGTTTTTATTCCACCGCTGCGTTTAAAGCGTCTTGATGAGGTGTTACCCCACTGCATGGTGTTCACTGCCTCCACCGCCGCCCTCCCAATTGATGGGAAAGCAGCAGCACTAATTAGCTGGAAAAATCATTGGCAGCCAGCTCAGAAGGTCTCTCTCCAAAACTTGGGGTTTTCGCACTCACTGTCATGCTTTGGGAACACTTCATCTATGTAGGATGACAGGAGCTTGGGAGAAGATTCCAATAAATTAATATCACAAGCCTGTTCGAAAAGAAACAAACCTCATGGCTACAGAGAACATGCAAAAGCAAAAGAAAACAAAAACAAAGCACTTTTTTTCCTTGACTGCAGAGGATAAACTGTTCTTATCAGCCATTCTCAACTCCTGAATGGCGTTAAATGGATTTCATCAAAATGCTTTCCAGAAATAATTCTTTAAAAGCAACTCAAGATCTACAAAGTCACTCCTGTTTTTAGAAGCTTATGTTTTCTCTTTGTGTAGGTTAAATATACTTCATGACAGCCTGAGCAGCCTGAGTAAAAGGTTACTGGAACAGATAAAAATTAAGTAACGAACCGGAAAGAGACTGTGTTTGTGGCGATGTGAAGAGTGTGTCTTATTTCGCAAGGACAACCGTCGCTGTGTAGAGAGCAGCTATTTTAATGTAGAAATGGTGGCTAGTACAGAAAAATCTTTCAAATTTTCCAACATAAAAACATTAATTTGCAGTTGAATTCCTGGTGCTTATATGTTAGAAACTAATTTTTTAAACCACCTTGCAATAGCAGCAGCATTTAAAACCAAAACATTTTAATAAAGCTATTATTTGCAATAGTTACATGAAAATACAGAACTTACAGGATTACATTTGAAAAATATGCTGAAGACTATATGTTGAAAATTATAAAACTTTCATAAACAGCACTTAAAATGAAATACATGAAGTTTTATATACTATATTCATGGATATAAAATCCTAATTTCTTAAAGTTTTCATGTCTTCCCCTGATCAACATGTAGATATAATCATTCTAATTCTAAATTATTTAAATCCAGTGTATATGCATATGTATCATGATCTGTGTACATATGTTGTGTGAAATTTCACAAATCAATTTTTTAATTTATATTGAAAGTTAAAAAGTCAAGAATAGAAACATTCCTCCAAAGAAGAGAAGTAAAACAAATTGCTTTCAAATTATTATTCTTTAAGACAGCATTGTATTGGAGGCATATGAATAAACAAAAATTATAACATAGAAAGCACAGAAATATATCTGAAACTTTGATATATAACAGTCATGACATGATAGGTTGCTGAAGAAGGAAGCTGTTGAAAAATAGAGGTGAAAAAATAATTATTCATGTTAAAAAAGTGAAAACGTGATTCTTACCCTACATCATATATTTACATTTAAACCAGTAAAGTAATTTAAATGTTGAAAGCAAGACCAAAATTTTACAGAGAAAAAAGTAACATACATTTGCATATATATGTACATTTTATTAATGTTTTTAAGTTCGATATTAAAATATTTATTTCAGTACAAATGTGTAAATAATAGAGATCAATAAATATGAATCAATTCTAATTAAGATTTTCTATTCATAAAAGTCACAATAGGAATATAAAAGGCACTCCACACACCAGAAAACAAAGAAGACAGGAAGACGAGAAGCCATTTGTCATACGTATAACTCCCAAAGGCCTGGCGTAAACAATACAGAAAAACTCTGAAATTTAGTAAGAAAAATAAAAACCAAAGAGAACAATGGTCAAACACATGAATAGATATTT
>NW_012105176.1:786007-789476 GCF_000951045.1 Mandrillus leucophaeus
ATAAATCATTTTTAAAATTGCAATTAAAGCTATAAAAGAAATAAGCAAACAAATACAAATAAATGCACTCTAGCAATGCCATACTCTGCAATAAAAAGGAAGAAACAACTGATACTGAAAATATGGGTGGTTAAGAGACGGCTTTTTGAAATAGAAGAAATGTAAATGTTGATCTGAAAGATGAGAAAGTATAATTATATAAAGAAAGAGCATTCTAAACTTAAACACACACACTCACACACATGTGCACACACACACACCACACACAGTTGGGTATATTGAGGAGCTGAAGAAAAACCACTGCAAACGGAATTATCATGGCGTAAGGAAACTTGCTTCTGCGGGAATCAACTCTAGTACGTCCAGTTGCCTTCCTTTCTTTAGTGGGCAACACTGCCTTCTCTTTTATTTTTATTATATATATTTATATATTTTATTTTTATTATATATATAATAAAAATAGAGACAGAGTCTTGCTCTCTGATCCAGGCTGGAGTGTAGCAGCGTGATCTCAGCTCACTGCAACCTCCGCCTCCCAGGTTCAAGCGATTTCTTCTGCCTCAGCCTCCCAAGTAGCTGGGATTACAGGCGCCGCCACCATGCCTGGCTACTTTTTGTATTTTTAGTAGAGACAGGGTTTCACCATGTTGGCCAGACTGGTCTCAAACTCCTAACCTCAAGTGATCCACCTGTCTCAGCCTCCCAAAGGTCCGGGATTACAGGTGTGAGCCACCGCGCTCAGTCCTGCCTCCTCTTTTAGATGAAGATGTCAGATCGGATATACCTTGAGTTAATTCTCAGTTTCTATTTCTATGTGTAGGGAGATTGTGAAGGTCGTTGAGGACTATTAATCCAATATGTCTCAGACATTAATACAGCGCTATTGCAGTGATGTGGCAGGGAGACTAGGAAAGGGATCCATAATACAGGGAAGCCTGAAGTAGGAACCCGTCCATCATCTGCTTACCTCCCATGGGGTGAGGCTACAGGCAGTGGGCGCATATGAAACCTGGGGAAGCCCTTGGGGCTGTGGCCCAGCGTCGGTGAGAATGGCCTGCCATATGCCCTGAAACAGTCACTGGCAATTTCTTGAGAGCTCTGATGGCTCAGGCTCTAGTAGAAATATAAATGCTCCTGAAGTCTCACCACGTCCTGTGCTCTCACCGCATGGGTGCTCACCTCTTCGTGTCATCCTCTCCCTGAGCCTGGGAGTAACCTGTGACTTGTTTTTCATCTACAGGGTACGGCAAAGGCGATGGGCATTCCTTCCACGGCGACAGTATTCTGTGCAGCCTCCATCACCCGCTGACTTACTCTAAAGTCTTGTTGTCCTCTTTGGCTTTGAAGAAGCACATAGCCATGAGTTCTACAACTCTAAGGAAATGAATTCTGCCAAGCAGTTGAGTGAACTCAGTAGGGGACCCTCCCCTGTGGAAGCCTCCAGGTGACAAACCAGTCTCCCTCACCTCAATTGCAGCCTTGCAGAGACCTGACTCTGCCGTGTCAGGGTTCCTGACAGAGAAACTGTGGAATAGTAAATCTGTGTTGTTCCAAGCCACTGTGTTTGTGGTCATCTGTTACACGGCGTAGGACACTAACACAGTATCCGTAGTGTTGTCAGAGTGAATAATGCCGCCCACTGTTTCTTGCTTGGCCCTGGTGGATGCACGTGGCCCAAGGCGAGCCACAGCTAAGACACACTATTTTGTTTCTAATGAGTTTTCTGTATTCCTCGGAGAGAAGTAAAGTGCTGTTCTGATTAATTTTTGCCTGCGAGTTTGGGCTTGACATAAAGGACCTCTAGGAAGTCACTGGTGCAATCAACTCATGCAAAATGGTGGCAAAAACACATGAGATTAACAGCTCATCTCCTCCAAGGATGCTATCAGAGAAAACAGCTGTAAACATGGCATAAATTCGATTCAAGTTAAGCACTGCAATCTCGTTGAGGCTATTGATCTTGTCCCTAATAAATTAGTGGGTGAATGCCTGGCTGGGCAGAACAAAGGTTGCTGAAAATTCCTTACCTGTAAACACTCTGGAATGATTCCCAACCTTGCCTCTTTCCCCCTGCATTTATAAAATAGAGATTAGGAAATAATTCCTGGTTATTCACCTTTCATGTTAAAAGAAAGTGGTGTTCTGCACCAATTAATGCATGGTGTATAGGGTCCCCTATGGTGTGCACACTGCTTGAAGAAAGCACAGATTAAAACAAAGGCAAGATTAAATGAAGGAACGAGCAGGTTTCTTTTTGAGAAACTGAAGTGTGGGCGTGTTTAAGTACTTCCAGGCAGGGACAAGATTTTTTTCTAAAGCTATGTTTTGTTGGTTTATTTATTATAAAAATAAATTTGGTAAACTATCATCCATAAAATGACCTGGTAAGTAAAAAAAATAATAATAATCATACCTCCATGTATATAGTAGACTCTCCAAAAAATGGGTAAATGCTGCAGTAAATGAAAGAACAATATATAAAGTTAGACATACAGCGGTACTTACTCTCCAAATGTGGCCTTCAGCAATTTATTGACTACTGAAAAAAACATATGACAGCAAGAAGCCAGCAAGCGGCAGATAATAGACTATCTTGAAAGAGGATCCTTTTATTCCTTACACAGCGGTGGGTGATAAATGGCTGTAATGCTGGTGCTTCCTATTTTCTTCTCTCTTCCCCCAAAGCATATCACAGATCAGAGACTAATAGCCCCCCAGGAGAAGGTGTCTCGACACAGCCCCTTCCATCTGTGATAACTGTGGTTATCAAACATCTGTCTGTAACTTGCAATAGGGACAGGCTGATAGCTTGTCATTTGTCTACCAAAACACTTGGTATTTTCAGCTATAAAACAGGAGAAAGTAACATAATGTAATTTATTTGTGTAAATGGAAGAGGTTTTATGATCCCAAAGCCAGAGTTTAGCTTAGAGGCCTTCACAGTTTAACCATTTCTCTTAATACATACCCCAAACAATAACGTCTGTCATAAAGATTTCCCACAGTGAATAGCAAGCTTATCTCTAAACTACCTAATAGCAAGGCTTATTTCAATCTCGTGCTTTAGAAAAATTAGAATTAAAGAAGCAAACAAACAGAGAAACTCCATCAATTTCACAATGACATGGAACCACATGAAAGTTCTAGTGTCTAATATGTGTCAGCATTTAATTCAAGCAAGGCTTAATGTCTCTTTGAGGCAATTACCTAAGAGTTTTAATCAGCCTGCACCAGGCTGCCTGGCTGGCAATGAGCACAGCAATGCAATAAAGAGCATGTCAGTGGGCGTGGTCCTCATCTCCTGGGAGGCTCTGTTCTTACTCTTTTCTGCAGGCCAGGACTGACGGTGGGAGGTTCAGTTTCAAGACCTGGCTTACGGGCCGGGCGCGGTGGCTCAAGCCTGTAATCCCAGCACTTTGGGAGGCCGAGACGGGCGGATCACGAGGTCAGGAGATCGAGACCATCCTGG
>NW_012105176.1:791441-804975 GCF_000951045.1 Mandrillus leucophaeus
TTCAAAGACCAGCCAGATCCCAGAGCATGACAGTGAGCTGTGATGAATGTTGCCAATCCGTGCCCCAGCTGCAGCCTCCCTGCCAGATACCTCCTTGAATATGCAGTCCCTGAGCTGGTGGCTTGAGTCTTTTCCACCCATACTTCAAAAGATCAGAAAGAATGTTCATTCACTTCGAAAAACTAAAAGTGTATATTTCCCACCCAGTGTCGGGGCTGTGTTAATAGTCACACCCTCCGTCATGATGTTGTCTACTGAGAACTGAACCAGTATGATCCATGAAATAGCTGCGATCCACAGACTGGTCCACTGTCTCATCACCACCATGCCTTGCTGAGGGACGAGATTTTTTAAAAGTGGCTGGTGCACTGGGGCCCTTGAGAAGAGCTCCAGGAAGGACCAGGACACAGTGAAAGTGTTACTTGTGGGCCATGCCAGGTTATATCTACACAATAAGGACACATGATGGCATGTTGAATCTCCCACTAGCAAGGAAGAAGTACAGCAAGTGGTAGCTGCGTATTCCAGATAAACTAGTGAGACAGTGGGAGGTGGGAGCTGAGGGCGAGGGTGCCAGGCATGGAGATTAGAGAAGGAAGATGAGGAGCAATCCACTCACTCAGGTCAACACTGACCTTTGGGAAAACAGGTCTCCCAGAACCTAAAGGGCATTTCCAAGCTTTTATTCGGCCGGGCGCAATGGCTCACACCTGTAATCCCAGAACTTCGAGAGGCTGAGGTGGGTGGATCACCTGAGGTCACGAGTTCAAGACCAGCCTGACCAATATGGTGAAACCCTATCTCTATTGAAACTACAAAAATTAGCCGGGCATGGTGGTGGGTGCCTGTAGTCCCAACTACTCAGGAGGCTGAGACAGGAGAATCACTTGAACCAGGGAGGCGGAGGTTGCAGTGAGCTGAGATTGCACTGCTGCAGTCCAACCTGGATGACAGAGCAACACTCCGTCTCATAAAATAAAACAAAGTAAAATAAAGGAGTGGATTGTTCTGTAGTAAGTGGTGTGCTGCAGTGACACGCACTCAGGGCCGCGATGCAGAGAATGCTTCCAGAAGACAGCATGTGTCTCTGACTCATCTTCAGAGAGGGCCTTGGCTGAGCGGCCTCATCGCAGTTCACGCACTGTTCCCACGGTGGCTCAGAGCTAAGTGACTGAACGGTGTGGGGTATGGAAAGAGTGTTCCTCTCTCACCTCTACTTGGAAAAACCCTGGGTGCTTCTGTCGTTCTCAGAACTTCCATTAAATTGGCCGAGGCTCCCACAGACAGCGTATGACAGGTCAACTACCCATCTTCCTAGTCTCGTTTCTTTTCCTTCCTTTTCCTCTTTTTGACAATGCACTTTGTTTCAGTTATTGCACAAAGTACTGGTGGTATCATTTATTTATTTTAATTCTGTTTTTAAAATTTTAACGTTTTTTTTTTTTTTCTGTTGCCCAGGCTGGAGTGCGATGCTGCAATCTCGGCTCACTGCAACATTCGCCTCCCTCACTACGTGGGGGTCGCAGCCTTGCTGTGCTCCTCACACAGGAGGGGCGCTTCTCCCCCACGGCCTCTGAGTTTTCTGCCTCTGGAGTTTTGTTTATCCCAGGAAGTCTCAGCCACCGCTTTTGTTCTGATCTATTTTTCCTTATAGCTGTCACCTCTAACGTCTTATCTATGGCATTTCTCTGCCTTTTGTCTGACTCCTTCCACGAGAATATGGGCCCTAGGAGGAAGGACGTGGCCTGCTGTGTTCACTGTTTTATCGTCAGCACCGGCGGTGGGCCCTGATGCATCTCAGGTGCTTTTCTTTGACTCTTCATGAGCACGTTAAACTGGAAGATGGAATGAAGCCGTACATAACTATTTAGCCTCCATCTGAACCCCGCCGTGAAGGACTGGGTATTGCCAAGTGCAGGGACATCAACCGACCTTATGAAAAATGCCAAACTCTTACTCAGAAGCAGCATCCACACGGAAAGAAGGAGGATATGGTGAGGACGTGCACAGACGCTGGAGAAACGCTGCCTGTGTGCAAACCCCGGGCCCCTCCAACCGGCCTTGTGACATGGAGCAGGCCTTTTAACTGCTCATGACTGAGTTTCCAATTCTATGTAAGATGGGAAAATTATCATATTTACTTTTGGAGGTTGGTATTAACATATAAATGATCACTTATTATACAATGTTTGCACAACTGTATTATAATAGTGTGTTATAATAGTGTTTATTACCTATATTATTATGAGCATGTATTATATATTATTATGGGCACACATAATAATTATACAATTATTACACAGGCATATACTATAATTTTATATATTACCTATATTATGAGCATATATATGGCATATTATTATGAGCATACATATAATTATACAATTACACAGGTATTATAATATAATCTATTACTTATATTATTATGAGCATATATGACGTATTATTATTAAGCATATATAATAATTATACAATTATTACACACGTATTATATTATGTTACCTACATTATTATGAATATATATGTGACATACTATGAATATACATATGATAATATACAATTATTACACAGGTATTATACTGTATATTGCCTATATGATTATGAGCATATATATGACATGACCAGCATATGGTGATAATTATACACTTATTACACAGGTATCTTATTATAATATTACATATTACCTATATTATTATGAGCATACATATTACACATTTTTATGAGCATATATAATTATACAATTATTACACAAGTTTTATAGTATAATATTATATATATAATTATGAGCATATAAATGCACAACTCAACCCCTTTGTAAGAGGACAATCCATGAGTGGGTCTGAGATTTCACGATCCCTCCCAGCCTCGGCAATTGAACACATGCCATTCTTGGTCATTTTTGATTCATCAGGTTGTTGACAATATGTGAATATATTTACTTTCTGAACGCTCTTCTTTACCTCTCCTGCCCATTTTGTTAGCATTCCTGTGAAAAGTCTGAGTTCTGGGCTCTCATCGAGGGCTGGGAGTCGGCGTTCACCCTGATTTTTTAGGCCTCCAGCACATTTGCACCAGGCCCACCTCACCTTGCGTTTGGCATTTTCTTATGCTCTCCATGTTCTTATCTGGTCTCTGTTCTCACATTCTTAAATCGTCTCTGTTTGATCTTCTGTATCCCATCCGGGGTGTCACCTCCCCCAGGAAGGTTTTCTAAGGTCCAAAATGACATGGTGTGTCACCCAGTTTCCATAGCGTGCTGTTCCTACCACTATTGTGTCTCAGGCTTGTGGCTATTTCAGCTGACAGTGCAACTGGTCAACAAGCTCCTATGGGGGCTGACTTCACATCTCTGCTTTCTTTGATTAAGCGTTCAAAACAATGCCTGATACATTGAGAGAATACAAAGGCACCTCATGCTTGTTTAAAAATTAAATAGATGATTCACACAGAGAGACACAAAATTTTAGTGGAACTTTGCTCTGTAAACTGCACGTCTAGGAGCTGGCCTCAACTTTCTTATTCTAAATTTTCACATATATTTATTTATACATGAGATTAATCTAGGCTGACAGTTCAGCTCTTTGATAAACTGGTCACGCTTCTGCCTTGATGAGTCTTCTGCTGCTTCGGTGTGTTAATGTCGCTGACTGAGGAAGAGTGCACCAGCCCACAGTCATGCTCATTTCCTCTCTGCCTGGGCAAGGTGGTGCCTATTCCAGAGTCCAACACTCAGGTCTACTTCTGTACCTAATAAAAATAGCTTTTCTCCAGTCTAGGAATAACCAAAGAGAGTTCATTCCAAGAGTTAACCTTTACTACCTTTGTAAAAGTTTTCATTTCTCGTTTGTTTGACAGGGAATTAGTTTAGGTTCAGATTAAAATTTAGCCTATACGGATACTTACAATGGAAAGAAAAAAGAAAACAGAGCGATACGATGAAGACCAGACTTTTGTCCTTCAAAAACTATTCTAAGAGGACTCCAGTTCTCAGAAAAGGATGTTCTTTCTGACATCAATTGGCAGGCAAATTCTGATTTGGAAACTGAGCAGTGCTATCATTTTATCAATCACTGTTCCAGTTATACCATTGTTTGGGTGCATTCTTGCGAGAACAATAGTCGAGCTCTTTATGGAACACTGCATTCCACTAATGTCCCCCGTACTTAATTACAAAGCATTTTGCAAATGATTATTCGATGAGATTATTCCCCCTAGAATTAGGAGCGTTTATTTTTAAGTAGTCTTCAAAGGCTTCAAGCTAATGGTTTTTGTTTGCAGTTTTAAAAACCCACATGAAGAAGGCGCATTGTGACACTGGTTATTGGAAAAGGCCACCTGTGAGAACAGAAAGAGTTTTATGAAAAAAAAGTGATAAGAAATATAAATTCAAGTCTTAGCTCTTTCACAATCATGTTAGATTTGAGTCTTTTTTTTCCCCCTAGAATCTTGGTTTACATGATATTTTTAAAAAGGAGAATCATACTTAGAAGAAGTTCCTAGCTGGGCAATTGTTTGGATCAGATGAAACAATATGTAAGATACTAAATAACAAAAGAGTCACTGTGCAGATGTTATAATTGCATTCCTAACACTATTGCTTTCAAAGGTCTTCTGTAACATACAACCTTCTTTCGGAGCTCTTCACTTCCATTTATTAAGTTTTGGGCTGAGTAACAATCACTTCGTCTGTCTGTTTTCCCATAACAGGTCACTTTTTGGCCAAGTGAGAGGCTTGAGGGACAGTGTTTGTTTTGGTTATAATTAGTACGAGAGTTTCATCTTGTAAACACACTCCAGAGTGTATTAATTTCAGGCATTATCAACAATAAGCATTTTTTAAAGTAACTTATTGAGTTTAATTAATGAACC
This sequence comes from Mandrillus leucophaeus, assembly GCF_000951045.1. Taxonomy (NCBI): domain Eukaryota; kingdom Metazoa; phylum Chordata; class Mammalia; order Primates; family Cercopithecidae; genus Mandrillus; species Mandrillus leucophaeus. The sequence continues at coordinate 796,311 of NW_012105176.1, forward strand.
TTCAATGGATAAAATAGCAATTAAATTGAACTACTAAAATTACTTTTAGAAAGGGTAATGAAAAAATGTTTATTTAAGTGTATGGTTATTATAAATGGACACTGGTCTCTAAAGATACACCACATTCCCATGAAAACCATCAAGGATACGGCAGGCCTATTTTCTTTTCTTGCACTGTGCTGATACTGTGTTTTTTAGAAACTGAATATTTGTGGCCACCCTGAGTCAAGCCTATCGGCTCCATTTTTCCTACAGTAGGTGCTCACTTTGTGCCTCTGCGTCACGTTCTGACAATTGTATTAGTCAGGGCTCCCGAGAGGGACAGGACTGATAGGATAGATGTATATACGAAAGGGAGTTTATTAAGGAGAATTGACTGACAAGATCACAAGGTGAAGTGCCACAGCAGGCCGTCTGCAAGCTGAGGAGCAAGGAAGTCAGCCCAAGTTCCAAAATCTCAAAAGTAGGGAAGTTGATAGTGCAGCCTTCAGTCTGTGGTCAAAGGCCTGAGAGCCCCGGGCAAACCACTGGTGTAAGTCCAAGAGTCCAAAAGCTGAAGAACTTGGAGTCTGATGTTCCAGATCAGGAAGCACCAGTGCAGGAGAAAGATGGAGGCCAGAAGGCTCAGCCAGTCCAGTCCTTCCGTGTCCTCTGCCTGCTTTTATCCTAGCCGTGCTGGCAGCTCATTAGATGGTGCCCACCCAGATTGAGGGTGGGTCTGCCTTTCCCAGTTCACTGACTCAAAGGTTAATCTCCTTTGGCAACACCCCCACAGACATACCCAGGAATAATGCCTTGCATCCTTCTATTCAATCAAGTTGATACCCAATATTCACCATCACATCAATGATCAAAATGTTTCATTTTTTTTCTTGTTATTACATCTGTGATGACGATCTGCTATCAGTGATCTCTGATGTTACTATTGTAATTGCTGAACCTCGCCCTGGAAGACAATAAACAACGAATGTTGTGTGTGTTCTGACAGACTGTGTGCGTTCGGCTATTTCCCAGCTCGCTCCCTCCCCCAGGGCCTCACTCTTCTCTGAGACAGAACAATATTAAACTCAGGTCAACGACTAACCCTACAATGGCTTCTAAGTGTTCAAGTGAAAGGAAGAGTTGCACATGGCTTACTTTAAATCAAAAGCTGGAAACGATTAAGTTTAGTGGAGAAGTCTTGTTGAAAGCCAAGAGAGACCAAAGCTAAGCCTCTTGCACCAAACAGTTAATGAACTTGTGAATGCAAAGGAAAAGCTATTGAAGGAAATTAAAAGTGCTTTTCCAGTGAACACACAAAAACAGGTGAGAAAGTAAAACAGCCTAATTGCTGATGTGGAGAAAGTTTGAGTGGCCTGGATAGATCAGGCAAGCCACAAGATTCCCCTAAGTCAAAGCCGAACCCAGAGCAAGGCCCTGACTCTTAATCCTGTGAAGACTCAAAGGTGAGGAAGCTGGAGAATAGAAGTTTAAAGCAAGCAGAGGCTGGTTCATGGGACTGAAGGAAAGAAGTCGTCTCCATAACATAAAAGTGCAAGATAAAGTCGCAAGTGCTGATGGAGAAGCCGTAGCAAGTTATGCAGAAGGTGTAGCTGAGATCATGGATGACCACACTAACAACAGATCTTCAATGGAGATGAAACAGCATTGGAAGAAGATGTCATCTAGCACTGCCATAGCTGGAGAAGTCAATACCTGTTTTCAGAGCTTCAAAGGATAAGCTGACTCCCCTGTTAAGGGGCTAGTGCAGCTGGTGACTTTAAGTTGAGGCTGATGCTCACTTACCATTCTGAAAATCCTAGGGCCCTGAAGAATTATGTGAAATTGGCTAGGTGCAGTGGCTCATGCCTATAATCCCAGCGGAGGCAGGCGAATCACTTGAGGTCAGGGGTTTGCAACCAGCCTGATCAACAAAACGTCGCCTGTAGTAAAAATACAAAAATTAGCCAGATGTAGTGGCATATGCTTGTAGTCCCAGCTACTCGGGAGGCTGAGGCTGGAGAATTGTTTGAACCTGGGAGGTGGAGGCTGCAGTGAGCTGAGATTGTGCTACTACACTCCAGCCTGGGTGACAGAGTAAGACTCCATCTGAAAAAAAAAAAAGAAAAAAAAAAGAAAGAAAAAGAAAAAAATCATGCTGAATCTACTCTCCTTCTGCTCTATAAATGGAATAACAAAGCCTGGATGACAGCACATCCATTTATAGCATGGTTTACTGAATATTTTAAGCCCACTATTGAGACCTATTGCTCAAAAAGGAGAGTCCTTTAAAAATATGACCATCTGTTGACAGTGCACCTGTTCACCCAAGAGCTCTAACGGAGATGTCCAAGATGAATGTCGCTTTCATGCCTGCTAACACAACATTCCTTTTGCAGCCCAGGGATCAAAAAGTAATTTTCATTTCTGACTCTTATTATTCAAAAGATACATTTTATAAGGCTATAGTTCTATAAATAGTGATTCCCCTGATGGAGCTGTATAAAGCAAATTGGAAAGCTTCTGGAAGTGATTCCCCATTTTAGATGCCATGAAGAACATTTGTAATTCATGGGAAGAGGTAAAAATATCAACATTAACAGGAGCTTGGAAGAAACAGGACTTTAAGGGGTTCAAGACTTCAGTGGAGAAAGTAACTGCCCATGCAGTGGAAATAGAAGAGAAATACAATTAGAAGTAGAGCCTAAAGATGTGACTGAATTGTTGTAATCTCACGATAAAACTTGATAAAACATGATAAAAGAGATGAGGAGTTGCTTCTTATGAATAAGAAAAATTTTGTTTGTTTGTTTTTTGAGATGGAATATATTCCCGGTGAAGATGCTGTGAACAGTGTTGAAATGTCAACAAAGGATTTAAATATTGCATTAACTTGGCTAATAAAGTGGTGGCAGGATTGGAGAGGACGGACTCTACTTCTGAAAGAAGTTCTACTGTGGGTAGCATGCTATTAAATAGTGATACAGAAGCTAGAAAGAAAGTATTTAAGCAGATAGTGAGGATGAGAGTCCTCTGTAAGGTTTCCTTTCACTAAAAAGCAGCCCCCAAAAAGCAGCTGTAAAAGCGGGCTGCAGACATAGACAGGCAAGCTGGAAGCCTGCCCAGGTGAATGCTGGAAGCTGTACCAGCAGAAGAGGGATACCTGGAACCAGGTATAGTCAACATGGAGGTTCTCTCTTCTTTGCCTTTTCTTTGTCTCCACGTGTGCAAAAACAGGCAACATGGCGGCGGCCTGGTGGATAGCCCATCTGCATAATGAAAGTGAGGGTGGGACAGCCAGCGTCTCCACACACTGTGCAAACGGCACACCTGGCCCAACCAAGCTCTCATCCCCTATGTAAATCAGACACCGCCTCCTCCAGCTCGTCTATGAATCGCTGTGTGTTTTACCACAGAACCGGAAGACCCACTCAGGAGCCTTCTCTGTCTGCAGGAGAGAGAGCTTTTCTCTTTTTCTTTTCTCTTGCCTATGAAACCTACCCTCTTAAACTCACTTCTTGTGTGTCCACATCCTTGATTTCCACCACGTAAGACAATGAACCTTGGGTATTTACCCCAGACAATGATGCCATTTCAACAGCATCACATGCTACAGAGAAATATTTCATGAAGAGAAGAGTTCATCAATGAGGCCAACTTCATTGTTGCCTTATTTTTTTTTATATATATATATATATATATTTTCTTTTTTTCTTTTTTTTTGAGATGGAGTCTTGCTCTGTAGCCCAGGCTGGAGTGCAGTGGCGCGATCTCGGCTCACTGCAAGCTCCACCACCAGGGTTCACACCATTCTCCTGCCTCAGCCTCCCAAGTAGGTGGGACTACAGGCACCCGCCACCACGCCTGACTAATTTTTTTTGTATTTTTAGTAGATACGGAGTTTCACCGTGTTAGCCAGAATGGTCTCCATCTCCTGACCTCATGATCCGCCTGCCTCGGCCTCCCAAAGTGCTGGGATTACAGGTGTGAGCCACCGCGCCCAGCCTATTTTAAGATATTTTCACAGCAACCACAATCTTCTGCAATCACCTCCCCGATCAGTCAGCAGCTATCAACATTGAGACAAGCTTCCCTCCTGGCAAGATTACAGTTATGACTTATTGAAGGCTCAGGTCATTCTTAGCATTTTTTGGCAATAAATTATTTTTTGTTTAAGGTATGCATGTTGTTTTTTAGACATAACACTATTACATACTTTATAGGCTATGGTATAAGTAAATATACCTTTTATATACACTGGAAGCCAGTCAATTTCATGACTCTCTTTATTGCCACATGCATGGTGTGGAACTGATCCTGTAATATCTACAGGGTGAGCCTGTACTTACAGAACAATCTGCACAGGTTTCCCCATTTCGCTTGTTGAAATGGCATTAGGATCTAATGCACTTATAATCAATTATATTTTGCATTTCATAAATTCTATTCAGTAAAAACTCATATGTTGTCAATAAAAGTTAAGATCTTATCTTTATTAAGAGGAAAACACAGTCATAAATTTCCTACTATCTAGGAGAAAATTATTGGCTAAGGAAACTGTAGGGCCACTATTGAAATTAAGATATAAAGCAGGCCTGGTGCAAAGCCTTATGTCTGTAATCTCAGAACTTTGGGTGGTCATGGTTGTTGGATCTCCTGAGGCCACAAGTTTAAGATGAGCCTGGGCAACAGAGAGAAACCCCATCTTTACAAAAAAGTTTTTAAAAGTAGCCAGGCATGGTGGTGCATGCCTGTAGTCCTAGCAACTTGGGCGGCTGAGGCAGGAGGATCCCTAAACCCACGAGTTTGAGATGCTGTGAACTATGGTCGCACCACTGCACTCCAGCCTGGGTGAGGGAGCAAGGCACCAACTCAAAAATAAGAAGACGTCAAACATTTTTTATTTCCTTTTATTTGTGTAAAATCTGATTGACTTTTCATCTTTTTTTCCATCAACCTACCAAGTACTGCTTATTTGTACGTGTATCATACCTATGTCTAATTTGATAAACCAAGTCCAGCATCTTTAAATTCACATAAATTGAGAGAATTAATTTTTTTCTGAAATTTTTAAGTGAGAGATTTTAACTGATTTAAATTTGTCTCCCCTTCCTCTCTTCCTTACACACATCTCACTTCACTATTAGCACAATCTGTCTGTATTAAGTAATGTATTGGCCAGGCATGGTGGCTCACTTCTGTAATCCCAGTACTTTGAGAGGCCAAGGCAGGTGGATCACTTGAAGCCAGGAGTTTCAGACTAGCCTGGCCAACACAGAGAAAACCTGTCTCTACTAAAAATATAAAAAAACAGCCAGGCATTTTGGCACACACCCTCAATTCCAGCTACTTGAGAGACTGAGGCAGGAGAATTGCTGCAACCCAGGAGACAGAGGCTACAGTGAGCTGAGATCACACAACTGCACTCCAGCCTGGACAAGAGTGAGAGAAAAGAAAAGAAAAGAAAAGAAAAGAAAAGAAAAGAAAAGAAAAGAAAAGAAAAGAAAAGAAAAGAAAAGAAAAGAAAAAAGAGAAGAGAAGAGAAGAGAAGAGAAGAGAAGAGAAGAGAAGAGAAGAGAAGAGAAGAGAAGAGAAGAGGAGAGGAAAAAGAAAAGAAAAGAAAAGAAAAGAAAAGAAAAAGAAAAGAAAAGAAAAGAAAAAAGAAAAGAAAAGAAAAGAAAAAAGAAAAGAAAAGAAAAGAAAAGAGAAAGGAAAAAGAAAAGGAGAAAGAAAAGGAAAAAGAAAAGGAAAAAGAAAGGAAAAAGAAAGGAAAGAAAGGAAAGAAGGAAGGAAGGAAGGAGAGAGAGAGAGACTAAAAAATAAATAAATGTATTTTTGCAGAAACATCTGTATTGTATAGCCTGTCCAAGGATAATGAAATTCAAGAAACTTATACAGAAAAAGAAAGAGGAAATGGAGAGAAAGAAGAAAACAAACCTACCTGACCCCTCCCACTCCCAAAAGAAACAGCTGAGCGGAGGTGAGAATGAAGGTGCAGTGAAGGTTAGATGATAAGAGCACACAAAGCAGGTAAAGGGGGTTTCAAGAAATGTTTGGTGGGATGAATTATGAGGAAGAACAGGTCTCCCAGCTTAACACAAGCCATCACATCGCCTGCGTCTCTGCTTCAGCAGAGGAAGTCTCTGTTCCCTGCCTTACACCGATGAATTCTCCAAACAGGGTCCTAACGTGTATTTCTCCAAAAAATCTCTCACTGAATGACATTCTCCCACTAGAGACTAAACCACCTGTGTGTGTGTGCGTGTGTGTGTGTGTGTGTGAGAGAGAGAGAGAGAGACGGGGGGAGGGAATTTAACCTGCATTCCCAAAGATTTTTCATTGAAAAGTAATGAAAGCTCAGGAAATTTACTAAGTGCTTAAACTGAGAAAATAAGTCTCAATGGACACAGGGAACAACCTTGTGTCAAGTCACCTGGGAGACGGTCAGTTAACCTTTACACTAGAAGAGACTGGAAACTTTTATCGCTGACGTTGTAATAGGGTTAAGGAAATCAATCTTAATGTATAAAATACTGTGCCACTGGCTGTATTTGTATCTAAAGTTTAATATTTAATACATCACATCTCAAAGATGTATTAAAGAAAGATGTATTAAAGAAAGCACCTGTTGCCGTATTTGGAGACACGAGCAGGTAGCGCACGGAACTCAGGGGTAAAGCAGGGGCTGATTTAGCCTTTTTGGAACTTAACGCTCCTGAAATGAAACCTCCAGGTTTTGCCAAGTGCATGCATGCAATCTATTTTTGTGTAAGGAAAATAAACTCACCTCAATGGATCCCAAGTATCAACTTTTGGAACAGTGGAAGAAGTAGAATAAACACAGTCTGTATAAGTTTTCTGCCTGGAGTTCTCTGTGCAAAGGGATGAGAGTGAAAGAATCCATCCCAAGCATGGATGTTACGTTCATATCCCATTGGCAGGTCCCTGCGTCTGTTTGGACTAAGTTTCTTATCTGCAGAATGAGGGCTTTATGGGTGTGATGTGGATCCATCTCTATTATTCTAAGAACATCTCTGTTATTCTAAGATCCATCTCTATTTCTTTCAAAACTGAATGAAACTGCTACTTGGAAGAATGATATTTAATAGCACAAAAGTTAATTATCTGACATTAAAATAGGTGCAAAAGCCACAAAACATATCTCTTTTGGTTTTCACTTGGCTCACTCTTTCTGCTGAGAAAAAACGATTGCAATAAATAAAAGTATCATACAATATTTAAGCCTTACATTATTGCTCAGTTAAAAACCAAGGGTGCACAGTGTGCTGCTTGGGCGAGAGAAAGCCGTAGTTACATTGTCAGTATCTGATCAAATGAGACGTGATTAGACTGAGGCAACCTCACAGTAGGTTAACATGATTGAGATAAGAAGCAGGGAGTGAGGTACTGTAAGATAAATCTCCCTTTTCTATCATATAAATAGCAATAGAAAATGTTTATGAACGAGTAATGGATAGAATAAATGATACATAAAGGTAAATTCCAGGGCCAGGCACAGTGGTTCATGCCTGTAATCCCAGCACTTTGGGAGGCCAAGGCGGGCTGATCATGAGATCAAGAGATCAAGATGATCCTGGCCAACATGGTGAAATCCTGTCTCTATTAAAATACAAAAATTAGCTAGATGTGGTGGTGTGCCCCTGTAGTCCCAGTTACTCAGGAGGCTGAGGCAGAATTGCTTGAACCCGGGAAGTGGATGTTGCAGTGAGCCGAGGTTGCACCGCTGCACTCCAGCCTGATGACAGAGTGAGTCTCCGTCTCAAAAAAAAAAAGGTAAATTCCAGAAAAGCAATGCTGAAAGAGTGAAGTAGCATTGTCTGAGGGATGACAGAGGAGGGTTGGGCACTCACCTTTGTGTTATAAATGCCTTCGTACCATTTACCTTTTTAAACTATGCTGTATTGATTGACTAAGGGTGCCATAAAAAAACACCAGAGACTGGGTGACTCAAACAACAGAAACGTGTTTCCTCACAGTCCTGGAGGCTGGAAGTCCCATATCAGGGTGTCGGCCAAGGCTGCTTCCTTGAGGCCTCTCTCAGTGGTTTGCAGAAGGCATCTTCTCCCTATGTCCTCCCAAGGTCCCGCTGGGCGTGTCCTCAGCTCCTCTTCTTATCAGAACACCCCAAATCACACCTCAATAAAACTGACTTTAAATGTCTGTGCCTGGAAGAGTTTGGAGTGAATTTAATTTGAACTGAGCACTCTTGAAATGAATTTTAAAGACATCTCTTCTCTGGATGGTCATTCTTTCAATTACTTAGAGCAAGAAGAGAGAAAATATAGTTTCCTGGTTAATAACAAGCTCTATGGACCCTCCCTACTCTGAGCAGGAAGTGGGAGAGAGAACAATGTGGAGTTTATCCATTGGCAAACATCGCCCCCAGGAGGGAAGATGCCGTGAGGAGTTGGCGGCTGAGAAAAGCAGCTGCTCCTTGACAACATCAGCTCCTCACAGACCCCCCACCCCCCACCGGCAAACGCCCTCACCCAACCTGAGTCCCTGTTCCTTCTCTCCGAGCGACTCACAGCAAATGGAAGGTCCCCCCACCGTGCCTCAAGCTCCCATGGCTGGGGTTGCAAGGATGGCTGATCCTCGAAGCGTCCTTTGTCCTCCTCCCTGTGCCTCAAGCTCCCATGTCTGGGGTTGCAAGGATGGCTGATCC
>NW_012105176.1:805790-807561 GCF_000951045.1 Mandrillus leucophaeus
GCCTGTAGTCCCAGCTACTGGGGAGGCTGAGGCAGGAGAATGGCGTGAACTTGGGAGGCGGAGTTGCAGTGAGTGGAGATCATGCCACTGCACTCCACCCTGCGCGACAGTGCAAGACTCCATCTCACAAAAAAGAAAAAAAAAGAATATTTATTTGCCATTACAAAGAAATGTGCCAGCTATTCGAGACATAAAGAAAATCACTGAGTATCCTTAACTGAATTTACTTTCTAATTAGAAAAGTTCTTATAATACAAATAACAATAATACAGTGTAAAACAGAACAAAACAAAACTGGTAAGATAGCAATACAGACAGAAAGCCAGGAAAAATAGGGCTGTAGAGTCAGTGTGACCCTCTATTGATCCAGAAAATGAAATGATTCACAATTCCGTGACTGAGTCCTCCTCTTCCCTGGGCGTAGGCTCCGAGCACAACGCCTTGAGCCGTGCTAATGTAACCGCCCAGTGGGTTCACCTTGCCGGCTGCCTGGACTCAGCCAATTTATCAAGACAGGGGAATTGCAATAGAGAAAGAGTAATTCATGCACGGCTGGCTGTGTGGGAAACTGGAGTTTTATTATGACTCAAATCAGACTTCCATTCCGGGATCCGAATTTTGAAGGATAATTTGGTAGGTGGAGAAGGCCAGTGACTTGAGAGTGCTTACTGGTTGGGTCAGAGATAAAACAGGGAACCGAAGCTGTTTTCTTGTGTGGACTCAGTTCTTGGGTGGGGGCCACAAGATCAGATGAGCCAGTTTGTAGATCTGGGTGGTGCCAGCTGATCCATCAGGTACAGGGTCTGTAAAATATCTCAAGCACTGACCATAGGAGCACTTTAGGGAGGGTCAGAATCTTGTAGCCTCCAGCTACATGATGCCTAAACCATAATTTCTAATCTTGTGGCTAATTTGTAGGTCCTACAAAAGCAGTCTAGTCCCCAAGCAAGAAGGAGGTTTGCTTTGGGAAAGGGCTGTTATTGTCTTTGTTTTAAACTATAAACTAAGTTCCTCCCAAAGTTAGTTCAGACTATACTCAGGAAGGAACAAGGACAGCTTGGAGGTTAGAAGCAAGATGGAGTCAGTTATGTCAGATCTCTTTCGCTGTCTCTGTCATAATTTTGCACTGGTGGTTTCCTTAAGGGGCACACACATGCTGCCTTCCTATGAGGGACTGGGATAATGGGGTTTCTCTGACTGGGGCTGATGCTTCTTTTAGAAACCTTGGATCAATTCTGTGGCAGGAGGAAAAAAAATGTCTTTTTATTTCCTCAGTTAGAAAAATGGCCACCAAAGCCATGCTTTGCCTGTGAGCAGCACAATTAGGCCTCGGGCTTTCTGATGCGTGGTAAATAAAGCCAGTGAATTGATCAGAGGCTGTTTTGCACGCGGCATTGGTGTCTGCTGAGTGAGCAGCAGGCCACTCTCCACCAAGGAGTCTCTGTGGGGACCACTGTCCCACTGTCAATAAGTAACAAGCACATGTACATGCAAAGTATCTCTTCCTAGGAATTGTGGATGGCTTTCAATCAACACTCCTGTCTAGTCAACTCACTCCTGCCTTACATGTATGCACAAGAGTGAAAGGAGGTGAGCTTCAACACCACTCGCCTTGTGCACAGAGCCTGTGATGGGTCATGCCTGGGCTGGCAGGCACGTGATTCATGGTTCTAACTCCATGTGGCAGGTGGTCCACCCGGAAGGTGTCGATGGGAGTCCTCCCCATGTGGACGGACTCTGCAGACTGTGCGTGCCTAGTCCCTCCGAGGAG
>NW_012105176.1:808121-831029 GCF_000951045.1 Mandrillus leucophaeus
CCGTCCAGAGGAGACGCACAGCACGCCGGGCACGCCCCGTCCGTCCAGAGGAGACGCCCAGCACGCCGGGCACACCCCGTCCATGGGCAAGCCTGTGTTGTTAGGTATTTATTTTTTTCTAGCTAATTTAACCAGAAATTGTGCCAAATCCTGAAAGCTTTTTTAAATTATTATTAAATGAGAATCTCTGATTCCCTGAGCCACAACACCTTAAGCGAACAAACAAACAAACAAAACCATGGCTACTTCCAGAAGGTAGAACTGTGCTTCTTAGAGACAAGGCTTTGCTCAGTGATTCATCGTTCCCTCTGATGAATGAGGGGTGCTTCCCAATGAGCCGCAGATTTCTCTTCTTTGCCCCTTCTTCTCTCTATGCCCTGAGTTCCCTCTCCATGCCCTTGGATGCTCCACCCACTTCCTACTTTCTGGAGCTACGCTTTTCTCCAGCTAGCTGGGTCTTCTTTGAAATATAATTGACCTACCATTTTGACATATCAGATGTCAAAACTGATATAATTGACATCAGTTTTTCACTTACCTGTGATCCCGACCAATATCACAGAAGCTCAAGGGGAGAGTATACAAAGAGAGAAAAGGATCAGATTTTTTTCCCCCAGATTAAATCGAATGTTAAATATTAATCATAATATTTAAAATTCAAATTTTCAATTATTATGCATTACCTCAAATCAATGTCCAATCTATTTGTGCGAATATCACTATTTCAGATTTACAGAAGAAGAAACTAAAATATACATACTTTAAGACATTCATTCAAGAATAACATAATTGTAAGTGGCAGACCCAGAATATAGATTCACAACTCCCAATTCTTTTTTTTTTTTTTGAGATGGAATCTCACTCTTGTCGCCCAGGCTGGCGTGCAGTGGCGCAATCTTGGCTCACTGCAACCTCCGCCTTCTGGGTTCAAGCCATTCTCCTGCCTCAGCCTCCAGAGTAGCTGGAATTACAGGCGCCCCCCACCACATCTGGCTAATTTTGGTACTTTTAGTAGAGACGAGGTTTTACAATGTTGGTCAGGCTGGTCTCGAACTCCTGATCTCAGGTGATCCACCCACCTCGGCCTCCCAAAGTGCTGGGATTACAGGTGTGAGCCACCGTGCCTGGTCCACAACTTCTAGTTCTAACGCTTCCCTGATTGTGGCATTCTGGCAGCCGGTGTACAGGATTCACTGCCATGTGGATAAAGTCATCATATGTCACATGTAAAAATAAACGTTCAGTGACAAAATAAATGCGCATCAACCAATTAAGACACAAGTTATTCATAGAGGTGTTATATTTCCAAACTTTGGGGCAATTACAGTGTTTAGATATAGTAAGACTTAGTTTGCATTCTTAAGTAAGCACTTTGGAACTTAGCAGATGGTGTAAATTATTTTACAAAACAGAAGAAATATTTTGCAACTGAATCAAAATGTGTATTTTGATACTACAGGTTTTACCAAGGAAATTAGATAATCCTGAATCTGTTTTGCTCTGCAGTAGTTTTTTAAATTAAAACATTTAAATAAAGATTTTAAAATTATAAAAGTTTTAAATTTATAGCAAAGTACAGACAATACAGAGACTTCCCCTATATTACACACTCAGCTTCCTCTATTAATAATAACTTACCTTCATGTGATACATTTGTTCTGATGAATGGACCAAGGTTGATTTTTATTGATTAACTAAAGACTACCCTTTAATCAGATTTCCTTATTTTTTACGGGAAGTCCTTTTCCTTTCCCACAATCTCATATGCAGCACTCATTTAATCCTACATATTCCATTTAATCCACATTATATTTAATCCTCACATCTCCCTATGCTCCTCTTGGCCATGACAGTTCTCCAGACTCTTTGTTTTTGATGACCTTGTCAGTTTCGGGGAGGGAGTCCTGGTCAGGACTTTTGTGGAATATGCTTCAGTTGGGATTTATCTGAGATTTTTCTCATGCCTTGATAGGATCAGGAATGCCTGGGAGCAAAACTACAAAAGTAAAGTGCCATTTTCATGAAACCATGTTGCGTGTACATGCCATCATCATGACTTGCCATTTTTGACGTCAAACGTGAGCACCTGACTGAGACGGTACTTGTTGGGTTTCTCCTATGTAAAGTTCTTTTTTTTTTTTTTAAAACTTTCCTACTGTATTCTGAGAGGAAAGGATTATGCTCAGCCCACATTTGTTGACTCCATAGGCTTTCCTTTTTCATTTTCATGTTTTTGCCAAAAGGTTATATAATTGGAATCATACAGTATGTGCCCTTATCAGACTACTTTTCATCTAGCAATATGCACTAAAGAGTCATTCATATTTTTCTGGCCAGATAACCTAATAATCCTTTTATTATTGAATAATATTCATTGCATTGATATACTACAATGTGTTTATCTATTCACTGATTTAAGAACATCTTGATTGCTTCCAGTTTATGGAGATAATGAATGAAGCTGCTAAAGATAATGATTTTCATGAACAGAAGTTTTCAAATCAGTTGGGTAAATACCTAGGAACACCGTTGCTGGATTCTAAGAGAAGACTATAGTCAGCTTTGTAACAAATTTGTGAAGCTGTCTTCCAAAGTAGCTGTAACACTTGGCAATCCCAGCTTCAGTGAACGAGAGTCCCTATTGTTCCATATGATTTCCAGCTTTAGTTATTGCCAGCTTTGAGGATTTTAGTCACCTGTACATTGTAGTATTCCATTGTTATTTTAATGTGCAATTCCCAGATGACAAATGATGTTGAACATCTTTTCTTATATTTATTTGCCATTAGTGTATTTTCTTCCGTGAGGTGCTTGTTTAGAACATTTGCCCATTTTTTCATTGAGTTGTTTCCTTACCATTTTAAAAAAAATTTTGTATATTGTGGAAGTAAGTACTTTCACAGATATAAAAGTGTTTTCAATTATTTTCCCAGTCTTTGATTTGTCTTTTTATTCTCTTAACAGTATCTTTCAAAAAACAAATATTTTTAATTTTTACTTTGATAAATTGTGCTGTTGGTATTGTATCTAAAAATGCATCACCAAATCCAACAGCACCTAATTTTTCCTCCTATGTTTTCTTCTAGTAGTTTTATAATTGTTCCTTTCACATTTCCATCTACGGTCCTTTTTTTTTTTTTTTTTTTTTTTTTCTTTGATACAGAATCTTGCTCTGTCACCCTGGCTGGAGTGCAGTGGGGCAATCTTGGCTCACTGCAACATCTGCCTCCCGGGTTCAAGCAATCCTCTCTCAAGTAGCTGGGATTACAAGTGTGCACCACCATGGCTGGCTAATTTTTGTATTTTAAGTGGGGACAGTGGTTTCACCATGTTGGCCAGGCTGGTCTCAGACTCCTGACTTTAAGTCATCCAGCCACCTCAGGCTCCCAAAGTGTTGGGATTACAGGCGTGCACCACTGCACCAGGCCTCAGTTTCATTTTAAGTTAATTTCTGTGGAAAGCATAAGGTCTGGGTTTAATTAAGGTCATTTTCTCCCCTTTGGGATGGCAGAATGTTCCAGGACCATTTGTTTTAAATACTGCATTTTCTCAACTAAATTGCCTGGCTCCTTTTTTGAATAATCGGTAGACTACCTTTGCTTGGCTCTACTTCTAAGTTCTCTGTTCTGTCCCATAGATCTGTGTCTGTGATTTTGCCAATATGGTGCTGATTTGGTTACGGTAGCTTCGTACAAAGTGTTGAAGTGTGGTAGCATTGGTCCTCGAATTTGTTCTTCTTCAGAATCTTGTGGCTACTCCAGGTCTTTTGCCTTCCATATATACTTTAGAATCAGTTTGTTGATATCTATGAAATAGCATACTGGGATTTAGACTGAGACTGGGCTGACTCTGTAGATGGGATTGGGGAGAATTGATAATAGCATAGAATCTTTACAATCCACGAATACAGAATACCTGTCTAGTTATTGAGGGATTCTTTTCCAATCTTTTATCAGAGTTTTGTAGTTTTCCACATACAGATCTGTGCATAGTCATTAGATTCATCTGTAAATATTTATCTTTTGGTGCCATTGTAAGTTTTTACATTTTAAATTCTAATGACTTATTGCTGGTATACAGGCTGGCACTTGGCTTTTGTATATTAACTGTTTATCCTGTGACCTTACTATGCTGGCTTGGGACTTACTAGTCCCAAGAGTTTTGGGGACAGTGTTTTCTCCGTAGTCAATTTTGTCATTTAAAATAAAGACAGTTTTATTTCTTCCTTTTGAATCTGCTTATTTTCCTTCTCTTCTCTTGTCTTCTCATTTTCTTTTCACTTAATTAGCTGGTTCTTCCGGTACCTGCTGGATGTGAGTGGTGATGGCAAACATCACAGCTTTGCTCCTGGTCCTGTTGGTGAGGCGTCCATCCCTCACTCTTAAGATGTGAGCTCTGCCTTTCCTGGAGCATTGACTTCCTTATCATTCTGTTATGTCCTCATTTATTTCTTTTAATCTTCCTTGTTCTAAAGTTGTTTTTTTTTTTTTTTTTCCTCTCTCTAAAATTAATGCAGCTTTGCCACCTTTCTTTGATTGGTGTTTGCCTGGTGTATCTTCTTCTTTCCCTGTTCATTAACCTGTCTGAGCCTGTGTATTTTCAATGGCCTTCCTCTAGATAACAGAGAGTTGGGTCTTGGTCTTTTTAATTCTTCTGATCATTCTTTTAATTGCTGTATTTAAACCATTCACACTGAAGGTGACAGCTGGTGTAGGTAGGTCAATATCCGCCATATTAGTAACTCTTTCCTATTCATTGTCTGTGTTCTGTGCTCCCTGCTTTCCCGACTTTTCTGGTTATCATTGAGCATTTTATATGATTTCATTTTATCTCCTCTCAGCATATCAATTATACTTCTTTTTAATTTTTGTCAGTTACCCTAAATTTTCCAGTATAAATTCTTTAGTTAATGTAAGTCATGTTTCAAGTAGCATCATATCAATTCCTGCGTAGTGCAGGGACATTGTAAACATTCTCCTGTCCTCCCTCCTCCCTTTTATGTCATCACTGTCACTCATTTTGCATATTTATATGTTACAATACACCATTATTTTTATATTTATACAATTTTTTTAGTCAATTATAAGTGGAAAAATAAGTATTTTATTTTACTTTTACTTATTCTTTCTTGAAGTATTTTCTTTGTTATAAAGATTGGAATTTCTGACCTATTTTGTATTTATTTTCCGCCTGGAAACTGCTTTTAACATTTTTTGTGAAAGAAGTCTGATGGTAAAACTGAGTTCTCTTATTTTTGTTTGCCTTGAAAAGTGTATTTTTCTTTTCTTTCATAAGATGATTTTGCTAAATGTAGAATTTAAGGCTGATGAATTATTTTTCTTTCACTTTAAATGTTTCACTGCACTGTCTTCTTGACTCCATGGCTTCCAATGAGAAGCTTGCTATACTTCTTATCTTTGCTAATTTTTAGTGAAAGTATCTCCCTATCCCTATCTCCACCCCAGTTTCCTTCTAGATTTCACGTTTTTCTCTTGCTTTCTGCAGTTTGGATGTGGGAAGTAGGTATTCTTATTTCGGGACTTACACCGCTTGCTGTTCTGTGTCCTGGATTTGTGGTTTAGTTCCTGTCATTAATTTTTGACAATACTCAACCATTAGTACTTCAGATAGTTTTTCTGTGTTTTCCTCTCTTTCTGCTTTCTCTAATACTACAATTATGCATATATTGCACATTTCGAATTGAAGGCTTATGAGTTTGCAAAAAGATCTGACAATCCGCTAAAGCTATTTCCATAAAGATATCATTTAAAGACGTGCTTTTGTTTTGAAAAAACAGAGACTCCAAGGACATGACAAAATCCTGTCTCAGGTTTCTGTCTAGACTAGAATTCTTCCCCACTGTTAGAACTGGGATGTAGAGAGTGGCTTTGCTTACCCATGAGAGTACAGTCGGCAGCATTTTACCTCTCGCAGGTTTCCACATGCTCCATGCTTTCTCGAGGATCTTGAAGTTATGAAGTGCAGTTACAAAACTACTTCAACTTAATGAGCGTATCTACTATTCTGCTATCAAAGTCACTTTGGGGATAGTTCTGAGTGATTGATTTTTCTTTTCATTATGGGTCATATTTTCCTGCCTTTTAAAGATGTCTTCAGCCGGGTGCAGAGGTTCATGCCTGTAATCCCAACACTTTGGGAGGCCGAGGCGGGCAGATTGCCTGAACTCAGGAGTTCAAGACCAGCCTCGACAACACCGTGAAACCCCGTCTCTACTAAAATACAAAAAATTACCTGGGTGTGGTGGCGGGTGCCTGTAGTCCCAGCTACTCTGGAGGCTGAGGCAGGAGAATCGCTTGAACCCAGGAGGCGGAGCTTGCAGTGAGCCGAGATCATAGCACTGCACTCCAGCCTGGGGGACAGAGCAAGACTCTGTCTCCAAAAAAAAAAAAAAAAAAGTCTTTTAAAATGTTTGTATGTCAGACCTTGTGGACTTGACCTTGGTGGTGCTGCATATTTCTGTATTCTACCAAGTCTTCTAGACCTTTTTTCTGGGATGCAGTTAAGTGACGTAGATGTAGTAAATCTCTACCAGGTTTTGCCATTAAGCTTTGGTAGATAGAACTAGAGCAGTATTTAGCGAAGTGCTAATTTCTTCACTTCTGAGGCCCTTCTGGGTAAACTGTTTCTGAGCGTCAAGCTTGGGCAACCACAGGGCTCGCCTCATCTGCTTCCCATCTCTCGGGAGCCACTGCCCCTCACTGCCTGTTGTCCAATAACTCTAATTTTATTGCTTCATGCAGTTTTTTTTTTTTTCAGTTATTTCAGAAAAAAAAGCAAATCCAATCCCAGTTGCCTCATCTTAGCTGAAGTACACTCCTGCTTGTGCATTTTTGAGGGTAAAACATTTGAATATAATTCTAGCTTAGGATGGTAGCATAGTGTATGATAAAATGCAGAAGACATGCCTGGGAGGAGACGCACTGTTTCCTTCAGAACAAGGACAAAATTTTAGGTTCTATTATGCCTCCGAGGTTTAAAGAGTTTATTTCTATCTTTAAAGAATAGAAAAATGTCATCTTATTATATTTAGATTAAAGGTAAGTATTGTTTGTCTTCTTATTAATAACCCCTAGACATCTTATACAATGCTAGATTTATATAAAAATACATATGACTTATTTTTGTGTTTTGTTTAACCCTCATACAAGATAAGCATATTTTGTTATTATTGCAAAATAAAGAAGGAAAGCAAATTTGAATAAAGAAAGTGGCTTAATTAAAGTGGTTACATAGTGAGTAGATAATCTAGGATATAAACCTACCAGACTTATTTCTGAATTTACTTTTCTTTCACGAAAACATTATGCTTTAAACATATTTTCTCTTTCACAAATTTGTTTAAAAAGTATGTGTGATTAATACATTTGTTACCTTTCCCTCTGATGTTTTACATTAAACTTAAGATGTGAAGCTTGAATTATTTTATGGTCTTTCTCAAATAAAAAGCCTTAACAACCTTATGATATAATTACAAATCATACCTATAAGGCCTCATTGAAAGAGCCACAAAGGGAACATTTCAGTTAATAACCCATGGTTAGTATTTGAAAGAGAAACTATTAAGATTCAAGCTCAATGATAAGGCAGGCCTGTTTCAGCAAAAGTTCTAAGAGAAAAATACGAGTCCAAACTCCTAAGGAGATTATACTGCTATAGATTGGAACGTAAATGCCCAAGAAGACAGATGATGAATATCCTTTAAAGTTCGTAAATCTTTAAATGCAAGCTGGAAAAATAAGCCTGCATTGAATTTTTATGATCTTCTCTGCTTACTGGATCCGACAAAGCACGAAATCAATATTTTTGCACAATAGTCACTTATTATTGTAATTTCGAGTTAGAACTTGATAATTAAATACATGTAAGTGCTTTTTGTTTCTAAGCCATTTGGAAAAATTATTATAAAAACCTTACGCAGATATTGATTGAGACACATAGTAACCATACACATAATCTTTAGTACATCACTAGCTTCTCCACTGGTAACATTAATAGAGACTAAGATGAATGCTAATTTAGATACATTTGGTGGAAAACAGCTCTTTCCTCCATTGAGATATGATTAATAATTATAATACATAATGCCTAAACACTGTCTAATGAGCCTGAAAACACTAAGTTAAATAAACACATTAACCTTGTAGCCTGAGTTAGAGTTAGCGTTCTATAGAACCAGATATTTTCCCATGACACAAGCAATATTAATGGGATTTCACGCCTGGACTAAGACAAAAGGCTTTTCTTCTTGCAGTTCTATTTCTTTCAACATTGGTTATCAACGAAGGTGCAAAAATTTTAGTTGAATAGTAACAATTTAATCCTGAGAGGAAATGGATAACAGGTTATGGTAGGGAACCTCATTGCAGAGGTTCCTCATTGCAGGGCTGCTTTGACTGCAAACGTGCAAGGGCTATTTAGGAGGAAAATAGGAAGAAGTGTGGATAGTAACAATTTTATTCCGAGAGGAAATGGGTAACAGGTTATGGTAGGTAAACTCATTGCAGAGGGCTGCTTTGACTGCAAACCTGCAAGGGCTGTTTAGGAGGAAGATAGGAAGAAGGGTGAAAGTCACCACTGTTCCTTCAAAACTTCATCTAGAATTGTCTTCAGGCAAGTCTCATTCACAAGTTCAACACAGCCTGACCAGCATGTCGAAACCCTGTGTCTACTAAAAATACAAAAATTAGCTGAGCGTGGTGGTGGGCACCTGTAATCCCAGCTACTTGGGAGGCTGAGGCAGGAAAGTCGCTTGAACCTGGGAAGATGAGGTTGCAGTGAGCCGAGATCGCACCACGGCATTTCAGCCTGGGTGACAAAGGGAGACTCTGTATCCCTCCAAAAAATAAAAGACAAAAAAGAAGGCGTTTCTTCTTTGAGCAATAATGTTTTTTATTAATCTCAAAAAATGTAAATAATTCTGTTTGGCATAGAGACACCAGTCTAGTAAGATAATCACTTTTCATTTTCATCTCTCTACATATACAGGAACAAACCATCTGGAGAAAGAGTTGGAATGGAGCCCATCAGGTCTGCTGTTACATTTAATTTAGCCAGTTTTTATATGATGTGAGTTGCATTTGAATCCCCAATCACTCTTAAGTCACTGATTTGAGTTCTACACTTGCAGTGTATTATAGTTTAAATACTGATGAAAGATATATGTTTATTTGTGTTTATGACTTAAATTGCCCATATCACTCAATAGAAAAAATAAATTCAATTGGAATAAATTCAATCAAATGCCAAGCACATTCTATATATGCGGAATGTTGTAGAGTTTAAAAAGAAGGATACATTATTTTCTGCCATTGGCCCCTTATAATGTCATGAAGGAGACAGACATGAATATAGTCAACAATAATGCCCTCAAAATATGATGACTTGTATTTCTTGACTTGATCTTCTTCATTCTTTCTGTCACATTTTAGTTAATTCTTTCACCAGTCCTCACTGAGATATTGCAATAATTTCCAAGAGGACCCTTTTGTCTGAAGATTTTGCCCCCTTCAAATTATCTCTAAGAAGGATCTCCTGTTTTTATCCCAGTGCTAAGCCTCCAATGGTGCTTCACTTCTTCAGGAAGATGCACGGCTCGGCAGGCCACACAGGGCTCAGCAGGTCACAGCCACAGGTAAGCAACCAAAACACCCCAGATCTCACCACCTCTTTGAATAAAATTACCCAGTCACACCAGGCTTCTTTCCTTTCCCAGAAGGTGTAGTACTTCACACACACACACACAAACACATTCAGACACATACACACATACACATGCACAAACATACACATACACACATATGCACGCACACACATGCATGCTACACATATACATACATACACACACATGCATGCTAGCTATACATATACATACACACACATATACAGATATACACATACACACTCACGCACATATACACACACTACACACACACACACACACATATATATGCATGCATCCCTCTTTCTCTGGCATCCCTGACTTTTTGGAGATTGAGTCATTTAATTATTTGTTTAAATAGCTTTGTAAATGTTCTAATGTCCAGAATATTTGCTAGACAATAACAACATTTTCCATGGCTTATTATATAAGTAATTGTCCTAATAGAAATATAAATCGTTACAGAAGTGCATAAAATGAAATTATTTTTCCAAATGGAGTTAAATAAGAGTATATTGAAGGAATTATATATATTAACCTCGTCTTCAAAAATGAGTAGATTCTCACAGGCAAAGACGAGAGGATGGATAAACAAGGGTTTGCCAAGGAGAAGATGCCAGTGTCACACTTTCTCCCTCAGTGTGTTCAGATGGGATTGGAAAGTCTCCCTGGCCACACAGGTAAGAATTCTGTTGCTAATCTTCTGCACACCCAGCCTCTATTCTCCCTCACTCACCCAAGCTTAGGTTTATCCAAGCCAGCACAGGTAAGAATTCTGTTGCTAGTCTTCTGCACACCCAACCTCTATTCTCCCTCACTTACCCAAGCTTAGGTTCATCCAAGCCACACAGGTAAGAATTCTGTTGCTAATCTTCTGCACATCCAGCCTCTATTCTCCCTCACTTACCCAAGCTTAAGTTTATCCAAGCCAGCACAGGTAAGAATTCTGTTGCTAATCTTCTGCACACCCAGCCTCTATTCTCCCTCACTCACCCACGCTTAGGTTTATCCAAGCCAGCCAAGTGGCCAGGTAGATAATTATATTTCTTAAATTCTTTTGAAGTTATGCCTGCCTACTTAACACATCTCTGGAAGAAGGCATACTGAGATTTCTGAGAAAACCTTGCTTTCCATACATGGATGTTGCCTTGTCTTTTACTGTATCTCCTTCCCTTCTTTGACAAGTTGTCAAAGCATGGTGGATGATACAGTGGTTAAAAGATGCTGCAGTATGAGTTGATAAAATGATATCACAATAAACTGTATGCATAGTTCTTGTTACAAAAAAAAAAGTCATCAGATTTGCTTAATTTACTGTTGCTTTTCACGGTCAAAAACAGTCTTTGACATAAAACAAGTCGATAATAGATATTGCCTTTGACTAAGAAAAAAGACATGTAATACTCCAGTTGATAAAATATTTGGAGATGCATTTAGCAACTTTTAGTTTTACTAGTAGCCTAGTTACTATCTTGGGGACCCACCAATCAGCTGATAATGTGTGTGAAATATGAAGAAGTATATTGACAAAACACACCAATGATTGATTTTGGCCCAACAACAAACTAATAGCACTTTGAAAACAGGGTATCAAGAGTCAATAATGAGGGTCTTTTTGACAAAAGCTAGATGTTGTATCAGTGTAAACATTTACCATCCCTTCTATGAATAGATGGATTGATACATAGAATCGCAATAAAACCTGGATTCACTATGACTCAACCAATCAGATCACTCAGTTTTGGGGAATACACTTTTTGAAGAAAATTTGAAACTGCTGGCTGTAATAAGTATTTAACCAGTAGTTTCAAAGCTTTTGGTGTGTATCACCCTATCTTCAGAAAGCAAAGAGTGTAACCATCTGAACTAAAAGAAAATAAAGTCAATAAGCATTTTGCATGGGAAGCATGCAGCTGGGTGCCGAGTGTGAGTGTGTGAAGCACTCTACAGCAGAGGGACAATGTTAAGTCCACTTTTAAAAACCAGGTACAGTGTCATCAGGAGAAAGGGCAATTCCATGCTGCTAAATGCAATCAAATCAAAACCCAAGAACACGTAGCAAGAAGATCTGAAACCTGAAGACCAGTCCATTAGGCGCTTCAGGCATCGCCTCTACTCACACACCAAGTGTGAGTAGAGGTGCCTGGTTCGTATCTTCGGAAACTCTCTTTCTTAGGACTCCAGTGTGTTTTCTCAGTTTGCCAAAGGATGCTGTCTGCCTGCAGGTGCACGGTGGGTCCAACTCTGACCCCTGACGCTGCCTTTTCTAGGGTGTCTCCTCTGCTCCAAGGGTTGGACAAATGGGAACTTGTTTCTGGAGATCCCTTGCCAGTTGGGTTTGTTTATAACCCACCAATGAGAAGCTTTGAAGCTATTTCAAAGACGAAAGAGAACCAGAAGTCACTCTCTGACTACCCCAAAAGCAGAGGAGGAATGGCCAAGATTCAGCAGACAGGAGAATGTGGAGCAAGTTGGGGCTTCCCCACAGGGCTTGGATGATCTCTGCAGCTCTCCTGTGACTTCCGTAATTTCCTGGTGCTCTGCAAGTGATCAGCCAGCATAAGGTGATGCCCTGGAATTCCCCAACTCTTTTATTGCTTTTGTGGGCACCACATTTCCTGTGTCAGAGTCTCTCCTGCTCAAGATACCAAAAGTGACACCACCCTAAGATATGGAAACACAGACCCTGAACTACCTTGAATACTCTCAAAATGACCAAGTGTTGAGTGTTTCATTTACTCAGTGAAATTCCTTCTTTTGACTTAAGTCTACTACATCATTAATTTTTAGTAAATTTCTCATTGTTAGATAATGATAATTAAATCCACCATATAAGCAATAGACAAAATTAATTTCATTATAATTTAGAATCATATTTTCAGAAAATAAAAAATGCATGGACCTTCCATGGATCCAATCCTAGTCATCATTTTAGCAACTGTCCATAAAGAGGTACTTGTGATATCATTCTACCCATATGTGCCTTACTTAGTTTTTTGGGGAGGAGCTCATGGATAAAATGTGCTATTTTAGAAATTAGAAGGTCCAACAAGAATATAATTATCCATTTAAATGGCTCATTTAATAACTTAACTCCAGTAGAGGTCCTTCAAGACATTTCTCTTCACTTTACTTCCTTATTTTGCTCCAAAAAAAGTCTGCCTTAGGACAGGTTCCTGAGAAGCAGAGTTTGACATGAAGGTGCTTGTGTAAAGGCTACATTGAGGAGTGCAGCCTGCAGAGACCAATGAGAAACCAAAAAAGCAGGACAAGGAAGGGGAAGAAAATACCCAGTGTGTCGTAGACTGCAGCCTGGCTCAGCTGGCTCCTACGGGGAGCCCTGTGGTGTGCACAGTGTCCCAGAGCCTTTCCACCTTGAGACCAGGGGACTTTCAGACCTTCTTGTCAGTTTGCTATAGGCTGTAGGGTGCCCCTAATTGGAAATGGACACAATCTCCCAAGCATTTCTCAGGAGTCAGCCCATGCCAGAATGAGGGCAAATGTCTGGGAAATTTTTTTTTAAAGCAGCTGTGAGTGGGTGGTACTCAAAACTCACAACAGCTGAGGGCTGGAGTTACAGTCCCTTGAAAGGAATCAAGGCAAGTCACTATAACGTTAAGCCACTATCAGAGTCATTGACTGCTGTTTTTGAAGATTGTGTGTGTTTCTATGGCCTAAGTGTCAAAAGGAGATTAAAGAGATGAACTCATAGCTGTTCCTGATTCTTCTTCCTCCATCCATCCTATTTATTACTGAGTATTTGATGCCTCCACTTTACTTAGTTTTTCTCCTCCGATGTCTTTATGTAAGTGTAAGGAAATGCAAATACACAGCCGCATGCATCCTTCCCTTTCCTTCTGTGCAGGATCCACGACAGCATAGCGTATCGGAGCTCACTGCTTACTGTTCTAATGCAGTGTCAGCCCATCTGCGTTGCCATAAAGGAATATCTAAGACTGAGTGATCGATGAAGAACACGGGTTTGTTTTGGCTCATGGTTCTGCAGGCTGTATAGAAAGCACAGTGCTGGTATCTGCTACTGGTGAAGCCTTAGGAGGATTCCAGTCATGGCAGGAGGCAAAGGGAGAGCCAGCAAGTCCCATGGTGAGAAAAAGCAAGATAGGGAGTGAGGGAGAGCCAGGCTCCTTTAAACAACCAGGGCTTGCATAGACTTGCAGAGTGAGAACTCACTCATTTCCACGGAGTGGATGCCAAGCCATTCATGGGGAATCCACCCATACGACTAAATGCCTCCCGTCAGGCCCCACCTCCAACACTGGAGATCACTTTTCAACATGAGATTTGGAGGGGACAGATACCCAAACAATGTCATATGCTTTGCTTTTCTCACTTGCAACTATATTCTAGAAGTCTTTCCATGTCAGTACACAGAGACTATCCCCATTATTTCAGTTGTGCTGAGGAAGCATCATTGACTGAGATAGCGATTTCTCACTAGACTCTCACTGTGGAGACATTAACTCATCCATGTTCGTAAAAATCCATTCACATGGACACACCGTGTGTTGGTGCTACTTCATCAGACATCGCGTTAGCAAAGCAGCCAGTGCAAATAAATAAATAAATAAACAAAACAAAACAAAAAAACAAAAAAAAACCTCTTAACCTACATGAAGCACCAACATGTTGCCCATCCTGGATATGTGTTGTGAAGTCAGGTGCATGTGACGTAGACATACCTGTGAAAATTTGTATTTTAGATTTATTTGTTAATGAAACTACAAATCATGTTCAAATTTTTATACAACTCAAAAACAGTTCAACAGATGGACTATGCAACAAAGGAATAGAAATAAATAAAAATCATGAAATGTCTCATTGTTCTTTCCTGCTATGAATAAAAATAAGAATTTTGAAACACTGCAGCATGCTCATGTCATAAAACATAATTCAATTTATGTCAATTGAATGTAATAGTCGTCTGATTGGCTTACATCCCGTTATATTAAACTTCATTTGTATCTATTTCCGACCTTTGATAAATCAGCTCTTGGCAAATGCCTAAGGAAAGGGATACTTTACGATACACCATCACAGAACACCTGATCCCACTGGTTTTCTCTTGTGCAGCCATAAACCAAATTCCTACTGATGACTGATACAAGTGAAATTTTACTGCACTATGTTCATCTTTATATTCCGTGATGAAGAAAACATCCTGATCTCTGAAAGATAAATATGCTTATTTTGCAATTCCTATCAACATTTATCACATTGAATAGAAACAGTAATAATAATACTTAATAATAAAGTGCCAATATGTGTATATTCTCAAGTTAGTGCAAAATGAATCTTACTGAAAAATGCTTGAATTAGAAAAGCAAACCAAGAGGGCCACTTCCTCTCGGGGGCATTACAGTCTTTAAAAAGCTTGAGATTGTGGAACTTGATACTATTCATCCTCCTTTTTGACCTCAGCCAAGAAAACCTTCTTACATGCTTGTCTCTTGCCCAAGTAGATTAATGAATTCAGAATATAATAGGTCCCTGAAGTGATTTGCATGTATTGATTAAATGTCATGAGTAAAATGCTGGAGGTTAAATTACTAGAGACACAGGAAATGCAGACAGCACAATCATAAGCATTGTTTAAATAAATTACTTGGCGATTCTTCTTGACATATGATCATATTCTTTACATTTACCCCAACAGCTGTGTAGGTAGCAAGAGTGTACTGTACAACCGCAAGAGAGAAAGACGGCTGATGAGGGGCTCTAATACCACGGGGGACTTTGGCTCTAGAAAATTCCTCATTATCTTCCCAGAACTATAAAACAAATCACCCTTGGTTCTAAGATTAAAGAACATTTAATAAGAAGCAGACATTTCAAAATAGAGACTGGCAGGAAGTGTACAAACAAAACTGAACTGCAATTAGAGGACTTCGTTGTAGACCACCTCAGCAATGTTGACTGAATGTGGAGAGGGATGAATGAAAAATAAAGCCACCCCACTAGGCTAAGAGGTCCCTAGACAGAAAATATATTTACACCTTGTAAGGTAAATAGTACCTTATATTAAAGTTCACTCAGCTCCCAGTGTCCATCACCCCAGCCCTCTCTTTGCAGTTCCTTAGAATGTTTCTCTGAGTTGGGCAGTTTGTGAAAGTTCATGCAGGTCCCAGTGTCTGTCTGCCACCCTAGCCCTCTCTCAGGAGTTCCTCAGAATGACTCTCAGGTGGACATTTTGGGGTCAACTTCTGCCAGGTTAGAAGAGCTCCAGCCTTCCTTTTCACCTATTTATCCTAAACAACACAGGAAGCCACATCATTTATTTCCTGGCACCAATTCATGCCTTGCCCAACAATGCATCCCATGACTGTCACTCCATGCAGAGCTAACTTTAGTTTCTCATAGGTAAAATATGTCCACTGACCTAGTATTTCTTCCCATAGGGGTGTTTGATATGAAAGAGGAGATTCTTAAACAGAGCCATTCCAAGAATAAGACCACATCGTGTCCTAACACACAGATACATATCAATTTAAAATTGCATGAGGCCACGTTCAAAACAGGATACCAGAAAGCATTCAGGAGGAAAACAATAAAAACTTTAACAAACAGACCTAAAGGATATCAGGAAAAGAACAGTAAGCGTCTGGTATCCTCATTCACGGCACCAGTATCAGGAGACAATATATACATACATTCAAAGTTCTAAGTACAGGGGATGTTTGTACCCAGAATTCTGTGTAAAAGAGTCTACGGAATTCTGATTAGGAAACTTTTAAGAGTCCGTATCTAGCTGGAGGCTGAGACCTCTGTCATTTGAAGTGTTTCAGAACAAGGAATTCAGAATGCATTTAAGTGGTATCAACCTGGTAACAGTAAAGGGTCTGACATGTTTACTCGTTTGCAATCTAACATGTTCAGCAATCACAACTTCATAAATGATGATAGCATAACCTGAGACTTCTGAGTCAGAGACAAAGAAGGTGCTTACTCCCAACACAGCAGGTAGCTTGAGACTCTGCTCAGGGAGGCCCTTTATGCTTGCTTTCTCACCAAGTCCAACGTGGACACTGAGGGGCGACCAGATGGATGGTGCAGACACAGCAGGTTTTTGACTGAGTGAGGACCCAAATGGAGGATCCTCAGTCTGAAAAGGAGACTTGAGCAAAGCTGCCCAAGCTTTGCCCTACAGGAAGATGTTATTTTTTCCTGTCCTGGTCAAGGAACAAATCTGCCCGCTGCCCTGGAGAGAGACACTGTCTCTGGCCTCCCAGGCTGTTGGCTGTAAGAACATCCTTTAGAAACTCTTGTAGGACAAAAGCAGTCACAGAATGTGTGGAAATGCTGTGGGCTGTTGTCTCCCAACAAGGAGGATCAAATGCTCGCTTGACATGGAGGGCAGATGCATTTCAGGCAGTGAAGGGAAGGATACCCACGTGGATCAAGGCCACAGTGAACCAAGCGGGGCGCATTTGTACCCGTGTGATGACTTAGAAAATGTTTCACGGGCATGCATTCCTAGAAAATTAATTTTATTTTTTGAGATTGGATGTTCTTTCTCACTCAGGCTGGAGCACAGTGGCATGATCAGGAGGCTTACTGCGGCCTGGACTTCCCAGGTTCAGGTGATCCTCCCACCTCAGCTTCCCAAGTAGCTGAGACTACAGGCACACACCACTACTCCCAGCTAATTTTTGTATCTTGTGTAGACACAGGGTCTCACCGTGTTGCCCAGGCTGGTCTCCAACTCCTGGGCTCAAGTGATCCACTCACCTCAGCCTCCCAAAGTTCTGGGATTATAGGCATGAGCCACCATGCCCAGCTGAGAATTAGTTTTTTTAAATGTATTTCAACAAAGTGAGCTGGAAAACCAAGAAACACCAAAAAATAGATCCACAAAACAGTTATTGTGACCCAAAAGTTCAAGAAAGAAAAATCCTAGGATGACAGCTACTCACAAGCTTAAAGAACAACCATTCCAGACTGAATTCTGAGGCAGAAGGAGGTGACAAGAAAGTCTGAAGTCAATCAGAGTCCTTGATACAAGTGTAGTAGAGTGAATGCCGGAAAGCAAACATTCCCATATACAGCGATGCACACATTGCAACTTGTAAAATTCAACCTAAAACTTTAAAAAAGTGTCTTACTAAAGATCACACGCCAACCAAATATGACATATCCAGTCCACTGTAGAAGACGAAGCCAATGGGTTTCCACGCAAAATCAAAAATAGAGTCATAGGGACAAAATGAACAAGGTGGCATTTTTTCATTTGACTTTTCACTAACTGAGTAAAGGCATTTTAGGTTTAAGTGAAAAGGGAATGTGGAGTACGAGATTCACACAGTAAGAAAATGGAGGTCATCAGAAACTTTACGGAAAGAATCAGTTTTCAAAGAGTTATGAACCAAATGGATAAGAGTCTAAAAGGTGGTGTTGGTTTGAGCAACAGGGTTTGCTCAAGAAAGGAGAAGGGATTTGAAACAATTCCCTGGGGAACTGGGCAGATTGTGCTGCAGAATCTCTTAAATTATTAACAATGCTAATGATGAAGGCTGCGGGTTACTTTTTCTTTTGAAATTAATCTATAAACAACACACACAATCTTATTTTGGATTATGAAAATAATACAAATGTAATCCTGTGAAAGTAAAAAAAAAAAAAAGAAAGGAAGGAAGAAAAAGAAAAAAAGAAAACAAATAAAAACTTGAAAGATATTTAAAAGCCATAGGCCCCAGCGTGCTGGCTCACGCCTGTAACCCCAGCACTTTGGGAGGCCGAGGCGGGTGGATCACAAGGTCAGGAGATTGAGACCATCCTGGCTAACACAGTGAAACCCTGCCTCTACTAAAAATGCAAAAAACATTAGCCGGGCGAGGTGGTGGACGCCTGTAGTCCCAGCTACTCGGGAGGCTGAGGCAGGAGAATGACGTGAACCCAGGAGGCGGAGCTTGCAGTGAGCTGAGATCGTGCCACTGCATTCCAGCCTGGGCGAGACTCCGTCACAAAAAAAAAAAAAAAGCCAGAAGGTGGGAGAAGGTTATTAACCAAGTTAGGAATCTAGAGACTATTCTGTAAAGTTAGTGAAATAGGACAGAGAGTTTACTATTATAAATTATGAACAAATTACATATGTAAAATTAAAGTAATTATATAATTATACTGTGAGCAATGGAAAAGGGAATGGCAGGGAAGAGTGTAGACAAATTCTACTTTTACTCCTCAGAGAAACAAGTTCCTAGATAAAGCTGATGAATTAAAAAAATAACTACATGTGTCTCATGGCACCCTGGTAACCCTCACATGAAATTCCAAGTGAAGTCGCTAAATGTGGGTGTCTCCCAGCAGCTGGGTGGGCTGGAGAGGAGGATGGGGAGAAAAGTGTAGATTTTAGTACACGGCCCTGTGTTACTTGATATTCTGATTTTTTTTTTTTGTTAAGAGCTGATCTAGAAGACAAGACATTTCTGAATATGTCATGCATAGCGTAATGCGGGGGCTGTGTTCTGAGAAATGCATTTTTAGATGATTTTGCCTTTGTGGGAACATCATAGAGTGAACCTATGTAAACCCAGATGACAGACGCTGCTGCACCCCGGGCTGTGGTGTAGCCTGTTGCTCCTGGCTACACACCCAGGCAGCCTGTGGCTGTACTGAATACTGCTGGCAATTGCAACACAATGGTAAGCATTTGTGTTTCCAAACATATCAACACATAGAAAAGGCACGGTGAAAATATGGTATTATAATCTCACAGGACCACACCAAAAACCTCTTTATGGGACACATGATTGTATTACGTAGCTAATTATTTAAGCAATGAGAAAAGGACTAGAAATGTTCAAGGGTCTCAAACTCAAGACAGGCTTCTTCCATCATAATCATTCATGAATCTTGTTAAACAGATGGATCCTCTGGCACCACCTGAATTCGTCTTCAGTTGGTCTGGAATTCTGAGCAGGAATCTTCATTTTTAACAGACTTTTCTGGTTACTCTGCTGCACAGCTCATTCTGGTAGCCACATCAAATACTCTCCACCACGATTCTCACTGGGCTGAAACTCCCTAACATAATCGTCTCTAAAAACTGGGCAGCTTGCACTGCTTTAAAAATTGCCACATAACTTAAAATTGACTGTAGTAATTGTTTTGACTAATGCACTTGAAAATACTTACCTTTAATTTGGTCTCTTCCATTTCCTGAGACCAAGATTGGCTCTCAGGAGAAAACTGCATTGCAACGCGTAGCACTGGAATTGCTTACTTCTCACCTCTGGGAAGTGTGGTTTCTGTCTTGTTCTCCAGTGTTGTTCTTCAGTTTCTGTTACTGATTATAGATGACATTGGCAATAATCATCACATAGATGCAAGCTAACCCATCCTGATGTATGTCAGATGGATAGAAGTTGTGTGTGAGCCACAGATGACAAGACCATTCACAGGAAACCTTAGCATCCAATTCCGTCTGCTGCGCAAAGGAAGGAATAGATAAATGTGTCCCAACGGATACAATGGTATCAGCCATTCCCTTCCTGTAAGTGTGTGTCTGTGTGTCCCTCTGCACTTGCTGGACATGTGGAGAAGCCGTGTCTCTTCTCCTTGCTTGGATTTAACCCTCCTCTCTGCTGTTCTGTGTCTTTTGTCTTTCCAAGCTTGACTTTAAGTTCGAGGAGGTATGCCCTGGCTAGGTAGCCCTGTGTTCCTACCCTGAGCTCCCTAAGTGAGCAACATTGAATCCTCCGCTACTTTGAGCTTGGATCATTACCAATTTGTAACTTGATAAATGATTGGTCTTTTCAAGCTTCATAGTTGAAATCAATAAGTGGCATTCTCATTGCTCAAGGAAAAAGGAAAATACGAAAAAAGTTACACAGAGCGTTATGAAAGGGTTAATATCTGCCTATTGGAAAAGAGAAGGAAAGAGAGAGTCCCCAAGGGCCTGTGCTTCATCTTACTGTGTATTGAAATGTGAGCTGCAACCGATGGTCTGGTTAATAACAATTCATGCAGCTGTCAATCTTTTTGACCAATCTCATCAATATTTTACTCTGCAAAATAACAACAATTAAGAATCAGGACCAGGAGATGCACTTGGGGCAAAAGTGTTTCTAACACAGTGATGAAATCGACAGTCCAGAGCCAGCATTTCCGATAGGCGTTCAGCGAAAGGTTAGCCTGTGATTGTTCTCTCCAAACAGTAGGCATCGCAGCTCTTTATCGTAAATGAACTCCAATGCACTGCACAGATACTGTAACTGAGGTCTGTAGAATTCAGACAAAAGTGATTCTGCGACGAGTGATGACACTAACCCAAATTCACATCTACTCAGGATGTACCTGGGCTGAGCCGTGTTTGAAATACAAGATGAATTCAAAATTAAACAATTTGAATGAAAACAAATCTTGCCAAATGTCTACTTGATATAAAAGCTAGCTTGCAATGCATACCAAATGGCTGGCAATGCATGCCACTTATTGATTTCAAGTATGAAACTTGAAAAGACCAATCATTTATCAAGTTACAAATCGGTAATGATCGAGGAAGCTCAAAAATACCATGCATTTTTGGCAATGCATACCAAAGAAGTCAGATCTCCTTTTTAAAAAAAATGTTACTTTAAGTTCTTGGATACATGTGCTGAACGTGCAGGTTTGTTACATAGGTATACATATGCCATGGTGGTTTGCTGCACCTGTCAGCCTGTCATCTAGGTTTTAATCCCCGCATGTCTTAGGTATTTGTCCTAATGCTCTCCCTCCCCTTGCCCCCACCCCCTGACAGGCCCCGGTGTGGGATGTTCCCCTCCCAGTGTCCATGTGTTCTCACTGTTCCCAATTCCATTTGGAGAGGTTTTAAGAAAAGTGAAATGCGTCTCGTTTTATTTATCATCCTTATTAGTAAAAATGCAGGCTGCAAGGCATCAGATTTAAATTCTATTTTACTTATTACATAAATGCAAGTAGAGCTTTTTTCTATTTTCATGTTATTTAAGGTTCAAATCTCATGCCTCATTGTGCTTTTGCATTGATGTTCACCAACCGGAGACGACCAAAATTGCACCTGCAGTCACAGTCCAAAGTTGGGTCACTTTCCTCAGTGGAGCCAAAGAAAACAGCCACTGGGGACCCTGTGGATAGGAAGGATTTGGGGCGGGGCTGCTCCAGGGTGACTCTGGGCAGGACTCTGGAAGGTACGGCTGCTCTGCATGGGGTGTGGGCTCTAACTGGAGGGCACTTGGTGACTCCATATCTCAGTAGCTTCCTGTCCAGGAGCTGGGAATGGTTATGGAGGCCTGGAGTTGTATTGGTAAGAAAATACGGATCACTCAAAAAGAACACATTTTTTATTTATTTATTTATTTATTTTTTTTTGGCAGTTGTGCCTCTACCAATATTCAGATATCTATAATCTGATGAAACACTGTTTCTGCCTAGCAAAAGGGAGTCAGACTCTTCCAGAGGGGCAAGCAGTCAAACTTCCCAGCCAAGGTGGCTTTCCCGGCATCAGCTGCTCTCTCTGTTTGGATCTTCCCCTCTGCTCACGTAGTGATGATTTAGGATGAGTGACTTGAAGCAGGTACCGCATCAGGAAGGGATCTCAGCTATAATCCACCAAAACCAACTCAGTTCAATTAAGAGAGGACAGGAGATATTTAAAGAACTTTAAGGAGGCGCTTAGTTTTACTGGAGAATCACATTTTCCACTCACTTTCCCACTCTACCCAAAGGATGATATCGGGACTTCTCCTTCTTGTCAAAGTTGGAACACTTAATCTAAATTCATAATTTTGTGTCGATCACACACACACACACAGAGAGGAAATACAATTAAAGTCATTAGACAATATGCCACTAGAACATTGGTCTACCTACTTGTATCTCAGTCCAAAGTATCTCTGGAAACTCTAGCCAGCATAGTGGTGGGCACCTGTAATCCCAGCTACTCTGGAGGCTGAGACAGGAGAATCACTGGAATCCAGGAGGCAGAGGTTGCAGTGAGCTGAGATGGTGCCATTACACTCCAGCCTGGGTGACAAGAGTGAAACTCCATGAAGGAAAAGGAAAAGGAAAAGGAAAAGGGAAAGGAAAGGAAAGGAAAAAGAAAGAGAGAGAGAGAGAGAGAGAGAAAGAAAGAAAGAAAGAAAGAAAGAAAGAAAGAAAGAAAGAAAGAAAGAAAGAAAGAAAGAGAGAGAGAGAGAGAGAGAGAAAGAAAGAAAGAAAGAAAGAAAGAAAGAAAGAAAGAAAGAAAGAAAGAA
>NW_012105176.1:831414-836512 GCF_000951045.1 Mandrillus leucophaeus
AATAATAAAATAACACACGTCTATACAAAAATTCAAAAACAGAGTGTGAATCTAATTGCATTTGATATATGAATTCCAAGTGTGCTGATTTTTGTCAGTAATCAATGTGATCTGGATCCCGTTCCACATTAAGAAGCACGAACAAGATGGTCAAGTCATTCCTAAATGTGAAACGATGGCGGGAAACATTTATTCCTGCCTAATGGCAGAATCTCCTCTACTAATTTCTGGACATGGCTGACAGTTGCATCATGATGACATCAACTGGGCCTTGGAATTTAGTCGTATGTAGGGAGGGTGCATAAGATCCAGTTGCAAGAGCTGGACTGACTGACCCATGGCCACAAATGCCTGGACTCATTGCAGGCCCCTGGCAAGGCCTGCAGGATTCTGCTAGAACAGGATATTTTCACCACAGTCAAGCAGAATAATGCTACTAAGGATGAGGACTGAATATACTGTATCAAAATTTCTATTTTTCATGATTGAGGCTAGCAAAAAGCAAAGGACCAAATCAATTTTCTGACCTGGTAAAATGACTTCATATCCTCCCAGAAATTGAAGACATTATAAATGTAATCTATTTTAAACTTTTTTACACTAAGGTGTAAAGTATAAAATACACTTATTTTATTGGATACTTTACAAAAATCATCATGTTTTCGGTTACTACATTAGCAAAAATTAGCTATTTTAAGCAAAATAAAAAATTTTAATAAAGGATGCTGGTTACAATAATCTACTCTTTCTAGCTATAAAATCGAATCTGCTTTAATGCTCGCATTTATGATGCTTTTGATGAAAAACCGTACTGAATTGTGGTCAGGAAGAGAAGTGAGGAATAGTGTTTCGAATGAATAGTGTTATAAGCATTTTAGCCTCCATTTGGAAATATCGCTTATCACTTTTATAAAGATTTAGGACCAGGACTAAGAAGACTGGGTTGTGACCTTTGGGTTTGAGCTAATCACACAAACTCTTCTGAAAAATGAGGGTGATAGTTTTATCTTGTATGATAAGTACACACATATTTTGCAGAGATATTGATATTCTTATTTTAAGTATCACTAAATTCAGAGATGTTACATTGACTTGAAAACATACAACATATATATTTTATAAATATGTAGAATATAAAAATCTTGACTTCAATGAATCTTACTATTTAGAACGTATGCTCTTGTTAAGAATTAATGGACGTGACAAAGATGGCCATCTCTAAATTACCTGGATCAATCACATGAATTAGTTATAGGGAGCAGTCTTTCCAGAAAGCATGACTTTCATATCTGTATCACGCTCTTCTGTGAGGGTCTAGGTTGCTGGAAATGGCTTTAGTGGCAATTTCTTTAAGCACTTGAGGTTGATCCACTTGTGTGATCAGGGGCTCGTCTTCTGACGCACACATTGCCACACTGTAATGTGAATCAGGTACCTGCCTTCAGTCAGGACCATGGCCACCTGAAAAGCTCGGTCAAACTTGGGGGTATTTAATCGCTTCTTTTCTGGGGAGATAGCACATGGCTTTTGTAGGTTCTCGAAGGCAGGGAAACTTCCTTTATAGATTATGTCCTTTGTCCCCACAAAATCCCTTTCATTGAGCTCTATGTTGTTTTTATTTTCTACTATGAACTTTAAATGCAGAACTTCTCATGAAATGATCACGGGGGCGCAAGGATTGTATTTATTGGGGGAATTCTGCCTCCTAAAATAGTGCCCAATCTGAGGCTACCCAGGAGGATTACATTTGTCCTGCAGTGTTGGGGGCGCTGCTCCGGGTGTCTCCAGGGCGTTCCCCTCACAGTGCTTTCCGGCACGCAGGCTGCCCCTCACGCTGCCCTTCTTTGCCCTGGGACCCACCCTGGACCACACAGGAGGATTGTATTTGTCCTGCAGTGTCAGGGGCACTGCTTCTGGCATCTCCAGGGCACGCTCACATCAGGGTGCCCTCACTGCACGCAGGCTGCACCGCACACTGCTGCTCTCTGCCCTTGGGATGCATCCTGGGGCCAAAGGGACGGAGACCGCCTTCTTCACAGGGCCTCCATCCTGTGTCTTCACCAGCTTACACTCCAATGCGGGCCATGGGCATTTTGAAATGTATGATTAATTGCATTTCCTCCCTTGTTTTCGGTATCAGGAAGTTCTCCCACCTATTTATAACAAATCATCACCGTTGTACGGGATTCTACAGCCTGGATTTCTACCATCCACTTTCCTTTATTGCATTTCCCTTCCTCCTAACCTGTTTTATTTATAAGTTTTGAAATCACTTTAAGTTCCCTTGAAAATGAAGCAACAAACAAAATCTAAAAGGAAAGCAGCCTTGGTTAATTATTAACAGACGGTTTAAAGCAGAGTGTGTATTTTTGCTTAATAAAATACCTCACAATTCACTGTATCGCAGTGAACTGGAATGCATGTTACACTTGCTTTATTTCTCTTGGATTTTTGAATTGTCTGGATTAAAGCCCCAAGTGAAACAACATGTTTCTATGAAAATTCTGCAACTTTTGGACAGAATTTTTTTTTTAACGTCCCTACAGCAAACCTAGGTGCCTTGACTAGAGTTGGTCAGATGCAAGCCTGGTTACATAATTTGTGAACCCACTGCGAAATAAAAATGCAGCTTCACTTGCTGAAGACATTAAGAATTTTGTGCCCCCACCCCAGGGAGTTCTCTGTGACTGGAGGGCTCCTGTGCCCAAGTTGACCTTGTTCTTAGGAAGGTTCAAGTCGGATTTTTGGTGGAGTTTAATTTTCCTTTTTCAGTACAAGTTATGGAAAGTGAATCTTGAGAGGACTATTTTACAATGTGAGTTTGCAGACGGGTGTGATAGTTTTCAACGGCTCAGTTTCCCCCATGTAGAACTGCAGGCAGGATGTTCGCCCACGTCTGTGAGAGTGCGGCCACTGGATTGCAGAGTGGGTACCATTGCTCTGTTCATGAAGAACTGCTGCTGGTGACACACGGAACTCGATGTCAGGGTCTTCGAGCATCAGGGAAACTAGGAGAACACCACACATTGTGAAAACGTGGCAGCACGACATTAATGCCATGTGTGCATTTAGCACAGTCATTTAAACTGTTGAGTAGAAATGTCATCATCTGTGAACGGAGGGGAGGCCTAGCCTGCTTATAAAATCCAGCTCCAAAGGGCTTCTTGGTGGTGCTGGTGAAGGAGAGAAGATGGGGTTGTGGGGAGGGCATGCAGTTTCCTGGAGCCCACAAGGACCCCGCCCTTTCACACGGAGACAGGGAGTGTCAGGAGCTCTGGTCAATAAGTAGAGAGAGGACCCAGCACGTGCTGCTACTGCATGGAGCCACTGACCACATCTGTGAGCTCCTTACTCCCCTTTTTGCCCTGATGTGCTGGACTCTGGGTCATGTGTGGAGACAGTGAAGCTGCAAGGTGTACCAGAGCTCATCACGGCCTAGAAGGAGGCAGCCTGAGCCACTGCCAGATGTCGAGCGGCCGCTGAATGATAAAACAAACCACCAAAACCTTTCTGTCTTGAACTGCCGTGATTTGGAGGTTCACTGGGGAATTTTTGGTTTGTACTGAACAGCCTGGTGGATTAGCTTTCCAGGGCTGCTATAACAAATGACCACAGATTGGGTGACTTAAAACAACATATATTTATTATCTCACGGCTGTGAAGGCCAGAAGTCCCTCCAGGTGTGCGGGGACTGGTCCCTTCTTAGAGACTCAGTGAGAGAATCTGTCCCATGCTTTGCTCCCAGCTTCCAGGGGCTCTAGGAACCCTTTGGCTTGTAGACATGGCACTCCAACCTCTCCCTCCCTCTCCTGATGGGCTTTCCTCTCTACGTCTCTATGTCTCCAGTCTCCCTCTCCTTTCTCCTGTACAAACACTAGTCATTGCCTTTAGAGTCCACCCCAGTCCTCTAGGATGATCTCTTCTTGAGATCCTTCATGTGATTACATCTGCAAAGACTATTTCCAAATAAGGGCACAGTCACAAACACCAGGCATTCGTACATGAACGTACATATGAAGGGGCCACTTTTCAACCCATGCCCTTAGCTCGTCGTGACTGATCCAGGCCTATCCCCTGAACTACCTCAGTTACCTCTTAAGTCTTTTCAGACTTGGGATTGAAAAAGAAACTCTCATCTACGAGGTCGAAAGCCAGTGGGCCAAAGCTATTAGGGAGATGTATTATTTATAGAATTTGGAGGAAAAAAGAGCTAAATTGGTGTAGGGGCAGGAAGGAGCTGCTCATCTTACATACTCCAAGGACAAGATTCTAACTGGCATTTGGTTGGAGACCTGGGTCTAAGGGCCAAGTGGGAGGGGCTGGGTTCTTTTTTTTTTTTTTTTTTTTTGAGACGGAGTCTCACTCTGTAACCCAGGTTGAAGGCTGAAGTGCAATGGCACAATCTCGGCTCACTGCAACCTCTGGGGAGGAGCTGGGTTCTTAAGCGTGTTTTTGAATTCTTATGGTCCTTGGAAAACCCTAGAAAAAGGTACAAAAAAGAGTCAAGTCTTCTACCAGTCCCTCCCGTTCCAGGAATGACTGATGTCCTGACTTAACCTGACATTCTTGGGTGAAGAATTGTGATCTTTCTTATTCCCAAAATCTTTTATTCTAAGGAGTGCTAGGGGCTGGTTAAATACGTTTGCCCCAAAAAGTATAATAATAATATCTGAAAGAATCTACAAAAAAGAAAACTCCTGCAAATAAAAAGTGATGATAGGAAGATTGTAG
Source organism: Mandrillus leucophaeus (assembly GCF_000951045.1). Taxonomy (NCBI): domain Eukaryota; kingdom Metazoa; phylum Chordata; class Mammalia; order Primates; family Cercopithecidae; genus Mandrillus; species Mandrillus leucophaeus. Next base: position 836,146 of record NW_012105176.1, read on the forward strand.
AATACAAGATTGCAATATACAGAAGTCAATGGCAACTTACTCAAAAGCTACACCAATCAAGCCAGTGTGATACTGGCTAAAGAAGGAACAAATAGATCAATGGCACAGAATAGAAAGCCCGGAAACGGACTTACACAAATAGAATCAACTGACCTCTGACCAAGAAGCAAAACCAATACAGTAGAGAACAGATAGTCTTTTCAACAAACGGTGCCGGAACAACTGGACATTCACATGCAAGAGAGAGAAAAAAAAAAAAAAAAGAAAGAAAGATCTTACACCCTTTAAACATATTAACTCAAATACATCAGAAACCTAAATGTAAAATGAAAATCTATAAAATTCCTAGAAGAGACAGAGGAGGAAA
>NW_012105176.1:836887-837920 GCF_000951045.1 Mandrillus leucophaeus
TCTCCTGACCTCATGATCCGCCCGCCTCGGCCTCCCAAAGTACCGGGATTACAGGCGTGAGCCACCGCGCCCGGCCGCAAAGAACTTTTAACAGTGAACAATGAGAAAACAAAATTTATTTTTAAATGTGCAAGAGATCTCCTCACTACACAGGACACGCAGAGGGCAAAGCAACACCTGAAAGGATGCTCCACGCCATTGCCCCACGTCATACGTCGTTGCTCCACGTCATACGTCATTGCTTACGTCATACGTCATTGCTCCACGTCATACGTCATTGCTCCACGTCATACGTCATCAGAGAAGAGCGCGTTGAACAGCCATCAGCTTCCGGAGCCACTACAGAGCCATTAGCATGAACAAAATAGAGAACGCGGACAGCGCCAGGTGCTGGTGAGGGTGTGGAGCAGCAGGAACACTCGTCCACTGCTGGTGGGAGATCAAAATGGCGCAGCCGCTTTGGAAGACGATTAGGCAGTTTCTCATAAAACTGAACACGCTGTCACCATATGATCCAACGATTGCAGTCCTTGGCACTTACCTAAATAAGCTGAACACTTGTTTCCACCCAAAATCCTGTGTGAACATGCTCGTGGCAGCTTTATTCATCATTGCCAGAACCTGAAAGTAACCAAGAGGCCCTTCGAGGGATGAATGGATAAACTGCGGCCCATCCAGACAATGGGATATTCTTCCGGCTGAAAAAAGGAATGAACTCTCAAGCCATGAAGAAACATGGAGAAAACATAAATGCATGTCACTCAGTGAAGGATGGCTGCATACTATCTGATCCCAGCTAAAGCACATTCTGGAAAAAGTACAGCTATGGAGACAGTAACAAGTGGTTAGCCGGGCTCGGTGGCTCACACCTGTAATCCCAGCACTTTGGGAAGCTGAGGCAGATGGATCACCTGAGAGGTCAGAAGTTCGAGACCAGGGCCGGGCGCGGCAGCTCACGCCTGTAATCCCAGCACTTTGGGAGGCGGAGGCAGGCGGATCACAAGGTCAGTAGATCGAGACCATACTGGTTAAC
>NW_012105176.1:838375-851462 GCF_000951045.1 Mandrillus leucophaeus
CTGGGGACATTGGTAGTGGTGGAGGCTGTACGTGTGCAGGGGCAGGGGTTAAGTGAGCTCTCTGTTACATTGAGCTTTCTGCTCCATTATTCTGTGAACTTAAAACTACTCTAAAAATAAACCTATTAAATTGTTAAGAATCAGTAAGAATTTAGTGCCCATTACTCTTAAGAATGTGGTGTCATTGAAATAACGGCTTTTATTATAAATCATAAAATACACAGGCAAAGAGGCAGGCATTGCCTTGTGCAGGGCAGCCCCTTGTGGGTGAAGTTCATCTGGATAGGTGCTTTCTAGGATCTCATTTTTATGTCTTATTTCCCCTAATCGTAGGTTTTATGCCTCCAGATAAATCATTTTCCATCTTCTTCTGTCTTGGCTTAAGTGCCGAATGTGGACCCAAATGTCATTTTCTCCGTTTCTCAATTTCCCTTCCTCTTGGAAATATGATGGGCAGGCATTCTCCCACACGGTCAGGTTTCCTGCCTGGAAAGGTTACCCTCAGGCTCGGGACGTTTGAGCCCTGCATACATAATAACTTGTAAACAAGTACTCTGCGGATAATTGCCCGAAAGCTGAACCAAGCCCTGGACAGCCATGGCTCTCATTGCAATTTGTGCCCCTGGTTTTTCAATTTGAAAGAGCTTGTCAGATTTCCTGACATTCACACCAGTGCCTCCTGGTTTCTGCTGTGGATACATTTTCATTATCCTTGATTGGTGTTAAGTACCAGCGCCCTGCCAATGATGTCCGTCACCGTGCCGGTCCGGTGTAAGTATCATTAGCTCTCCTGTTTACCCTCCCGATATGGAGTAAGTTAGAAACATTACAGGAAGTGGGCTAAAAGCACAGAAAACATATTTGCATTGTGTCAAATTGCCAGGCTTTGCACAAGCTAACAATTTATTTTCTCCCCCTAACTGTGAATGGTACACATTTTGTGGCTTACACTGCAATTTTTGTTTAAAAGACATTATTGCCTACAATCTCAGTTCATTTGCTGCTAGTCTGTAAATGGCCATCTTTCGTATCAAAAATTTCAGTCTAAGTACTGATCGGCAGGTTAATATTATAGAAAGTACGCCCTGGGGGAGTATAAAAAGATGGTTGGATTTTAGAACCTAGTAAAATAGCTCTTTCCTCCAAAATGGGAATAGTTTAATCAACAAAATGACTTCAGCAAATATGCTCCTTCTTGGTGTTTCTGTTTACCTGAGTGATACTTCACTAAACTCTTACACTTTCTCATGGTATACTTTTCTTTGTTTTGGATGTTCATGTTAAATGTTATATTGGTTTTCTAGACACATAATGTGATCTATCCTGCCCTGTGAATGAATGAAATAAAACAAACCTACATATGTTTGCAAGTAAAAAGTTCATGGTAGGTTCCCTTGAGTTCACTGTGAGATAGCTCATGGTGGAAGCTCTTACAATGCAGTCTTGTATGTACCAAGCCGCATCCCTTAAGTGAGTTATGATAGCCCCTTTAATATGATTTAATCAAAACATTTACATAAAATGTCTTGTATGTGGGATTTCCTCACATGGACGTCATTCACGTGATCAAATGGTGACATTGCTGATGGCTCCCAGCGACTCCAGGTCAGCCACCGCCCAGCGTGGGGGGCGCGTGTGTGGCAGCCACTGCCCAGCATGGGGGACGCGTGTGTGGCAGCCCTGGAGTAGCTCAGTAGGACGGGCACCATTGTCTCATTCTGCAGTCAGGTGGACCAGGGCTCAAAAGACTGATGGAGGTGCTTGAGGCTCTGGAGAAAGGCTGTGATGAATGGGGACCAGTCCCAAGCCTGCCAGGACAGGCCCTGTATCCTGCCTTCACAGGCATTTCTCTACCCCTAGTGATTCTCCCTGTCCATCATAGAAAGAGAAACCCCGACCTGGGGTGAGGCAGGATCCCCCTCCCCAAGTGGCGGGCTGTGTGAAGTGGGCGAGTTTTCACCCTGAACACACCCACCGCATTCCTGCCTTACCCTCTGCCACACTAGCTAAGATGGAGCTTTCAGAGGAGGAGGGCCACCTTCATCAGCTATTGCCACGCCCTCCAGGCAGGACGCTGAGATTTGGCACAGGTTGCTGGCAGGAGGCATGGAGTCAGTGCGAAAATAAAACAAAATAAAATAAAATAAAATAAAATAAAATAAAGGGAGTGCTCAGCAACAAGATCTCTGATAGTAATGGATAATCCAGCCCTAGAAAATAAATTCAAAATTAATCTTTTCAAAATAATTCAATTGTTTATATTTTTGTCTGCTTAAATTGCAGGATCTTGACACACACACACATTCACCACACTGGACACACCTCACACATACATGCACACGCATAGGCATGCACACATGCACACACACACAGGCATGCACACGTGCACACACACACACACAGGCATGCACACGTGCATACACACACACACACAGGCATGCACACGTGCATACACACACACACAGAGGCATGCACACGTGCATACACACACTCACACACACAGGCATACACACGTGCATACATACACATGCACACACACCTACACACCTCTTAACCCAGTATCCTCCAAAGTTAGGACCCCATGTCTTCTCTTCCCTTTCCGGTAAAATTTTGTGAAAAAAAAAAACTGACCACACTTGCTGGTCTCCGATTCCTCTCCTCTCATTCTCTCTCATACCCTCTCTCTTTTCTTTCTCTCTACCATCCTCACATGATCTTTCTTGAAAAATAATTAAAGTCTGTTGCTGAATGCATACTCGGTCAGGCAGTTCATCAAGATTTTCACAGGGAGCTCATCCCTTAATATACCTAATAATATATATATTGGGGATTGCTCTGAATGAGTAATAAGAATAACACATGTCGAGATGATTATGAATACCAAAATTCTTAATAATCTCATGTTATAAATGACGCACAGAAAGGTTAAGTAACTCTCCCAAAGTCACACCGCTATTTCAGTGCAAAGCCAAGAATTAACGAAGTCAAGAAGTCCAGCTCCAGATCCAGGGGTTGAAACCGCTGCTCCAGGCTGCCAGTCTGGTTCTCTCCAACAGCTGACATATATTTTACAGATGTACTTTGTGACAGAAAAAAAAAAAAATAGTCACTAACAAGATTTTCTGAATCACGCTTGAATTAAAATACAAATAAAAGCAAAACATTATATATGAAGCTCCCTTGACATTTTCTTGGAAATCATTTATAATAAACTCAAAATGTAATTTAGCAGAGAATAGAGAATTTTTAGAAAACTCAGAGTATAAATGGTCTCCTTATTTAAGATTTTGTCAAATTTAATTGAAAAATAATTTTCCAAAATGTGTGCGTCTCCATGAAACCAGGGCATCCATGTGACTCAACTAAAAATTATTTTTTTGCAAAAGAAAAACGGTACAGGACATCCCAGTAACTTACATCAGTCTATTATAAATGTCTTTGAAAGACCCTATGGCCATTAAACATTCCAGTTAAGCTGATACATGCTGTAAAATATATTGTTCTAGTTGTCTTCAAGGAGTAAAATGTTCCCGATTATGGAAATTAAATGCTAAAGACATGTCGTTTAATATTTCAAAACTATCCTGGAGTATTTTAGATTATTTCAATGTTTTCCTGCTAGATATGTGAAAAGACATTCCTGATTATTTGTCTGTGAATTAACTCACACAAAGAGATCCAATATAGGGAATTAATACAAACCGGTTACGTCCACAGCATGTTATAGCTAGAAACGTTTTTCTCTTCTGAGGTTATTTTTCTTCATGTGAGGTTTCTGGTGCCTATTGATTGGGCTAAGAAGGTTGATGGGTAATTTAACCTCCCCTGGGCTGTGCTGGGCATCAGTCCTTCCCCTGCCTCTTCCTTCTCCATCTGAATACCTGATTGCCTCCCTTTATTATGTGGGCTGAGCCTGACTTGAATATTTCACGCTTGCACTCATTTGCAGCCAAGAGTACCCCAGGAGGAAACCCAGCTCTTGTAATGATCTATTGGCAGGTAGAGGACAGCGTGGTGCACATCATTACAAATTAAATATCTGTCTTGGAGACTCGGGGACAAGCACAGTGCCATGTTGCACGTTAAATCCAAGAGAAACTTTGGAAGAAAAAAAGTTCATGTTACAAATTGATTTACCATCACCAGGCCAAGTAAAGGCAGAAGCTCTCAATAGTCCTTAATGCCTTCTTACTGTTCTCTTCCTCCTTTTCTTCTGCAATAACCTCTAAGGCATATTTTAAAAATTTAATGGGCACACACAGTTGACTCCCACCTCTCCATACACACATATGTGCATGCACAGATCTGTAGAAAGCCCTAGGTTAGAGTTGCAACGCCACTGTTGCTCCCATCAATCGATATTTCATCCCTGGTTCTCAGTTTTAGAAAACACCCCCAAAGGTGCCTCAGGACATGAAGATAAACAACAGCAATTTCTCTTCTTCTGGACAAGTCTTTTTCAAATGTAAAAAGTGTACAGGCACTTCATAATTAAAAAAATAAAATCTCACTCTTTTGATATACACTTAAATTTGGTTTAGGTTTCTTAAACAATCATAAACAAAACCATGTAAATATACACTTATTTTTACTGTAAAAGAAAAGCAAGTTTAAAAATTCCATGTAAAATGCTGTCTCTTCCTCCCCTCCTGTTATCCATCCCTGCACCCTAAGAGGACCTACGGGTAGTGTAACCCTGTAACCACCAGCAGACATGGCGTTCTGACCAGTATCCTCTGCTAGGAGCCAGGGGCTTTAGAGACATGGCTCATTTCTCAGGCTGGAGGAGTCCTCATTGTGCCAGAAAAAATGTAAGAGATCAATGATGAGGAAAGGTCAAAAAATACAAAAAATAGCTTACATGAGTTCCCACTGGTCAAATTAAGAGTAATTAAAATACCAGAATAAACAGTGATAGAAATGGATTGTGACTCACATACAACGAGAAATCACAAGTCTGTGAAGAAATGAATGGGTGCAGGAATGGATGGATGGATGAAGGAATGGATGGATGCATGAATGGATGGATGGATGAATGGATGGGTGCATGAATGGATGGATGGATGAATGAATGGATGGATGAATGGATGGATGAATGGATGGGTGCAGGAATGGATGGATGGATGAAGGAATGGGTGCAGGAATGGATGGATGGATGAATGGATGGATGCAGGAATGGATGGATGAATGGATGGATGGATGAATGGATGGATGGATGGATGGATGATTGATAGAAAGATAATACGACAGTTACATGATGGTAAAGTGCCTTCCCTGAACGGTACTTACCAATGACAAGGGGAAAATAGGGCCTCTCACAATGGAGCCTGCAGACCCCATCTGGATTAAGGAACGAAATCTGCTTCCTGCTGAATAGAGGCAAAGAGAAGAACCAAGTCCTCTTGTGCAGATTTCCCGGCAAAGATTTGCAAGTTGAGTCAATTATGAAAAAACATCAGTCAAACCCAAACCATGAGACACCTTAGAAAAGTAACTGCTTGTATTCCTTAAAAGTGTCAATGACATGAAAAGTCAAGGAAAGAAGAGAGTCTACCCCAGACAAAAGAAGACTCAGGAGAGGAGTCTACTGGGTGCCATCTGTGTTGGAGAAGTGAGTCCTTTGCCATCAGGATGGTGTGGGGCCGGTTGATGGAATGAGTGGGTCTGAGGACAGGATATAGTAATACTGGCATCCTCCAAGTCCTAAATGTGGTGGCTGTAATACGGTCATGTAGGAGAATATCTTTGCGCATGGGAAATACGGAGAAAAGTATTCAAAATAAAGTGCATGTGATGGAACACACTGTCTACCATACGACTTCACTATCCAGAAATGGACTCTCAGCTGGCTACGGAATAAGAATCTTTTATCCACAATTCCACCTCTTCTATAATTATGTTACTGTTCTAAAATCTACACAGCACTTTGGGAGGCCGAGGTAGGCGGATCACTTGAGGTCAGGAGTTCGAGACCAGCCTGACCAACATGGTGAAACCTCATCTCTACTAAAAATACCAAAATTAGCTCAGCATGATGGTGGGCGCCTGCAGTCCCAGCTACTCGGGAGGCCGAAACAGGAGAATCCTTTGAACCTGGGAGGCGGAGGTTGCAGTGAGCCAGAATCGTGCCGCTACACTCCAGCCTGGGCAACAGAGCAAGACTCTGTCTCAAAAAACAAACGAACAAAGAAACAGAAACTAAACCGCATTTTAAAAGTATAACAAAAACGAGATATCATTAAATAACATCTACAAGATTGCTTTCTTATGATGGGTGGATCCTGCACTCACCATGTGTGTTCCATGCTCTCAGTCAGGTCAGGGGGCAGCTCTGCCCTGTCCAACATGGTCACTTGGTTCTTCTAGGGTGCACCCACTGTTCAGCTGTAATTCAGGCAGGTGGTCACGCATTGCAACATCTCATCTGCATTTGCCATGACTGCTGCATGTAGGCATGAAGCCTCCCTCCCTGCCTTCCAGGAGTAAAGTGCGGCTTCCTGGTGCTGTCGCCGTGGTTAACGCAGATGGAAGTGCAGTGACGGAGATCACCTTCAAGTTTGAAAGTAAAGTTCAGAACATCCCAAGCGTATTTACATCTTCATATCATTATCTAAGTAGAAAAGAAAAGGAGATAATTAATATTATCTCCTTAATATTATTAAGATTAAAAGGAGATAACTGATAGCAAGGAAAGCATAATGACTTGCACTCACAAGCGTAGGGAGACTGGCAAGCGGAGAAACACAAATTAGCACAATGTGGAGGTCCTGCTTCTCAGCTTCAAACTGGGAGGAAGTGGGATCTGGATGTCAGGTGGTGATAAGATGATGCAGCCATTCGTGACATCAAGCTGGAAGAGATTCGTGAAAGCAAGTGTGTGAATACGCGGCTACCCAGAAATTCTGCCTTCAGGCACAAAGAAACTCTTACAAGTACTCACAGCCAGGAAAGTAGAAACAGGCCAGTTCTTGTGTTAGTCATAGAAGCAGCTTCTTATGTAGGAGTCCATGATTAAAAAACAAACAAAACAAAACAAAAAACAAAGAAACACATAAATAATAACATAAATAAAATGTGCACCATATGCTATGCAGTAGTCGAAATAATAGAATTTTATATATACAAAGCAATCCAGGCAGATGGCAATACAATATTGAGGGAATGACTGAAAAGAAAGAAAGATGTATCTTTTAAATAAAATAAATAACTAAAATTCTCAAAACTTAATATTTTCCCATGTTTCTGCTATGGTCTGAATGTTTACATCGCCCCCAAACTTACACGTTAAAGCCTTAACTACCAAGGTGATGGTATTAGGAGGTGGGGTCTCTGGGAGGTGATGAGGCCACAGGGCCAGAGTCCTCATGAATGGGGTCAGTGCCCCAAGAAGGAAAGACTCAAGAGAGCTTCCTCTCCCTCTGCCATGTGAGGACAGAGTGAAAAGGTGCCCCCTGCAAGCCGGGAAGGGGAGCTCTCAACAGGAACTCAACTGGCCCGTGCCTGGACCATGGACTTCCAGCCTCCAGAACTGTGAGAAATAGATGTGTGTCCTTGAAGTGGCCCAGTCTACAATGTATTTGTCGTCGCAGCCTAAAGGGACCAAGATACCGCAAGTGTAGACGGTCCATTGAACATCTCTAAGGGAAATGACGGAATGGGTGCTGCTGAGGGAGGGAAATAGAATTGCAGATGGGGAAAGGAGGTGGTTTGAACAAGGAACACAGGCGACATTTTGGGGGCAGGTCATAAAATATACCCCTAAAGGCCAAAGTGTGACCAGTTCTTCTTTGGCGGGGGGGCAATGTTTAGATTCAAAGTGAAGAGTGGAAAACACAGCACGCTGTTGGGTAACAGAAAACATGTCTCCAAATTGATGGACGCCCCACCTTCAGAAAACTCTCTCTGGCCACCTTGCTCTCTGGGCCACAACCCTCCCAGCTCCGTGTCCCCTCCGAGTTCCGTGTCCCCTCTGAGTTCCGTGTCCCCTCCGAGTTCCGTGTCCCCTCCCAGCTCCGTGTCCCTTCCCTGCTCCATATCCCCTCCCTGCAGGCTCCCAGAGGCAGCCAGTACCACAAGGGAAGCCCCTCTACCATGCAGCCACCCTGGAGCAGCCTCTGTGCTCCTCTTCCTCCCTGGATTCTGCAGTAAAAATTGCAGCAGGATCAGAAAATGTGTGGGGTGGTGCATTCAGATTTCTGTAAGTTTAGGCCTCATCTTTGCTGGTTGCGCACTATATTCCAGCCATATCAATTGCCGCTGAGTTGAAAGGCCCTACCTAATTGAGTTGAAAATAGTAATATATGCTTTTACATGCATACGTGGTTGAAGACGTTTTTTCCTGATATCCATAGAGGAAGTGACTCCATCATTTCCACTCGCCCAGTCTGCAGCCCTTAGCACGGTGTCTCGGGGTGAGATGAAGGCACCTTCCCTGAGCAGCGCCCTCCACAGTCAGGGGCACCCTGCACACTTCTATGGGGAGGACACGCTAAAATGAAGGGAAAGCTACTAAGCCGTGAAGCAATGCTGTGCCTGCCCAGGGCCTGGTGGGCAAAAGGACCTATTTGTCTTCTTAATTTCATTAATTAATTAATTTGAGACAGGGTCTCCTTGTGATCATGGCTCACCACAGCCTCAATCTCCTAGGCTCAGGGCAGTCCTCCCAGCTCACCCTCCAGAGTAGCTGGGACTAACGGCACGCACCACCACACCAGCTAATATTTGTATTTTTTGTAGAGACAGGATTTTTATCATGTTGTCCAGGCTGGTCTCAAACTCCTGAGCTCAAGCAGTCCTCCCACCTTGCCCTCCCAAAGTGCTGGGATTAAAGGCGTGAGCCATAATTTTATTCTTAAAATTGTAAATGGGCTGGGTCAGTGGTTCACACCTGTAATCCCAGCACTTTGGAAGTCTGAGGCAGGAGGATCACTGGAGGCCAAGAGTTCAAGACCAGCTTGGGCAACATAGTGAGATCCCCCCTACAAATAAGAATAATAATAATAATGATAGTAAAATGCCAGGCATGGTGGTGTATGCGTGTAGGCCCAGCTATTTGGGAGGCTGAGGCAGGAAGATTGCCTGCACCCAGGAGGTGGGGCTGCAGCGAACTATGATTGCATCACACCACTGTAGCCTGGGAGGCAGAGCCAGACCTCGCCTCTACAAAGAAAAAGATTCTAAATGTCTTGGGATGGCAGAGCCATAGGATCTGACTCCTTTGCTCCCAATACCCTGGGACACTGGAGCTAAGTAGGCAGAGGGAAAACTGGGGTAACTTAGGGAGAGAGGAACCTAGAGAGAGAAGGAAGAAAAATCCGATTTCCGTGTAGGAGCCTGTAATTAACTGATGACTCGACGGGAAAAGCACAGGCAGGTTTCTCCCTCTCTTCAGGCCTCTGCTTCCCACAAATAGGGATGAGTAAGAATTTCTTTCTGGCACCGGATTGTACCTTCCCAGAGGGCATAAGCACAAAATCTGGGGATTAAAACAGCCTATGTTGTACAGGCTTTTGCAGTTTGCCAGCATCTTTCAAACACATGCTCTTATTTGATCTGGGGGTTAGTGCATGTCTAAAACACACAGTGTGTGACAAGGCTGAGATTCAAGCCCAGCTTCCATTTCCAGGCGCTGACACTACATTGCACAATGAAAAGCAATATTGCACTAGGCAGCCATAATTATACACAAGCATATACTTCTGCCAAGAAACTCCGCATTCTTGAATCAGATTTTAAGTAGTATGCAAAGTCACTTTAAGAATAAGTGAAACTCAATTAATTGACTATAATCTGCTTAAGAGGATTAGCATATCAAAAGAAAGAATGTGTCAAGAAGAATTAACAGAAGTAAGCTGTGCTCATTCCAGTTGTCTGAGTGCCGTGTGAGGATGGGACTTCAGCTTTGTGTATTCCGTATACAACCACCATGGAGACCCAGACATGGGCCCAGCAGAACCTCAAGCTATTAAAACTTCTAGCCAAATGATTAACTCCCTTTGCTCTGATATCATGAAGAAATCATCCAATAATTTGGCTTCATACGTAGCTCTTCTCCGGGGAGATGGTGTGCCCATGAACCTCCAGTCCTTAAGACAATTCGATTTCTCATGGAAGATGAGCTAATAGCGTGTGTGGTTTCTGTACTTTGATCTTTGATTGAGGCCATGAGGACCTAGCACGTTCTCCTTTTGCCTGGCTTCACCCTGCTCCTTCCTCTGAGCTGGTCAGACCTTTCCAATGTCTGTGCTGACATCTGAGATTTTAGGAGGACGTTTGTGTTGCAGAAAGATGGGAAACCTCGCAGGGAAGGTGAAGTCCGTTTTAACCACATTTTACGAGACATGGAGGAGGTTCTTAAAAGCACTGGGTAAAAATAAATTGCTCAAGGTGGGAAAGACAGATTGTGTTTAGAATTATTGCAAGAGGGGAAAGAGACGTCGCTATAGGACAGAACTCAGCTCCCAAAACAAACAGGATGGCTGGGTTTACAGACAGCCAGCAGATGGAGAGGGGAGGGCAGGAGATGGGATCACTAGGTGGAGACCGTCAGGGTAGGGAATTCTCCATAAACTGACCTGACAGGATTCTTTCTAAAGGCAAGCCAAGGACTTAGGCACCAAGGGTAGGGTATGAGGAAGTTGATTCCTTATTGAGGATAGGGAATTCTTGGGAAAGTGACATAGCAAGATTCCTGCTCAAACTGGGCTGGGCAGGCAGGACTGGGTGCCTGGAGAAGGCCAGGTCCGGAAGAGGCTCAGAGGAGGCTGTGGGACATTTGCTCAAGGAGCGTCTCTGTCGGGTCAGAGCCAACTGCAGGCTCATTTAGCTCGGAATTCCAAGCCGTCCAGGAACTCCAGCGGTTTCCACGATTTCACAGCATTTAACCATTTTGAAATTATTCTTTTACTTCTTTCTCCATGAGTTGATTAGGGTGACTCAGCCATCTCCCCTCAGGAGGAACACAAGGTCTTTCTCCATTTCGCTGCCTGTGTACATACATCTAAGCACACATTTTTATTTCTGTGCTGTTTCTTAAGAAAAATTCCAAGAGAGGGGCTCGTGCATTCAGCACGTGTGCATCTTTGTGGTTCCCAGATTATCCAATAGACCTCTAGAAGAGAATGGTGCCAATTTAGAAGGCAAAGTTAACCCTTTATGAGTGATTCAATGTCCTCTTGCCCTTATCATCCTTGTGTGCTATGATTTAAAACACCAATAGAGCAAGTGCAAACATTTACTGCAGGTTCACCTCATATGCATTTCTTTAATTGCCGTGGATGATTCAGTTTTCCATTTCATCTGTGTGAATTTTCTGTAGCCTTTTAAAATGGCCTAGGCACTTATTTTATTAAATTCTAGAGCACTCAGACATAAGCATGACCCGAGGCATAAATAATGTGGTGGCCGCAAGATGCATCACACATGCGCAATGACACTGCAGATCCAGAACTTTCCAGATACCTCACTGAAAATCCCCTGATTAAAAAAATGAAGTATTTTGAGGTTTTTTGGTTTTTTTTCCCTTTTATTACGTTTTGTTTTTTTTTGAATTTTTTTCCAAAATTATTCTTGTTTCACCTTGGCTTGGGCCAATTACGGAAGAAGTTATTGAATTAAAATTATTGTTATTGCTAAGTTTTGTTTTTTATTAGTATTTTATTGCTAATTTACTTTATGTCTTGTGTATTATAAATTCTTCTTTTTGTTAATGTCTATACCTATCTCTCTTTATCTAATTCATTTTATAATTATCTCTCCAAATTAGTAAATTGGCACTATTGTTTTCATTATTAGTATCTGGGGACTTTAATCATCTTAGTTTACTTTTTTAAGTCCTACCTAGTCTGAAACATGACAAGCTCTGTTTTCTGCAGATTCAGGAGAATGACCAGAACTTGGAGCTGTATATGTACAGGGATATAGTGATAGTTTTTAGACATTAGAAAGGAAATGCTTTTCTTCATGTCTTGAGCCACTTTTTTCTAACTTCATTTTAGATTACAACTTAGCCCGTTTATTTGAGTTGGTGCTAGTGCCTGAGAATGTTGAAGAATTGTATTCCACGTCTTCTGAACAATGTCTTTCAAAGAGTCCCAGTGGGCTCTGCCCTTGCTGGCCTCCCTTTGACCTGCGTTGTCTCCCACCTCCCTCCAAACAGCCCCTACACTCGCACAGACGCTGCCGTCTGTCTCATTGATAAGGGGTTTCTGTGTAGCTCCGTGAAAAGCCTCTCTGAAGTGCAGATAGATTACATCTATTGTCTCTCCTGTCTGAGTGTCCTGCCACTCCACGGAGAGACGGAAATTAAATCGACTTGGCACAGTCTGTCCCTCACTGAGTGAAGGAGCTGATTGTACTTCACGGCCCTGTCCTCTTTGGGGTGATTGCAAATTGATTAGTTAACAATGTATTATTCCCATTTCTTCCCCGCTACTGAAATTTTAAGCTGACCAGTTAATGATTATAATGATAAAACTTTTCTTTTAATTTCAAAAATGAGCGGTATCATCCATCCTTTCCATGATTTCAAGAACTGCCTGTGATTTCCACTGGTTATTGTAGATATCTGATGATTACTTGAGAGCCTGCCATGAGAGTCCCTGCCCTGGTTTCATTGTCCCAGAAGCTGCTCTGATCACCTTTCCATATTACAATTCACCACAATCCAGGAAATGCCCCTAGATTCTCTAAATTTCCTTGTCTTTGCTGAATTTATTGATATTCTTACATAAAGATGAATCTCATATATATATATATATAGAGAGAGAGAGAGAGAGAGCGCGCGTGATGGTGGTTGGGGGAATAAAAAGCTTTAAAAAATTAAAATGAAGCTGAAATTCTTTAAGGCACTTTTCTGAGTATGCTCACGTTTTTAAAGTGCATATTTTTATTTAGTGCTATATACATTTTCAGATAACTGCTCAATTACAACATAGGCTGAGATTCAAATCACCAAATAATTATTTGTAGATTATAAGAAAAATGCTTAGAGTATTTTATATAATCTGCAATGAGGAGTGACGATGTGATTTTAGTTGTATATTAATGCTTGCTAAAGTAAACAAAAGTGTTTCAACATCTTCAGCCA
>NW_012105176.1:851512-856988 GCF_000951045.1 Mandrillus leucophaeus
CCTTTCCATGATTTCAAGAACTGCCTGTGATTTCCACTGGTTATTGTAGATATCTGATGATTACTTGAGAGCCTGCCATGAGAGTCCCTGCCCTGGTTTCATTGTCCCAGAAGCTGCTCTGGTCACCTTTCCATATTACAATTCACCACAATCCAGGAAATGCCCCTAGATTCTCTAAACTTCCTCGTCTTTGCTGAATTTATTGATATTCTTACATAAAGATGAATCTCATATATATATATATATAGAGAGAGAGAGAGAGAGAGCGCGCGTGATGGTGGTTGGGGGAATAAAAAGCTTTAAAAAATTAAAATGAAGCTGAAATTCTTTAAGGCACTTTTCTGAGTATGCTCACGTTTTTAAAGTGCATATTTTTATTTAGTGCTATATACATTTTCAGATAACTGCTCAATTACAACATAGGCTGAGATTCAAATCACCAAATAATTATTTGTAGATTATAAGAAAAATGCTTAGAGTATTTTATATAATCTGCAATGAGGAGTGACGATGTGATTTTAGTTGTATATTAATGCTTGCTAAAGTAAACAAAAGTGTTTCAACATCTTCAGCCACGTATTATTTTTTTCCTTTTATTTTTACTCCTGAATTTTTAATTCAGGTAATAATTACATATATTTATGGGATACAGAGTGACATTTTGATACATGTATTTAACGTGTGATGATCAAATCAAGGTAATTAGCATATCTATTGTCTCAAATATTTATCATGTCTTTGTGTTGTGAACATTCAAAATCTTCTCTTCTCTATAGCTTTTGGAAAATACACAATAAGTTATTGTTGACCATACTTAATACTTACCCTGGAGTTGGTTAACAACTATAAAATTACAGCTGGGTAGGAGGAATAAGTTCTAGTGTACTGTAGAAAGCTATTCTTGGATTTGTAATTAGGAGCCTTGGAAACTGCATTCATTCTTCCAGGTTCCTGCCGTCCAGTGACTGCACCAGTAGTAATTTTCTAAATGGTGCCCTTGTATCCTGAAAGGAATAAAGCAAATTGCAAAAGCACACAGCATGCAACTGTGCTCCCAGGAAGAGCCGGGACCTCCCAACATCGTCCGTGGAAGCACAGGTTGCTCCATCAGTCTCCAAAGCAGCGTTACGGTAGACTGTCTGACTTTCAGAATCTCTGTCCACGCTGGGTCGCAACCTGTTCATAAGAAAAGAAAGGGAGGCTGACAAGAAAAAGTGCATCGTATTCAACGCATGAGCAAGACATTCATATCAGCTCTGAATGTGTGCCAGTGATGGCCACTGGGGCCAGGCAGCCTTCATTCAGGTCACTCCTTCCAAGGCACAACACCGTCTGCACACAATGGGCTTCACCTAGGAATTGTTGCTTGTACTTCAGCAGAAAATGAATTAGGAGGCAGGAACAGGCAGGACGCCACCACAGTCAACTTTGGGAAAAACCACATAGAAAGCATAAGTGAATCAGTGATTGGCATCACGCAATGCTGCTTGTTTGGCATATATTTTTGAAACACACTCAAAAGGACCCTTTGTGTTGCATGCATTTTGACTGGGTCTTATCTCCCTTTTATCACGTCCTATCTGCTCATTTGACAGGAGTGAATACAGAGTCCACCTTCCATCTGGAGAAGCAGGAGCTCAGTGGCTGGTGCAGTGTGGTCACGTCCTATCTGCTCATTTGACAGGAGTGGCAGTGCGGAGTCAGCCTTCCATCTGGAGAAGCAGCAGCGTGGTGGCTGGTGCAGGGTGGTCAGGGCTTCCTGGGAAGAGCCCAATGGGGTGAAGGCACCGTCCTGCTGGGACTCCTCTAAGCACAGCCTGCAGGCCCTAGAGGCTTATGAAGCTTCTTCAGTTCTGCATGGAGGAAATCGACGCTAGGAGCTGATTTGAAAAAGTGGCCTATTTATTCATGTAATAAACATTTGTTGAATGTTTCCTGTGTGCCTGGCAGTATCCTAGACGTCATTTTCCGATAAGGGTGCAGTGGTTGAGGTAGTGGGGAGCAGCAAGCAAATAGTTAAATGAACTGGGCAAAAATCGGAGTGAGAGGTGTTATGAACACAAACAAGACTAAATCTATACATAAGCAGACCCTTCCCTCTCCCCAACAAAAAGACCAACTTGGTACAGGGCGATGCCGTGGAGAATGAACAGGGTATGGTGAATAAGAGGTCATTTACATCATGTGGTCAAAACTGATTAACAGGAAAGGTCCTGGAATGGGATGGTTGAACCCTATGTTTTAGCCTGCCCTTGCATTGCTATGAAGAAATACCTGAGACCGGGTTATTTATTTATTTATTTATTTTTTGGAGATAGAGTTTCACTCTTGTTGCCCAGGCTGGAGTGCAATGATGCAATCTCAGCTCACTGCAACCTCCATCTCCCAGGTTCAAGCGATTCTCCTGCCTCAGCCTCCCGAGTAGATGGATTATAGGCATGCACCACCACGCCCGGCTAATTGTTTATATTTGGTAGAGACAGAGTTTCTCCATGTTGGTCCGGCTAGTCTCAAACTCCCAACTTCAGGTGATCTGCCAGCCTCGGCCTCCCAAAGTGCTGGAATTGTAGGCGTGAGCCACTGCACCAGGCCCGAGACTGGGTAATTTATAAAGAAAAACAGTTTCATTGGCTCAGGGTTCTGCTGTCTGCACAGGCTACATGATACCGGCATCTACTCAGCCTCTGGGGAGGCCTCAGGAAACTTACAGTCATGGCAGAAGATGAAGCTGGAGCAGGCAGGTGATAAGGCAGAGCAGGAGCAAGACAGAGGGAGCGAAGTGCCACACATTTAAACAGCCAGATCTAGGGAGAACTTGCTCACTACTGAGAGAACAGCACCAAGGGGGTGGTGTTGAACCACTCATGAGAATCCACCACCATGAGCCAATCACCTCATTCCAGGCCCAACCTCCAACACTGGGAATTGCATTTCAACATGAGATTTGGGTAGGGACACAGATCCAAACTATATCACCCTGTAACTGTATTTTTAAGATGATAATACATCAGATTTGCATTTTTCAAACCTTCCCACCCAGTTTGTAGCTTATCTTTTCATATTATTAACTGTGTATTTCAAAGAGCAAAGATTTTTAATTTCTATGAAACCTTGTTTTCTGCCTAGATCGCTGCCTAGCATATAGAAAATAAATATTTATTACATGAGTGAATACGCTGCTATTTCAAATCAACTCCTAACATTGATTTACTGCATTAACTTATCAACATTTTACCAATTTAGGGCATGATTTTGTGTTGCATCACAGAAATCTTTGCCAAACCCAAGGTCACAAACATTTTCTTTTATGTTGTATTTTCAAAGTTTTAAAGCTTTGTTAGCATTTAGGTCTGAATCATTTTGTGATTTTTTCAATATTATGAAAAGTGTGTATTAAAGCTTAATTTTTGCACATGGATGTATAATTTTCCCACACAATTTGTTGAAAAGAATATTCTTTCTTAATTAAATTACCTTTGTATCTTTGTTGTAAGTCAGTTGACTATATAAGTAAACACACACATATCTAGACAATTTTCTTGCAATTATTCTTTGTATCTCTGCTTTTGCCAACATCACAACACTTTCTTTACTACTATAGCTTGAACAGTGGATCTTGAGATACGGTAATGTCTTGCAAGTCTATTCTTGTTTCCAAAATTCTTACTACTATTCCAATTTATTTTATTTTTTTTTCTATATACCTTTTAAATCAGCTTCTCAATAACTACCAAACAGTCCTGCTGAGATTTTGATCACTATTGCTTTAAATCAATAAATCAATCTGGCAAGAACCAACATCTTAACAATATAGAAACTTCCAATTCATAAACACAGCATATCTCCTTGTATTCAGTTGATTCTCAACATAGAGATGATGAACAAGCTTTATGAAATTATTGCCTACTGTTCAGTGTTTTTGGCACAATTATAAATGGCACTGTTTTTTAATTTTAATTTTTAATTTCAATTGTTGATTGTACCTAGAAAAAATGTTTTATGAATATTAGATTTATATCCTAGAACTCGATAAATTTGTTTACTAATTCTACAAGTTCATGTGTAGATTCCTTGGTAAGTTCTGAGTAGTCCATTATGTTCTTTGAAAATAAAAACTCTTTTGTTACTTCCTCTCTAATCTATTTGCCTTTAATCTCTTTTCTTGCCTTATTGCGCTAGCTAGGACCTCAAGCATGATGTTGAATAAGAGTAATTGGAAGAAAGACCCAATGCTTATTTGTGATGTGTGTATGTGTTTTCATTTTTATTCAACTCAAAATATTTTTCAGTTTCCTTGTGCATTCTTCTTTTGCCCGTGGGTTTTTATAATTGTAAACTTAGATTTCTAAATATCTGTGGACTTTTCAGTTACTCTTCTTTTTAATGTATTTTTGTTGAGAAAATACTTTGTATAGTTACAATCACTTTAAATGTATTAGATCTTGTTATGGTTTAACATGGTAAACGTTCTGTGTGTCCTTGACAATAATTTGCATTTGCTGTGGAGGGTTAAGCTTTTTATAAGAGACAATTAGGTCAAGTTAGTAGATATTGTTGTTTAGGTCTAAAAATCCTTGCTGGTTTTTTATCTCTATTACTTTAATTCCTGAGACAGGAGTGTTGAGGACATTAATAAAATTATAGATTTGTCTATTCCCCTTTCAGTTTTATTAACTTTTGTTTGATGTACCTTAAAGCTCTGTTGTTATCTATACACACATACACATTTAGGATTTTTACTAAATTTTGGAGAATTAATCCCCTTTATCATAATGTAATGGCTATCCTTATCTCTGATAATATGTAGCGTTTTGAAGTCTAGATTGTCTGACATTCACATAGCTCCTAATACTTTCTCTTTGCCACGGTTCACATGGAATTTTGTTTTCATCCTATATCTTCATGCTTACGTGAAGATATGTTGCCATGCTACCTGTGTATTTAAAAGGAGTTCCTTATAGGTAGCATATAATTGTCTTGCTTTTATATCAACTCGAAAATTCTAAAAAAAAAAATTCTGTACACATTTTGATGAGTATTTTTAATGCATCCATTTACCATTGGTTACTGGCTTAGTTTTCATACCTTTTTTATGTAATAGGTTCCCCATGGTTTACAGTATACATGCTTAATTTATCACAGCATTCCGTCAAAGAGTACTTGACAGCTTGATCTACAAGGACCCCAAAACAGTATTCTGTTAATTTCTTCTTTTGTGCTAGTGTTATACATCTTAATTTACATCTGCTATAAATCTTTGAAAATATTTCTATTTTGCTCTTGCAGCCAATAAACTTGGAGAGTGACTCAAATAAGAAATTTTTTTTTTCTATTTGTCTTTATTTTAACCATTTTGAGAGCAATTTATTTATTTTCATAGATCCAATTTTCCTGTTACAAAAAGCTTCCTGATTGAAAAACTTACTTTAGGTATTTCTTGTATCATATGTCTGCTTCTAATATTATTTATTAGATT
>NW_012105176.1:858334-859125 GCF_000951045.1 Mandrillus leucophaeus
TCTCTACTAAAAATACAAAAATTACCTGGGTGTGGTGGCACGTGCCTATAATCCCAGCTACCTGGGAGGCTGAGGCAGGAGAATCACTTGAACCTGGGAGGTGGAGGCGGCAGTGAGCCAAAATCGTGTGACTGCACTCCAGCCTAGGTGACAGAGTAAAACTCTGTCTCAGAAAATAATAATTTTTTAAAAAAGAAGATGTATGTATGCTGGGAAACAGTATGCTTTTACTGCTATATTCTTAGTATAGGATTTGAGTCTATCTAATCAGAAACTGAACTGGTTTAGATTTTGTTACTATGGTTATCTTCAGTGTTCCAGCTACTTAAGTGTGTAGGGTTACCTTGTGCATGAAGTGAGGTCAGGGGTTCTGGAGTGTTTCTCTGAATATTCCTGCTTTGCCTGCAACGTGGGGCCATCCCTGTGCATTGGTGCAATAAAGGGAATCTTTTCCACCTTGTCCCTTTCCCAGCAGTGGATGACTATTGCTTGTTATTTTGTGTTTCCCAGCATGGTGATGGTGGTCACAGGATTTTCTCTTGCTCTGGTTTTGCCTCCGTTGTAATCAGACCCTCCGTCTCTAGTATTGCAAGTGTAGGACTCATTAATTCTGTCCCTCCTCTCTGAAGAGCCTAAGCTTGCTTCCATTGTGGTGTCTTGTGTAAGGAAGTTCCTGGCCTCCCCCAGAGACAGGAGACCTCTGATGGTTTTAGTATTCGATGTTGGAGCCTAAGCTGTTTTCTGTCCACCCCTCAGGGATACAGTATTCTTCATTCTCATGCCACTTCCAG
>NW_012105176.1:861690-863218 GCF_000951045.1 Mandrillus leucophaeus
AATTTTTTTTTTCTATTTGTCTTTATTTTAACCATTTTGAGAGCAATTTATTTATTTTCATAGATCCAATTTTCCTGTTACAAAAAGCTTCCTGATTGAAAAACTTACTTTAGGTATTTCTTGTATCATATGTCTGCTTCTAATATTATTTATTAGATTTTGTTTTTTAAAATATTTTTCGTCATCACTTTCAAATGGAATTTTTCTGAGTACTGAATATTCTAGCTTTCCCCAACCCCTGACTTCAGAGACCTCACACAGTTTTCTTCTGGTTTGGTTGGTTTCTGAAGATGTTTACTGTAGTATTTAGTATTTCTTCCTCTATACATAATGCATATTTTGCCCCCTCTGGATGTCCTCAAGATTTTTTCATTATCTTTGGTTTTTATATTTATTTATTTATTTATTATTTATTTATTTTTGAGACAGTGTCTCACTCTGTTGCCCAGGCTGGAGTGCAGTGGTGCGATTTCGGCTCACTGCAACCTCCACCTCCCAGGTTGAAGTAATTCTCCTGCCTCAGTCTCCTGAGTAGCTGAGAGTGCAGGTGTGTGCCACCATGCCTGTCTAATTTTTGTACTTTTGGTAGAGATGGGGTTCCACCGTGTTGGCCAGGCTGGTCTCAAACTCCTGACCTCAGGTGATCTGCCTGCCTCGGCCTCCCAAAGTGTTGGGATTACCGACATGAGCCACCATGCCCAGCTGTATCTGGTTTTTCTAGTGTGGCTAGAACAGGTGTGGGCTTTGTTATCTTGAGGATTCTTGACTCTGTGTTTTGGTGTCTTATATCATTTGTAGAAAATCTTCCCTTATTCTTTCAGACCCATTCTTATGTCTCTTTTTTTTTTTAATTTTGGATTTCAGTTATGTGAGTGTTTGCTTGTCCCATGGGAATTCATTCCATGGAGTGCTTTATTCTGAAGAGTTCCCCTTTTCTTCTTCAAATTAGATAATTTTTATTGACTGAATTTCATGTTTGCTGTTTCTTTCTTTGGCCAAGCTGTGTCTACTCGTGAGATGATGAGAGGCATTCTTCGTCTCTATTACTCTGTGTATCCCTCTGTGTATTTCCAATATTCTCATTTGACTTTTTCTTATAATTTTAATCTTTCCTCTGAAATTTTTAATCTGCGTGCATGTTGCCAATGTTTTTTCTAAAACTTAAACATTCTTTCCTTGATAATTCCAATGTTTGTTTCTTCTTAAGTCTGATTCTTTTGACTGCTTTGTCTCTCGTCAGGTTTTCTTCCTTGTTTTCTTATTTATCCCCTAACATTTTCTAATTTAAGGCTGGACGTCATGGGTAGAACAGTGGAAATGGAGCTAAGAAGTGAGTTTGAAGGGGCTGGGCATGGTGGTTCACGCCTGTAATCCTAACACTTCGAGAGGCTGAGGTGGGTGGATCACCTGTGGTCAGGAGTTCAAGAGCAGCCTGGCCAACATGCTAAAACCCTGTCTCTACTAAAAATACAAAAATTACCTGGGTGTGGTGGCACGTGCCTATAATCCCAGCTACTTGGGAGGCTGA
>NW_012105176.1:865164-871457 GCF_000951045.1 Mandrillus leucophaeus
CCAACGGCTCACAGCGTTTGCTCTGCAGTAAAGAAGAATCTGAGTGGAGATTTGTGACTACTTTTCATCAGCAACTGCACCAGGCTTCCAGGCCCGCACCATCGTTAGACTCTCTCCAGTCTGCCACCCCGTCTCTGATCCTTCCTGTGAGTACTTGGCGGAGGTTCATGGAGGAGAGTTTTGAGTAGGTGTGAATTCAGCCTGCCCACAGCCATCATCAGCAATCCATCATCATGCTCATCTGAATTCTTCTCCCTGACTTGTAAGGCACCTGAAGTCTCTCTCTCCCATCAGAGAGAAGTGAGTTGCTGGTCAGGTATCATTTCTCCATGGTATGAGGAATGCCATTCCTCGTACTGCATGATACTTGATTGCTCTGTGCACTCAGCTTTTCTGATACGTTCCAAAAAGTTATGATTTTGTGGTTTATGTGGCTTTTTCTTGCTGTTATGGTGAAAGTAATATTCTTAGTGGAATTGTAGACCTAGGTGAAAGCACAACTCTCAATTTCCTTTTTTAAACATTTTCGCTGCTTATATTCTGTATCTGTTCACTTATTATGTCCATCTTTTTTTAGGTCTTTGAATATATTTATAATAAAATTCTGTCTCCCATTCGGTACCTGATCTTTTAGGAGTTCGCTTCCGTTAACTTTTTTTTTTTTATTTTTGGCTTATGAGTTACATATTTTTGTTTCTTTGAATACATATTTTTATTATCATATGCTAGAGATTGTGAATAATACGTTTTAGCTGTGATGTCAAGGTTTGCTGTGGCACGCAGTTAAGTTACTAGAGGATTACACTGCTCTAGTCCAGCTCAGCTGAGTCTGTTACAGCTGTTCAATGTATCTCTTGGCCTTTAGCCTCAGACACCACTGCTAACCCAGGACATGGCGGCCACCATTAAGGAGCAGCCTCATTAGACTGTGTCCCAAATAAACAAGGTTTTCCATCTCCAGTTAGTTCAGTTCCATGAGGGTGCTCCAGCCACGCCTCCAGTTTCTTCTACATGTTTCCAAGCTCCCCCTTGGTGAAGGGCCGTTGGGAGACACCAACCTCTGGTCCACTCACACCCACCACATGGCTTCTTCCTCTTCAGCCCCTGTCCTGCCCATTTCAGCTGCGTCAGCATCCCTGGGCATGATCTCTGTCTCCACAGCTCAGGAAAACTCTTAGATCTGCATGGGCTCATCTCTCTGTCCAGGGGTTTAAAAAATGCCGCTAGTCAGAAATCCAGGGCAAAAATGATGCTCACGTTGGGCACATCCCTTTTCTTGAATATCAAAACCCTGCATTCCATAGAGTCCAATACATGGCAGTCATGGTCTCACAGTATGTGTCTAATTGTAGAGCAGTTTATGGAGGACAGGTAGGTCTAGTACCAGTTATCCCATCATTGCTGGAAAGTGTGCTAGGGTTTACATTATTTAAAAAAATGACTGGCTGTCATTTATGAAAAATGAACTGTAGATAGTTTGGAATAGAAACAGGAAGACCAACTAGGAGACTATTGCACTAGCGTGGAAAGAGACCTTTGTACTGGAGTGGCAGCAAGAGAGTATGTACTGGAGTACTGGATGTACTGGAGTGGCAGCGGGGGATAGCAAGAGAGAGGGAAAGGCTGGGATTTAGATGTGATAAGACATGTTGATGAAATTAATGCCTTGGGGAGGGATGCCTCCTAGACTCTACTTGCTTGAGCCATGAGTTCTCTGTGGCTTATTTTTCTGAGACTAGGAATGTGAAGCAAATAGTTGGTGGTAGTGAATAGAAGGAACTTGGAGCTCTGTCTCCACTACTCAGAAATACCAAGTAGGCAGTGGATATGTTAACCTAAAACTTACCAAACAAGGACAGATTGATGCATTTGTAGTCATCAGCCCATCGATGATATTTAAAGTCTTGGAATAGAATGCATTCTAAGGCTTTGTAAGGGTGCACAGAGTGAAGGGCCATGGCAGAATTTAGAAGTATTACGTTATTGGAGCAGAGGAGAAGGGAAAAAAGAAGAGGAGAGAAGAAAAGAGACGAGAACATAAATATGGTAGAAAAGAAGAGGCCAGCGAGAAAGAGGGTGCAGGAGATGAAGCGTGATGACAAAATGATGGGAAGGTCGGAGCTGCATCCGCGAGGAATTTTGAGAAATGGCGCCGATGAGAACAAAAAGTAAGGGCTTCATTTGTCAACAGTGGCCGCTCCCTTACGCAGACTCTATGTCAGGTCCATGCAGAGGCCTTTCTGGAGTGGAGAGAGAGACGAGGTATTAGGAAGGGGCTCCAATAACCACAGGAAACTCTTTCAGAAATGTTGCTCTTAAGGAGCTTGACAGGCGGCATGGAGGGTTTGATGGGCTGTGTCCTTCATTCTATTTCCTTCCTTGCTTCAGTTGAATGCTACAAACTAAGGCTAAAAGTCGAGGGCTTAAGCTTTTCCCAGAGCCTTTACTGGCCCCGGAAACAGAAGCCTTAACTGTGAGCTTAGGGAACAGGAGTTAATTTAAATAAACCAAAATAACATTAGATATGCAGATTTCCTAAATATTAATAAAATATGAAGCAAGCCATTCTAATAATATCACTCATAAAAATCTGTGATCATTCATTCCTTCTTATTAAACTTTCACATTTTAGTTTTCTTCTAAACCTGGTATCTTGGCTTGTTCAGGTCCCTGTGATAAGATGCTAACCTGGGTGGCTTAGAAACAACAGAAGTTTACTTCTTGCAGTTCTGGAGGCTCAGAGGTCCGAGATCAAGGCCTCCGCAGCTTCAGTGTCCGGTGGGGGCCTCTTCCTTGTGGCAGACGATGTCTTCTCACTGGGTCCTCACGTGCTGGAGGGGACCAAAGAGCTCCCCTTGGGTCTCTTTTACAAGAGCACGGATTTCATTGATCTAATCACCTCCCAAAACCCCCACTCCTGATACCATCCAGAGTTAGCATTCAGCATAGGAATTCGGGGAGCACAAACGTTCCGAACATAGCACCCCCTGTTCCTTAAAGTGCCCTTTCAGTTCCTGACCTGTGCCTCCTCCTTAGCTTAAAAGATTTAATCTCTTGCTATTCACTCACCTTCCTCCTTCTCCTCTTTATAATGACATTGATAATAATACGAAGAAAACAGATAATAGCTTTGTTTTATGTGCTATGTACTATGCCAAGTACTCTACAAATCTCATCTTACTTTTTCTTAAGGCAATAAAACTTATAGATAATACATCCTTTCCAGAAGGAGAAGTCAGAGAGATGTAGTAGGATAGTAAGAAACAGAACTGGCAGTTAAGCTTAGCTCCGTCTAAAACAAATCATTTTCTCATATAGAACACTCTAGAAGGTCGGCATTTCCAGGCGTTTCTCGAGTATTTTATTGAACCACTGCGATTGCATCGCTGTTTTTTTACTTATCTTTCATTTGTTTTTATAAATTCAGTAGGATATTTTCTTTCTGACTTATCAGGAAAATGTTTTCCTCTTTTTGTAATTCATAAATCTCTTAAACCCAAAACCGTTGTGGATGGAGCAAAAGTTCTTGTTCCCTCAGGGTGGAACTTGGAGGCTGATTCTGGCACCTGCTGGCTGGTGACCTTGTCCTGGCGGGTTAACCTGGGACCTGAACCTTCTCATCCCGGATGTGAGGTGAACGCTTCGGAATTCTTGCGTGTCTGGGATTGTTAAAGGAAACAGCGGATCACGTGGGGGGCGTTGCACGTGGCGCGGGGTGAGTGCCCACGACCTACTGATTTGATGCGTGGATTTCGTCGCTCCTCCTCGGGGCTCTCCCACGGACAACCTTCTCCGCGGGGTCCCCTGGGCTCCTTCCCCACTGCGTGCTCCTGGTACCTGATGCCATTCCGAGTGGCCGAGGCTGCAGCCCCCTCCGGTCAGCCCTCCCTGCGGCCACCTTTCCCTCCGGGGCTCTGCTCCTCCGGGTGCCCCCGACGCTGGCCTCGGGGCGCGGCCCTGTCCGCTGTGTGGTGTCAGCCGCTGCTCAGGGCCGAGTGGACTCCCCTGAAGCCATGAACGATCCTGGCCTCGCTCCCTCCGTCACTGCCCTGCAGCCTCTTCCATCCTTGTGGCAACTACTTTTCTTCCTTTATAGTAAATAAATGGGGAATAATTACGTGTTCTGTTTCTTCAAATATTAAAGAATGAACATAGGTGTTGGGGGAGAACCTGGTGCATGTCCACGATGCTTTGTATGGACCCCTCCAAAGCTTGGAATGTTTGGATTTTAGAGCAATGACGCGGTGACCAGAACAGGTGATACAAGATGCCTCCAAAAGGTATGGAGGAAAGTCACGGAATCAAACACAGTGACGCTTCTGCCGGGAAATAAGCAGGTATGTGGGTTCGGTGGGAAAAGGCTCTCATAATAGCTTCATGTTAGTCCAGCACCTTGGTGCTCTCAAATTATGATGAGTATTTCCGTTATCAAGGATGGTTCGATTTGGGCATTAAAGACAAGGAATTGTGGGCACATAGCAGCTCACATTTACAGATATAGATGCTAATACAATGAATTACTATTAGATTGGCATCTACATTTACCTACAAGCACAAAACACACAAAAAAATTCATAATAAAGTGATTACTTCAAAGTAGCTAATGAGAAATACTCATGAACCCATCCCATCTATGTGCTATGTGCTGACAACCATTCAAAAGATTAAACAAATATGTATATACACTCATATGTATATAGTTTAATTACTAATTTTATATTATATATTGTATATTTGTATATGATATATACATATATTTTATCATGCATACACAATATATGTGTACAAATATATAATATATATTTTAAAAATTATAGTATTTTACATATTACATTATAATATACAATAATACATTATGTAATACATGTACATGATATGTATGTATAATACATATACAGATTATATATGTAAATATTGCATACGTAATATATACATATATCATGTTATATGCATAATTAGATATGTATATAATAAAATATATATCCTATGCGTATAGTCTATACCTGTATTATATATTGTATATACAGATATATAATACATGTATACATATATTATATGTATATGATATAATGCACACATATCTGTATATATCATTTATTTATATATGTATAGGATACAAAAATTTAATACATATATGAATATATTACATGTGTATACACAATATATACTTATTATTTCCAAATATTATATATAATATATGGACATATTGCATATATTATCTAATATATCTAATATATGGAATATGTTATATAGAATATATGAATATATTACATATGTATAATATATGTAATATATTCATATATTCTATATAACATATGGAATATGTTATATAGAATATATGAATATATTACATATGTATAATATATATTATGTGCTATTTCTGTTATTTGAAACTGAGTATCCAGTAATAAGGTCATTGAATCTAGTTAATGTTAGATTCTTCTGAATAATTAAATAACTAGAGCTATCTTTTTAAGCTGTTAGATCTCACGGAGTAAAACTTAATCATTTTTGTAATTAAAATACTTTCATGAATGCAACCAAAAACATCTTTTCTTTTTAACAGTTTCCCAATATATTATTAGAAGGCAACATTTCTTGGACTACAACGAGTTGAAACCATCTTCTGAGTAAAAGCATTATTTTCAGTGCAGAAAGAATTTGAATCACGTCTTAGCCACGGTTGGTCCTCTTTCAATGCTTTACCTTCCACTCTGTTTTCGCTATCTGTGACAGGAGTGTTATGTATTTATTTACTTTTAGTCTGATCTAGTGATTTGCTCTATAAACACAACCTCCATCCTTTGCCATGTTTTTGTAAGATTTGAAGAACTGAGAGGAGAAAGGAAGAGAACTGATCTCATGTAAACAAAATTAAGCAGACACAGATTCTCTTCTGTAATGAAACTGCATGCCAAGTCAATCTCATGCCACATTTTCATTTAAAAAGCAATATTTCCTTAAATCTGTTTAATCTTCAATTAATCATTGAGAGAGACTTGCAGAGGTTCAACCACTCACTCACTTACAATCTACAAGATGCCTGGTTTACATGATCCTGGGGATGACATCTCAAGGATTATTAACTAATTTAAAACTTTTTGAAATTAGAGGAAATTTTTCATCATCTTCGTCCATGTGGAAACTAAACTGAATACTCAGAATCTCAAAAAAATATTGTTGCCTAACACACAGGCACATACAGCAGCTGATGAGTGCTGCCCCCCGTGCCTTTGTAGAGTGAAATATCTTGTGTTCTTCTGAAAATCTCTCCAGATGCTTTAGAAAACAAT
>NW_012105176.1:871507-889833 GCF_000951045.1 Mandrillus leucophaeus
ATATGGAATATGTTATATAGAATATATGAATATATTACATATGTATAATATATATTATGTGCTATTTCTGTTATTTGAAACTGAGTATCCAGTAATAAGGTCATTGAATCTAGTTAATGTTAGATTCTTCTGAATAATTAAATAACTAGAGCTATCTTTTTAAGCTGTTAGATCTCACGGAGTAAAACTTAATCATTTTTGTAATTAAAATACTTTCATGAATGCAACCAAAAACATCTTTTCTTTTTAACAGTTTCCCAATATATTATTAGAAGGCAACATTTCTTGGACTACAACGAGTTGAAACCATCTTCTGAGTAAAAGCATTATTTTCAGTGCAGAAAGAATTTGAATCACGTCTTAGCCACGGTTGGTCCTCTTTCAATGCTTTACCTTCCACTCTGTTTTCGCTATCTGTGACAGGAGTGTTATGTATTTATTTACTTTTAGTCTGATCTAGTGATTTGCTCTATAAACACAACCTCCATCCTTTGCCATGTTTTTGTAAGATTTGAAGAACTGAGAGGAGAAAGGAAGAGAACTGATCTCATGTAAACAAAATTAAGCAGACACAGATTCTCTTCTGTAATGAAACTGCATGCCAAGTCAATCTCATGCCACATTTTCATTTAAAAAGCAATATTTCCTTAAATCTGTTTAATCTTCAATTAATCATTGAGAGAGACTTGCAGAGGTTCAACCACTCACTCACTTACAATCTACAAGATGCCTGGTTTACATGATCCTGGGGATGACATCTCAAGGATTATTAACTAATTTAAAACTTTTTGAAATTAGAGGAAATTTTTCATCATCTTCGTCCATGTGGAAACTAAACTGAATACTCAGAATCTCAAAAAAATATTGTTGCCTAACACACAGGCACATACAGCAGCTGATGAGTGCTGCCCCCCGTGCCTTTGTAGAGTGAAATATCTTGTGTTCTTCTGAAAATCTCTCCAGATGCTTTAGAAAACAATGTAAACAGTAGTTTGGGAAAATACAATTCCCTGATCATTTTAAACTTCTGAAATTCTACATAATTACTAACCTATCTCGTTGTGCTTGAAAATATAGTGATCTCCCGTGAAAATTTTGATGTTCGACTTTTGTGACGTATTAGTCAGGTTCATGAAAAAGTGAAGTACCAAGGGCTGCCTTCAGGAGAATATATTTCATTTTATCCTTTTAAAAATGTATTTGATATTATTTTGTTCACAAAGTGTTCCCTCTTACTCTCTGTTAATTATTTCCTTACTATTGAGTTACAACAGTCTTGTTTCAGTTGAGTTGCTGGTTTGCCTCTGTCTCCACAATAATGCCAACAGAGCCCCACATTATTGCCTCTTTTGGTAAGGCTTAAAGGAAGCTCATTAACTTATAGGAAAATAAAATGCTGATCTTTGTAAGGAGTAAATTAACTATTTTTATACACTGGTTCCTCTGTTCTATCTATACACTTATGAACCTGTATCATACAAGTGCGTTTTTTTTTAAGTCTACCTTCCATGTTCCCCTTTTGCCAAACTCTTTTGTCAAGTGTCAGCTAAAGTCAAGGTCTATGACAAAACAACATCCACATAGTCTCAGTTTAGTGTGGGGAACAGGATCATGGACTCTGAGATTGAGTTTTACTTCCTCAGAGGCCAAGGCAATGAAGGATGTTTCCAAAGAGGTATGCCCAGACCTCAAAGGGCAGGGAGACACCTGCCCTATGGATGATAATCTGCATCTCTTTAATTCCCACAGTGCTAGGCCAGAAGTCTTTCCTGAATTCAGACAAGCACAGCAACTTTTCACAGGCTTTTCAAACTCATGATTTTTAAAACCAAAAATAACATCCTATGCTAAAGCCAAGGCTTATAAAGTGAAATACTGTCATACAGCAATTAGTACTAAACGTCACATAGGTAAATGGAAGCTAAAGCGAAAATAATGGTAAGTGGCAGGAATGCCATTATCATCATCATCTTCATCATCTTCATCATCATTATAAATCACAATAGTCGTGAATAATGACATCAACACCTGGACATTGATGGTGGAAGAAATAGAGTGATGATAGACAGATAAATCTTCAGAAGAAATTTCTATTTTCCAAACGAAAAATAATTTACCAGACCCTTTTCCCAGAGCTGCAGAAGAAGGTCATTCTTCCCACCCAGCCTCCTCTGGCCCTATCACCCCAGAGGTGAGCCACACCGCCAGAGACACATTTATGAAGGCCACATCTCAGAGACATAGCCCCACCGAAACACCAAGGATTATAAAATCCTCTACACCAAGTCCCACCTTAACAGCACACTAACAGGATTTCAATGTAATAATGTGGCTTACAGCTGAAAGACTAAAAAAAAAAAAATTAAAAACAACCAGACTCCTCTGTGGAGAAGCATGTAGGGAAACCCAAGACAAAGAAGGGAGACGAAATCAAGGGCCCTGGGAGAATTCCAAGCCTCTGCCACCCGCAGCCAACAATAAATGCTGCTTAACTCCTAACGTGCATTTTCGCACTAACAGCCAATTCCTGTTTCATGATAGAACATGTTTGCCTTTTCACAACCAAAAATTAAAAAAAAAAAAGTCAGACATGCCACAAAGCAAGAAAAAAATATTCCAAAGAGACAAACCAATGATCAGAACCAGAGTCAGATATGACACAGCTTTTTGAACTACAAATAAATTTAAAATAAGTATGATTAATGTTCTAAAGGCTCTAATGAAAAAAAAAAAAAAAGCATTTAATGCAAGGACCAAAAGCTCATGTAAACAGAGAATTGGAAACAAAAAAAAAACAATCAAGGAACTGTAGAAATGTAAAACTCTGTAACAGAAACAACAAATGCCTTAAACTGACTCATTAGTAGACTGAATACAATGAAGGCAAGAATCAGTGAAGTTGATAATAGGTTAAATGAAACTTCTCCAGCTGAAATGCAATGAACAAAAGGAGAAAATAAAACTAAAGAAAAAGAAGGAAATATCCCCAAAATGTAAAACAATTTCAAAACATTTAATGTACACATAATTGATTTATCAGAAAGAGAGAAGAGAGCAAAAGAGATATGTTTGAATACTGATGGCAGATAACTTCTCAAATTAATGGCAGACACAAGCCACTTATTCAAGAAGCTCAGAGAACACTAAGACAAAAAAAAAAAAAGACAGGAAAAAGATTTTACCTCGTCATATCATATTTGAACTGAAAAAAAAAAAAAAAACACAGACGTAGAGAAAATCTTTAAGAAATATCAGAGGATAGGCAGGGCACAGTGGTTCATGCCTGTAATCCCAGCACTTTGAGAGTCTGAGGCAGGTGGATCACCTGAGGTCAAAACAATGATCAGAACCAGAGTCAGATATGACACAGTCTTTTGAACTACAAATGAATTTAAAATAAATATGAGTTTAAGTTTAAAATAAATAGGAGTTTAAGATCAGTCTGGCCAACATGGTGAAAGCCCATCTCTACTAAAAATACAAAAAAATTAGCAGAGCGCGATGACAGGCGCCTGCAATCCCAGCTACTTGGGAAGCTGAGGCAGGACAATGCTTGAACCTGGGAGACAGAGGTTGCACTTATCCATAGAGGAATAAGAGTCAGAATTACAATTAAACAGTAGAAGAACGATCTGGACCAACAGCTCACAAAAAGAAAATATGAGTGGGAAGTAAGTATATGGAAAGGTGTTCAATATCATTTTCATTATGGAATTTCAAATCAAAACAACAAGATACTACTACACACCTATTTGGACAGCTAAAATCTCAAGATGGAAAATGCCAGTTGCTTGTGAGGATGACAAGCCACAGGAAATCACCACGAACTGCAGGCAGGAATTAAAATGGTCATAGCCATTATGGAAGGCAGTCTGGCAGTTTCTTACGAACCAAGACAATTTACCAGGGAGGTATTTACCAACTGATTTGAAAATGTAGGTCCACACAAACCCAATATCTTAAGGTCTAAACCAGCTTTAATAAAGGTCTCCCTGAACCAACCAAGATGTTACTGAATGGGTGAACATATAAACAAAAAATGGTATATCCATGCAGTGAAACACTATTCAGCAACAAAAGAAGCAACAAAGTTTCAGAAATTCCTTCTGTTATTGTTTTCTAGCTTTATATTATTGTGGTCAGAAAAGATATTCAGTATTCTTTCAATGTTCTTAAATTTGTTAAGACTTATTTTATGGCCTAATATATGTTCTATCCTGGAGAATATTCGATGTGCAGTTGAGAAGAATGTCTATTATGCAGCCATTGGATGGACTATTCTGTAAATATCTGTTAGATTCATTTGGTCTAGAGTGCAGTTTGAATCCAGTATTTCTTTGTGGACTTTCTATCTAGATGATCCGTTGATTGCTGTGAGTAAGGTGTTGAGCCCGTGACTATGATCGTATTGCAGTCAGTCTTCCCTTTTAGATCTATTAATGTTTATTAATATTAATGTCTATTAATATTGGCTTTATGTATTTAGGTGCTTTATTGCTGGCTGCAGATATATTTACTGTTATATTCTGTTGCTGCATCGACCCCTTTATCCTTAGGTGATGACTTCCTTTGTCTCCTTTTAGGGCTTTTAACTTAAAGTTTACTTTTTCTGCGATAAGGGTAGCTACTCCTGCTCTCTGTGGGTTTCCGGTTTTGCGGAATATCTTCTTCCTTTCCTTCACTTTCACTCTACGTGTGTCCTTCCTGGTGAAGTGAGTTTCTTGTAGTCAGCGTAGGGCTGAATCTTCATTTCCAAGATAGAAATGTCTCATATTTTCTCAATTTCTTAAACATTTCTCAAAACTTAAGAAAAAAGAAACAATAAAGCAAAAGATCAAAGAGGAGGATGTGCTAAATGGGGGGGAAAAAAGGTTTGGAGAAGTAGTATTAAAAAGGTTTGTAGAAAAAACAAAATATTTTAAATGACATTTTGCACAAGCAGTAAGACAGACCCAAGGGAGCCTGGAAGGTTTCTATGGTCAAAGCTATTTTTTCTTTTTCTGTGTTTCAAGAGCATATTAAACAAACATTTTGAAGATATTAATGTAGCATACTTACACAGTCCAATTTTTTCTTCCATTTTATTTT
This sequence comes from Mandrillus leucophaeus, assembly GCF_000951045.1. Classification (NCBI taxonomy): domain Eukaryota; kingdom Metazoa; phylum Chordata; class Mammalia; order Primates; family Cercopithecidae; genus Mandrillus; species Mandrillus leucophaeus. Next base: position 876,596 of record NW_012105176.1, read on the forward strand.
ATACACAAAAATGTACAGTTACTGTCTGTGCTAGCACAGTACTAAGCACTGGAAGTAGTGATGGCTAACAGATGCAGCCCACCCTCACAGGGTACATGGTTGTGTATACATTTATATAACCACCATGTTATCCCAATTATTATATTGCTTATTATATTTTTTATGTCTTTTAAGGAAACATGAAATACAGCCAGTTCTTCTGAGTGCTTGTTAAGATGGGAGGGACTTCTCTGCTCTGTTAGAGACATGTGCAGTCATACGACTTCTCTCATCTGGGAAAATATGGAAGAGTTGGAAAATTGAGGAGCGGTGTACAGTTGGGTGTCTAGTAATGTTCCAGATGGTGCCTCTGAGGGACACGTAGAGGAAGTGAAAACAAACCTTCCGGTTTCCATGCAGTGAGACTTTAGTGTACTTATTGCAGCCCATCTGAAGTTATCCTGGCAGATATAGAGTTTACGTTAGGCTTATGGTTGCATAGAAGCATAACATATTTATAAATATCTTGTATTACCCCATTACTCTACAAATGAAAAAAAAAAAAACTGAGTCACACAAAATTTAAATAATTTTCACTAATTTGAATTTTTTTTTTACCCTTAGGATTGTAATTTTATTCTTCTGACTATCATCCTGGCTTGCTTACTTCTTGGTGATGCTTCCCTTTTCTACCCTTACACTGGCAGGAAGTTATAACAAGTGACACAGTCAGGCTGTTCTTCTACTGTCCCATCGCCTTCCGCATATTTCCCAGCTTTACTGGATTAAACGAGGCCATCCGACTAGTTTTATCCAGTGGATGGTCGACATAGCACTACGTGTTCCTCCCAACTGTCTTTCCATGTTTGGATGACCAGTTTGCAGCCAAAGAAAGTGGAGTGTCTGTCAGCCTGGATCCCTGAAAGACTTGTGGAGCAGCCTGTCCGGTGGGCACACATGAGCCGTGTCTGTGAGTGAGGTGCAGCCCTCCACTGTGTGCAGCCACGATGGCCAGGCATTCATTTGTCACTGCAGCCTAACCTAATCTTACCTGACACGTCCATTGCGTACGGGTAGGTGTCTGTGAGTCTGTGTGTATCTGTGTGCCCGTGCGTGTGAGCCTGTGTGTGTTGGGGGTGGGGGTGGAGACAAACACCTCTAGGTTGCAGGGTTGAAGGTTGAAGGGTCACACCAAGAATTAACCTCTCCGCAACCCACCTGACAGACGGAGATTATATCCAACATGACAGGTTCATTGGAATGGTTTTCACAGCGTTTGACCACTTGTTACTATGGTTTCTTAAGTTAAAAAATTTTAATAAAAGTGATATTTAAAAATGCTTTATGATACTTAAGTATAAGGCAAAGTGCAGTGTCTCATGCCTGTAATCCCAGAACTTTGGGAGGCCGAGGTGGGCAGATCATTTTGAGTTAAGGAGTAGGAAACCAGTCTGGGCAACATGGCAAGACATCTGTCTCTACAAAAAAATATAAATAAATAAATAAACTAGGCAGGTATGGTGGCTCTTGCCTGTGCTCCCAGCTACACAGAAGGCTGAGGTGGGAGGATCACCTGAGCCCTGGAGATGGAGGTTACAGTGAGCTGAGATAGTGCTGCTGGACTCCAGCCTGGGTAACAGAGCAAGACCCTATCTCAGAAAAAAAAAAAAAAAAAGAAAAGAGAAAAGGAATTATAGGAGCACACATGGTCTTTGTTACAGCAAATATCTGATTATTTAGCCAAATAAAAAGAGCTTTTAAAATGTAATTTATTTTTTTTTAATTTTCTTTCTCTATAACTGCAAAATGTTGTAGGCGAGAGCAGATGAGTTCAGGTCCCAGTTTTTCAACACTTCGCAAGTTATGGGATACACATATAATGATAGTTCACCACGCCAGGAAGAGCGTACAAATACCATGGGTGGTCAGGGAGAGTCAGAGAAACCAGGGGAGCGTTGTAGGCCAATGCCATGGAGGCATTCACAGAAAAAGTAAGTATAACACTTCTCGTAGCTCCACCTGGCCGTGATATGATTTGTCTCTCAACGACCAACTTAGTTAAAAAAAAAAAAAAACAAAAAAAACTCAGAGTTTCAGCACAAAAAGTAAAAAGAAAACTCAACAGTATTTCTGTAGACTCTGTGGATCTCTACAGAGTTAAAACCCATATTTAGGTTTCTCCTAAATCTAGGATGGGGCCACAGTTCAATACCCCTTAGTGGTGGTGGTCATTGTTGAAGTGACTGCGAGCTGCAATCTTTGTAGGAAGTTTATAAAGTCAACAGAAATTCCACTGAACTTTATGCTCTTCAGATCATCCCAGTACATTGCAGTAGACTAGCTATGGAGACCTAGAAAATAGGTCTCCACTGAGCCACTGCTGACAGATAGTTAGCATGCTTTATAAGCCTCAGCAGACTTTTCAGTGAAAAAAATTTTTTTTTTTTTTGCTTTCTGCTTGCTTTGAGACCAACTTGACATATTTCATTTCCAAATGTTTCACTTACGTTTTTACTGACACTTATAATTTACAAATGGTTGTTTCCATTCAAAAATAGTAGAAGTTAGATAATAATATTAACACATTGTACTGTCTCTGCAGTTCATTCTAGTTTCACAAATCAGTATTTGTCTTTTGCTGTATTTGCAGATATATATTTTGTCACAAATGCTAATTGGAAATGTCAGGATTTTTCAATCTAATTAGGATAATTGGCTAGACAAGAGGATCAGAAGTATTTATTTTTAATATGAATTCGTTTTTATGATTACCAAACAGGCTATTGTTGATTATGTTTCCTAGGTTACCGTGAGCACTGAAGTTGTCAGGCCTTTGAATCTCTTGACATAGGAAAGCATCTGTGAAACCAAAACCCTAAGAAAAATGTCAGGCACTTGTCAAAGAATTTTTTTTCCTTTTTGTATCATTGGCTCAAAATTTTTTTTGTAAACTTCGACTTAAGATTTTCCCACTGTCGTTGTAAATTCAGTCATGCCTGAGTCAATTCCTGTTCAAACTCTTCTCTGATAGTTCCTAAATGTGACTATCGAAAGACAAAGTCAGCGTGCACTGACCTCCAATGAACAGGCAGCGGTAGAAAGGATGGACATCACATATGTGTTTTCTTTGGGGGAGATGCAAAAAAAAAATCAGGTGGATAGTATTAAAGATAAGCAATCTTTGGAGAATTACGTTGCAAAAGTGCCAATAACGTAACAGAAAGTCACTAGGAAATATTTCTGCAAAAATAATGCATTCTCACATTCAAGGCTAAGCTGGCGTTGGCTGATGTGACTGTTTGCTCCATCCCTGTGAGAGGATTCTGCACCCACCACCGTCCTTCGATGTGCAGCTACCCCTGCGAGGTGGAGGAAGTCTGCCTCTTCCATCGTCAGCCTGGTGAGTGACTGATTTGAGTCATTGTGACAGTCGTCTCATCGGAGCAGGAGCTCTAAGTAGAGATGTCTGCTTTGGCTTGACCTTTTGCCTTTGCCCTTTGCCATGAGAGCAGCGTGTTCTGAAAAAAGGGTGCTCCCCGTGTGCTCTAGGATGAGACGGCCCCCAGGGCAGAATGGCCGCCTGGAGCAGAGCCACAGGGCCGCCGACCTGCGGCCATGAGTGATGTGAGTCAGACGTGTCTGTCATGTGAGGTAAGCCATGAAGATTTGGGGGTGGTTTTTGACCTTGGCGAAGCTGACTGATCCTGTCCAAAAGCCTTCAGAAATGCCTGCTTCTCTTTTCTGTGGTCCCACCTGCAGGTACAGAACCCGTCATGACTTCTTCCAAAGGGCTAGCTTTCTGATGACGTTAGAAGATCCTCCACTTCGGATGCTTCCTGTGATCAAACCTCAGCTCAAGTCCCATGCTCCCAGGCAAAGTTCTCTGCCCGCTTGTAATTTAAAAGAAAAAGAATTTGATTGAGATTCCAGGGCCAGGGTTGGAGTCTAATTCTCCGTTCTGCCTTCGGACAGTTTCACCAGCGTTCGGGGTCTTTGTTCCCAAATTGTGTGACGTTAAACAAGATCCTCTGTTCGCTTCTCGATGTGAATTTTCCAAGGTCTTATTAGTTTCCCTTCCTCCAACTCTTATTTAGTGGTTCTCACCCTTAATACCATCATTAGAAAAATGCAAACCTAAATGACAGAATTGCATTTCTATTATTTCAATTGTATTAGGCTGTTTTTCAAGGAAAGATGTAAATGCCTTAGCCATGATGATTTTATTCTTTGTCCTTTTCAAGTACAGAGCATCCATTTGATGTCTCATTGTTCCTGGATTAATCAATGGATGAGAAGTTTGAGGTAAATAAAGTGCAAATAGTAAATGAAGACATTAGCGGAGGCAGACTTCTCTGATTATTTTGTTGACCACTTCTTGCTACATTGCTGAGAAGAGAACCATCAGCAAATTGTTCTCAAAAGCTGTAAGATTTAACTGAAGGCAAAGAGGGAAGGGGAGGGAAGGTTGCCCAGGGGCCTGCAGCACCTCCAAGGAGCTAAAACCCACTGACTTTACAAAAGAAAGGAGGAGAAAACAAAGAAGAGTATCTTGGGTTGGAAGGTTGGGTTGGAACTGGCTTCACTGGTTTGCTAAAGACCTGCCACAGGTTTGTAACTGCAAGATATTCGGGAATATATGTCGCGGTTTCCATTAAGCTGTCCTTGGCATAATTCGACAACGCGTCCACATACTCAGATTAGCAATCATTAAACATCCTGTCTTATCAGGAAACAAATCTTCTCAACTTGGCTTTTGCTGGCAGACAGCTATATACCAGTAGTGGTTGAGTTCGTATCCATTGCCATTTTCCACTAAAAGCTCATCATTTCAGGAAAGCAGAATGTTATAGATTTGGGTGATTACCCCAGTTTGCATTGTTTCCATCATTGTACTTGCAATTTTTTTATATGTAGCACAACGTTTTGCAATGGACAGTATGGAGGAACTCCAGGAAATGGCCTCTTTCCCCTGAAGAGCAAATAGTCTGAAATCACAAGGACTAGACAATAAGGAGCCCCAGAGGCTTGCGGGTGGACGTTGTTTGTGCTCTACTGTTCTACGAAGCTGCATAAAAAGAAATTTGGAAAGACAGTTGTACAATGTCCCACCAACATTTATTTCCATAGAGGACCGGTGGAAAGCATACAATGACTTTGGAGGGAGGAAGTCCAGGGGCCTCTGGAAGTGCCTGATAATGCAGATGCCTTGAAATATCACTAGTAACTATTTGACATCGAATGCACTGTAGGCATGAACACAAACGGGCCCTCTGAGATGTTAGGGCAGGGCCTGGAGAAGGCACCTGCTGGCCCCTCAGTGCTAAGCGGGAAGCACAGAGAGAGGAGGAGGTGCGGTCCCTGGGAGATGCACGTCCACGGTCCATAAAACTGTTCAGAGGCAATTGCAGGCAATGACATGGACCTGTTTATCCTTCCAGATAGAAAGAAGCTACTGGATACACTGGTTGTGACTGCAGATGAGAAAAATCCTGATTTCAACTTCCTGAAATCCGTATTACTGAAATTTATCTCAAATACTTGGTTTCGCCATTGGAGGCAAAAGGTTAAAGTTGAGAGGCCACTTGAAGTGGTGTGACTATTTCTAATGGGTGGAGTAGACGAAAACGCAGGGGGCCCCAGTCCTGCACTTGGTGGATAAACAGAACACCCTAGTAAAGCCAGGCAGGTTATCGTCGTGAGTGAGTGACGGGAGATGCTTTACCTGCGGCTGGAAGGGGACCAGTGGAATCTCTATCCCATAGGTACTTAAGTCACATGCTGCTTTAGAATGTTGCAATTTCTATAACGTTACTTCTTTACTAGAAATTCAGATAAAAGGGCGCGCTACACAAAGGATATGTTGATCAAGTTATCCTTCTATCTGAAATTTCTGCATTATTAGAAAAGTCAATTAAGAGACTAGAGCAAGCCATAACTATTTAATATCCACAAGGCCATGTGAGTGTTTGGGGCCCTCTAGGATAAAGGCTGTAAATAAATAGTGTGTTAGGAAAGAAAGACTTGGTGAGGGTGAAAGAAGAAACACTTGCTCTTAGGAAATAAGGAGAAAACCTTTAAAAAGGTGATCTTGGTGATAGAAAGAGGGAGTTTTTGTCTGCCCAGAAATCTGCACACAGGACAAATTCCTAATAAAACAGGCCTCCGGAAGTCACAGCGTGAAATGTCATTTCTATATTATGTGCCACCATAAGTCACTCGGGGGTAGGTGGGCAATTGGCGAATGTGCTCAAGAGAAAAGATCGTTAACTGAGTGTTGTATGTGGGTATAGAAATTAGCAATTTATTTTTCTTCAAAAGAAGGAGGGAGGCATTCTTGACAGAAAATTTAACCTGTAAAATGCATTTAAAGAGAAATGAATGTTCCTCTTTCTTGAAAATAAATAGACTCTTTTTTTCTGATGTTTTGAGACAATGCAAATGAATATGTAAGATATACCCATACCAATTACTGTTTCACACTAATTATATTTACATTAAAAATATTGGTTACCTTTAAAAATAAAAAAAAAACAAGTCATCCTGGAAATAACACATAGTTAGCAGTGCTCTGGGCAGAAACGTTGGCACAGCCAAGCATGCGAATACAATCTGTCTTTCTTGCGTTTCTGCAGAGCAACACAACGGCCTCTGACAGTGTTAAAAGACCCTTGCTAGAGAAGGTTTCTTCACCTTCGTCTTTAAAGAGTTTGTTGGCAGGTTTGAGTTTCTGGCTGAGCAGTTCTGCTACCGTGGTTCCCAGTCGGTATTTGTTATCGAGTTCCGCTGTCTCGCACATCAGAACCAGGATATTTTATGAGTCTCATATTTGTCACTTTATGTTTTAGAAGTTCAGAAATGTTAGCAGGTCAATAAATCTTTTCTAAAAGGAAAGGAATATTAGATTTTTTTTTGTCTCGCCTACTGATAAGAGAATCTACTTCTAAGCGTTTTAAAAAAAAATCAATTTCTCATGCCATTACCTGAAATACCATCCAGAGTTACATAATAACATAGCATCTAGTAAAATATAGTGCATATGTAAGTAATGTGAGGACACCTGGGTTTGAGAAGTATCGGCTTTGAATTTCCTCAAAATTCCTGGCATTGTGCAGAGCGTAGTGCTTAAGGCACACTCCCGTATTTCCTTTCAGCAGCAAGCGAAGTCTCTGCCTTTCCTAGCTCCTTGCACTGCTGAGAAATAAAATCCCGATCCACGTTTGCCGCATCCATCATTCCATCGAGTAAAACAAATGCCATGGCCTTTGTAACAACTTAAAGGACAGACATTTATAAACGCTGGGTCATTCCGTGTTTTCTGCAACCCTCTGCTCAGTGCCCCGGCCCCCAGGGACTAGTCTATAATGTGTACTTTGTCCAGCCCCTGGCACCTGTGCCATAGAGCAGACACCCATCATATTTTAGCTTTCTCAAGAAGAAAAATGCCAAAACTGGAACAAAAAGGGATACAGTTTAAACTATTTAGAATAAAAGATATTTTAGAGCTTTAAAAATCCATAGTCTTGGAATTGTATTTAGTGTATTAAAAGTAGTAAACATTCAAGAGTTACTGCAAACCACAGTCATCAATACAGTGTGACATTAGTGAAAGAAAGAACAAATGGATCTAGGGAGAGAACACAGAGAGCCCGGAAACAGACCCACGCAGAGGCAGTCAACTCATCTTTGACAAACGGGCAAAGGCAACTCAGTTGAGAAAATATCGTTTTTCAACAAATGGTGCTGGAACAACCAGACATCCACAGGCAAAAAAAATTGTGTGTGTGGTGGGGGGAATCTAGACACAAACCTTACACCCATGACAAAACTTTACTCAAAATGGATCCTAGACATAACCACTGCAAACTCTAAACTAGAAGATAACAGAGGGAAAAATCTCGGCGACCTGGGGCCCAACCGAGATGTTTTAGATACAACACCAAACGCACAGTCCATGAAAGGACTGATTAGCTGAACTTCAAACAAATTAACAACTGCTCTGTGAAAAACACTGCCAAGACAAGCCACTCACTGGGAGGATATATTTGCAAAATATACATCTGATAAAGGATGGTTATCCAGAATATATACGAAGAACTAAAACTCAACAATAAGAAAATAAACAACCGGATTAAAAAATGCGCCAAGGACCTGAACAGGCACCTCATCAAAGAACATCCACAGCTAGCAAACACGCGGATGAGAAGATGCTCCATGTCATATGTCATCAGGGAAATGCAAATTAAAACACTGAGACACGACTGCACACTCAGTGGAATGGCCGAAACCCGCCGACAACACCAACCTGCTGGAGAGGATGTGGAGCAACAGGGACTCTCATCTTTTCCTGGTGGAAATGCAAAATGGCACAGCCACTGTGGAGACGGTTTGCAACTTCCTACCCAATTAAACATATGCTTACCATGCCATCCAATAATCACACTCCTTGGTATTTATCAGTGTTAAAATATGTCCAGATAAAAACCTACCCACAGATGTTCAGAGCAGCCTTACTCATAACTCGGGAGTTATGAGTAACTTATTCCAAAACTCGGGAGATGTCCTTCAGTGACATGGATAAATAAACTGTGGTACATCCAGACAATGGAATAGTATACAGTGCTGAACAAGAAGTGAGCTATCATCATGCAAAAACAGGGAGTAACATTCAATGCATATTGCCCAGTGAAAGAAGCCAATCTGAAAAGGCTATATACCATGTCATTCAACTGGGCAACATTTTTTTTTTTTTTTTTTTTTTGAGACGGAGTCTCGCTCTGTCACCCAGGCTGGAGTGCAGTGGCATGATCTCGGCTCACTACAAGCTCTGCCTCCCGGGTTCACACCATTCTCCTGCCTTAGCCTCCCAAGTAGCTGGGACTACAGGCGCCGCCACTGCGTCCAGCTAATTTTTGTATTTTTAGTAGAGACAGGGTTTCACCGTGTTAGCCAGAATGGTCTCGATCTCGTGACCTCGTGATCTGTCCATCTCGGCCTCCCAAAGTGCTGGGATTACAGGCCTGAGTCAGCACGCCCGGCCCGGCAACATTTTGAAAATGGCAAAACTACAGAGACGGTAAAAAGACCAGTGGTGGCCCTGGGTTGGGGGAAGCCAGGGATGAGCAAGCAGAGCACAGTGGATTTGGGGGATCTGGGGGCCAATGAAACTACTCTATGGTGCTGCAAGGTGGATCTATGTCATTATACATCTGTCCAAACCCACAAAATATACAACACCCAGAGCGAGCCCTCATGTGCACTGCGGACTCTGTGTGACAGTGATATGTCCGTGTGGGTTCGTCCATTGTAACAAATGCACCCTCCGGGGCAGGTGCAGATGGCAGGGAGAATGTCCGTGTGTGGGAGCTGGGGTATGTGAGAACTCGCTGTACCTTTTTCTCAATTGTGCTGTGAATTGAAAACTGTTCTACAAGTTAAACTTTTTTTTACCAAAAGGTAATATACATAGCTGTGATTGCACCGCTGAACTCCAGCTTGAGCAGCAAGCAAGACCCCCATCCCAAACAAACCAAAAAAAAAAAAAAACAAGTAGAAAACATCAAGCTCATTATTTCATCCCTTTTCGATTCTTACTTTCTTCCTCTAGTCTTTACTGGACAGGAGACCTCTAGGCAGGCTGGGGCAGAGTTTCTCTGGAACAGATGCTAACAACACCTGCCCCTGCGAACCAGTGTTCTCACTCCCCAGGGAGGTTACCTACAGGGTGAACCCGATTTTGGAACTGCATGGCACATGGTTAATAGTGGAACCCAAACTGGAGAAATACCTTGAGCTACCGGGTCGTACCCTTGAAGCACCATGACTTCCAGGCTGTAAGTCACTGGCTGAACCGCTTTAGGCCTCTCCTGGGAAAAACTGTCGGCAGCCCTGTTTTCTCTTCCATTTCTCCAAAGCACGTTCGCCTGAGGTGAGACGCAGACAGAAGCTACAGGTGGGCGCAGGCGAGTGGGAGTCGCACTTGCGAATCCTCTTTCAATCAGCTAGAATACTACCTTGACGTGCTGCGAGAATGGCCACCTAGCATACAGTACGTGTTGGCATATTCCCCAAACAGCAGGAGGATGAATTTTCCCAACTGCATAACTGTTGTTTAGATGCCTTTGAGGGGAGAATGATGAGTGAAGACATAGGTGTGTGGGCGCAGACTCCTCACCATTGAGAATAAAAAGCATTTTTTTTTAACCTGAGGAATTGTGACTATGATAAAAGTCAAAGTTTGTAAATCTATTTGAAAAGAAAAATAAAAGATTAAAAGATGGATAGATAGAGATTGTAGATGATTTAGGTATTTATTGTCATTCTTTTACATTTAATATATTTTATTTTATTATTTTGGGCATTTCCCACAATAGCTATGCTTTTAATAATCAGGGAAAATAACAATTTTATATACATACATATATACACAAACTTTTTTACATATGTTATTCTATAATGTTCTTTTATAAAATCTCTTAATATGAAATGCCTTCTAATGATGTAAAATGTGCATATACATTCATTGTATAAACAACATACAGTTACAGACATATAAGAATAATTATGTTAATGGAAAAACATTTATATATAAACATTGAAACTGTGGATGTAGACTAAGCCTCCAACACTACAAGAGCGTATCATTTCTCAATGAATATAATCTTCCTAAGATGTACAGAATTCCAAGATAATCTAGATTATTTACATTTTAATATTATATTAATACAGTAAGCATATTCTTTTTTAAAGGATCCAGTATATGTGAGTTTCTTTAGGGTTTGCATTCAGTTTTTTGCTGGGAATACTTTTGAAAGTGTTTCTGTCATCATACATGTTTTATAATTTTGGGACTCTGTGTATAAAATGGCAAACTGGGATTATAAACTGAGGTATGTTCATTACATGTCTGCATTTATTATTGGAATCCGACTTCTATATTACCACAAGACAAACCTCTATAACTGAGAGATATTTACTGGAACTCTCATAATTGGATGAAATCAAAATGACTTTATTCTACCTGTAGTATTAGTATTCAGTAAAAAAAAAAAAAAAAAAAAAAAAAGGAATATTAGGTCAAATAATACATGACCATTGGAACTTAAGATTTATAATAACTAAGAGACCCCAAAGTCAGGAAGGCCACAGGGCAGAAAAGCCCCGGTCCAGGCCTGCTTTGTGAGTGAAGCCGGAACACCCCCCACGCCGGTGTGGGCTGCTCTGAAGAGCCTGGCGGGAAACTCGCAGGGATCCATTTCACACGGGGACACAGGGAGAGCTCGGCGAGGAGAGGGAGGTGCTGGCATAATTCATCGGGAAATAATGGACTCAACATAAAATCATAATCCATTCCACTTTCATTCCAGATAATTACCTCTTTATTTTTCTGTGCCTATGTGGGAGAAACGGCTGGCTGGCCACCGAAATTCTATCATTCTTTTCCATCCGGAGAACTCTTACTGGGCTGAGGCTGCCCCTGGGAGGTGGCGTGGCCCCTGCCACGCCTGGCTAGGAGCCTGCGCAGTGCTCGTGGAGGGCATGAAGGGATGAGAACCTTCTCTAGGTCTGGCTTGCTGGATTCCTCGTGCTCTCTCTTCCTCCCCTGCCTGCTGAATGTGGTTGACCAGATGAGCCTCAACCCTGCGGTAAGGTCACAGAACTGCCGTCGGCCTGGGCTTCCCAGTGGCTCCACGGCGCACACACCCCCTGCCCAAAGCCATCTGCAGGACTTTACTAAGCCTTGTTAACGACTTTATATTTCAGGGTTTACTTGTGACAGCAGGTTAATTACATTAATTCATGGGAAACTGGTCCTGGAAGTAGGGTGCTACTGTGAGGCAACCTAAGATATGTGACATTGGCCAGTCCTGGGGCCCTGCACTTTTCAGAAGTTGAGAAATTAAGATCTGTCTGACACAGCGGCAAACACGTTCAGTGAAACAGCACAGCTGGATGATGTAGAAGGCACCCTAGAAGCTAGCCAGACCTGAAACTCCCAGGAAGGAGGGTGGAAAAGCACACTCGATCAGAGGTGCTGTTGGCACCAGCAGCGCTTAGCATGCTGTTGGAGAAAGAGATGCATACAGACGTGAGTCAGCAACTGACCAGCAGAATCAAGAAAACAGGCAAACTAAATGTTGGGGGGTTCGCAGGGTTAGAAAAGGTGATTGCTTTGAGACCCCAAGCAGCCAAAGATGAAATTAAGAAAGGTTTTAAGCAAATGGTGTGGGTGAAGCCAGGTGCCTGAGATCAGACGAAAATAGGGGCTCCCATATCTACAAGACTTCACTTCCCAGGCGCCTTTCAATTCAATGTGCTGGTGTGATTCACTTCTTGTTTAAAAAAAAAGGTACACAGGGCCAGGCACGGTGGCTCACGCCTGTCATCCCAGCACTTTGGGAGGCCAAGGTGGGCGGATCACGAGGTCAGGAGATGGAGACCATCCTGGCTAACAGGGTGAAACCCCGTCTCTACTAAAAATACAAAAAGTTAGCCAGGCGTGGTGGCGGGCACCTGTAGTCCTAGCTACTTGGGAGGCTGAGGTAGGAGAATGGCATGAACCCGGGAGGTGGAGCTTGCAGTGAGCCGAGATTGCACCGCTGCACTCCAGCCTGGGCGACAGAGTGAGACTCCATCTCAAAAAAAAAAAAAAAAGGTAAGCAGAAGGAGGCCAACCCTTCCAGACCTGAGTCGTGAAAACCTCCTGTGTGACTGTGTGTGCTTTAACCCTCCCTTCTGCTGTTACAATGTCAACACCAGGGCCTCTCTCAGCCTAGATCCACGAGTGTCTGTGTAGAGCAGAGCCCCGCCATGCACTCCTCCCCAACGATGGACATTCTGGAGCTTAAAACTAATGTTGATGGTGTTAAGCCACTAATTCCGCCACTGAATAGTAACATTATTAATGTAGAAATTTGTAAAGGACTGTTTAATGACATGAATTGCTTAACAAATATTTTAAATTATAGAAATAGGTCATGATACACAACATATAGTTAATCCATGTGTGTTGTTTAAATATACATATGGCTAGAAAACTGCTCAAAGCTCTATGCTAGTGTGGCCATAAAATTTATTTGTAATCATTGGGACAAATAATTTTCATTTTCTTTTTTGTGTCTTTCTATATTTTCTAAATTGTCATTAATAAAGACATGTTTCAGAATAATTACCACAACTGTAGTTTGTATTAAGTAAAGAAAATGATATGTTTTCTTTAAAGGGAAAATTTAAAAATGTTTCTGGAGAAAAATTAAACATCA
>NW_012105176.1:891212-894300 GCF_000951045.1 Mandrillus leucophaeus
GTAGGCAGGGCCTGTGAGGCTGGAATCCACAGAACAATGACCAAGCAAGAACAAGCTGAGTCTTAAACCCACATCTCAGGTGGAGACAACTGGCTGTACACCTCGATTTATTGGTCGTTCAAACACAAGGGGCACTGGGTCCACACAGGCTGTGCATCTGAGGCCAAGCTGGTTACAATGACAGGGACCAGTTGTGGTTTCGGGATCTCCGTATTTCATTCTGGAGGGCACTGGCGTCGTGGCCTGTAATGTTCGTGTTTTACAGGAAGCGTGAACTCAGCGGCCTCGACGTCTCTCTGGCAGCAGATCAGGCACTGTGGGAATGTGGGGTGGGAAGCCTGCAGGATCCGCTCCAGGGGGACATTGCTTGTGTGCTGAGCTCGGTGTTCAGGAGTGACTGTGGTTGACCTCAGTCTCTTTGCTTCCACGAGAGTACAGGGGCTTTGGTGGCGGTGGCGTCATCCTGTGCCAAGTGTCACATTGCAACATGGTCTGCTGCCTCCTCGGCCCAGATGGTGTTGGAACATCACAGTTTGCTGTTTGTTCAAGCAAGCAACAAGCCCGGCTGAGCACGAGAAGAAAAACAGAACAATAATAGGAGCACTATCCTGGAGAGGAGAGCTGCACTCCGTGACGTGGACGAACAGGAGCCAGCCAGGCCCAGGTGCGATTCAACTCACAGATTCAGAATGTAGCTGAGTGCATGTCCTGGACACAATTCCAGGTTTCCAGTGCTTTGAAAGGCCCACTGGCTTCCGGTTCGTAGGGCGCGTGTGGATACTGGCGCTTTGTTGATAAACACGCACTGTCTTCCCACTGCTGTGCCCAAACGTGCTGCTTCTGTTCCGCTGCCCCCACGGTCAGCGGCTAAATTATTTGTTTCATTTTTCAGTCCAGACACTTGTAAGAAATCTAGCTACATCTTGTTTGTTTGTTTGTTTGTTTACGCATACAAATCCAAACATCAGGGCATATGGTGGCTACATACTCTAAAAGAGGAGAATCCGTCACTGCTAGCCCCAGACTCTAATCCGAGCCACCCTCATCTCCCACTCGGAATATGGTAAAGTCACCTGACCCCTGACCCCAGCCAGGTCCATGCTCTACGCAGCATCTAGAGCAAGCTTTATGGAGAGGAGCTGACGCCACTCTCTCGCTCCAGGCTTCTCCACCGCTTCACGGCCCAGAATAAAACAAGCCTCCTTCCTCAGGGTCTCCATGGCCCGGCCGCCTCACCTCCCTTTCCTTTGCTTTCCTTCCTCACTCATTTGTTCTAACCCGACACTGGCCTCTTTTCTCTGCCTTGGTTAATCCACCTCAGGGACTGTCACTTGCTTTTTCTACTAATTTTAGCTCCTGTCTCTGGAACACCCGTGGCGTTTGCTCACATGCCTCTTTAGGGCTGTGCTTACTCTGCCATACAGAGGAGAAGGCCTGGCACGGACACACCATGCTGGTGCTTACTCCGCCACACGGAGGAGAAGGCCTGGCACGGACACACCATGCTGGAATTCCCACACTCGCTCTCCAAGGTGGCTCGGGCTCTGCTGATTTCCCACGATGGCTCTGAGCGTGGCCCTCTGTGGCACTCCCTGTGCACATACCCACTGGCCTATTTGGGAATCATTCCTGGCTACTCAATTAAAATACAATTCCTGGGATAACAGATGCATTTTCTTTCTTTTCTTTTGTAATGACTGTATTCCCAGCACCTAAAACAAAGTCTGGTAAATGACGTTAATAATCCTTTGTCCAAGAATTATGGAATGAATATTAAGAACTTCCAATGATTTGGATATGCCAGTGAATGTTTTATAAAGCATTTAATATGTTTAACAGGCCAAGAAAATGGTAAGTGGCCTTCAGGAACTATGATAACAGATGTAAAATTTACATCGTTTCCATTAAAGGCGTCTAGTCTTTGAGATGTCTGGGAGGCTCAAAGCTGCCTCTCAATGTTATTCAGTGACTTTGACATAATGGCTGTCACCAGTGGCCTCCTTCTACCTTTTCGATCATATATATTTACTTGCTTTACTAAAGAATGTCAGCTCTCTGTCTGAAGTAATTAAAAGGCAGTATATTAATGCCATAATACAGAAAGGCTCAGGCTGCTATTAGAGAGTGGGAAATAAAGTGAAGAATTCAATATTAAAAAGGGAAGTGAAGGCTAATTCTGCTCAAATGCATCAGAAAAAGGAAATCCACAGGAAAGGTTTTGATGCGCATTTTCCTGATGAGGAATTAGGCAGTGCCACAAATAACCGGTGTCAATTCCAGCTGCTAGCAACAAACTCCCCAGTTCACAGTCAGGAGACACAGCCTGAGCAACATGTTCAACTAGTGCTTCCAGTGCCTGCTTCTTCAACATCCGAGCAGCGCGTCTGTACCTGAGGGTCGCAGAGGAAATGAATGAAAGCTCACATTAAAACACCTGCAAACAGAAGGTACATTTGGCTGAAGATGTTGTCTCAGGTGGCTCACGGTGCCATGCAAAGCACCACAGGCTGGGCGGCTTAAATAACAGAACTTTATTTCTCAAAACCCTGAAGGCTGGGAGTCCCAGATCCAGGTACCTACTGATTCAGGCTCCAGCGAGGGGCTCCCTTCCTGGATTGCGGACTGCAGCCTTCTCACAGTGTCCTCACAGGGCCTTTCCTGCGCGTGTGCAGGAAGAGAGTGCGCTCTGGCCTCTTCCTCCTGTTGTAAGGACACTAACCCTCTCCACTCAGCATGCCACCCTTATGGTCCCGCTTAGTCCTAGTCACCTCCTTAGAGGCGCTGTCTCTAAATACCGTAATGGTGGGGGTCAGGGCTTCGGCACATGAATGTTAGACGGCCACAATTCCGTTCATATTAGATTTGCAGTCTCAACAAAACTCGGAAAATGGTGTCTAAAGAAACAAATAGAGGAGAATCTAAAGCCTTGTCCAGAACCGGTAGAAAAGGGCGTCAAGGTTCTCTTTTCAATTCAGACAACGATAGCGTCACCCCCACATCTAGAGTTTGTGTTGTTCCTCAGAAACAGCCATCATATTTTAGTTGTGGACCTTTTTAAAATATATATATATTGACACAAAACAGATCA
>NW_012105176.1:896925-899546 GCF_000951045.1 Mandrillus leucophaeus
CACTGCCACCCAGGCTGGAGTGCAGTGGTGCAATTTCAACTTGCTGCAACCTCCACCTCCCGGGTTCAAGCAATTCTCCTGCCTCAGCCTCCCGAGTACCTGGGACTACAGGCACGTGCCACCACACCTGGCTAACTTTTGTGTTTTTGGTAGAGATGAGGTTTCACTATGTTGGCCAGGCTGGTCGTGAACTCCTGACCTCATGATCCGCCCACCTCAGCCTCCCAAACTGCTGGAATTACAGGCATGAGCCACCACGCCTGGCCATGTTTCTTCTTTTTGTCTTTAAATTAAATACTGTTTCAAGAAAAGATCATTTCCCATGATCACAAACAGTCTGAGCATGCACACATGTTCAAATGCACACATGCACACACATGAACACATGCAAATGCACACACCAACACATATGCACATACACACACGCACACACATATATACATACATCGATGCATACACATGCACATGTGCACACATACACATGCACACATAAACAAATATGCACATACATGCATGCACACACATGCACATACGTATGCACACATGTACACACATATGCACATACACACATGGATACATATGCACACATGCACAGACACCCAGGAATGTATGTGCACATGCACACATATGTACAAGTACTCATGCACAGAAAGACTAGTAGATAAGACCACTACTAATAGTTCCAGGCAAGGCAGTAATGATCTAGCTCACACCTAGCCCACAGTGTGTGTTAGACATCGAGCAACACTGTGCAATGTGAAGTCTACAGGACGGGGACTGGAGACCCACCGCAGCAAGTGCGCACTAACACTTTTTAACCAAACCTATTCTTCTTTAAGTTGTGGCCAAGCAGTTCTTCGGTGAACTTAACGTTTTCATCGAGGAAACTGTATTCTAACTTAAGAACCTGGTAATTCTCCTGTGGCTCTGTGGCAGTAACGCTCTCATTACAGGTTGTGGGTCCATGTCATTCCTAGACTTGGGAGCTTGAAGGCAACGTTGTCCAGTGATGAAAACGCCGGAAAGTTAAATGAGGAGAAATACACAGGTTATTTGGAGGGACTCAGGTAAGCCAGGTTCATGCCCGGTGGGCAGGCTCTTTCATGAGGTGTAGGCAGGGCCTGTGAGGCTGGAATCCACAGAACAATGACCAAGCAAGAACAAGCTGAGTCTTAAACCCACATCTCAGGTGGAGACAACTGGCTGTACACCTCGATTTATTGGTCGTTCAAACACAAGGGGCACTGGGTCCACACAGGCTGTGCATCTGAGGCCAAGCTGGTTACAATGACAGGGACCAGTTGTGGTTTCGGGATCTCCGTATTTCATTCTGGAGGGCACTGGCGTCGTGGCCTGTAATGTTCGTGTTTTACAGGAAGCGTGAACTCAGCGGCCTCGACGTCTCTCCGGCAGCAGATCAGGCACTGTGGGAATGTGGGGTGGGAAGCCTGCAGGATCCGCTCCAGGGGGACATTGCTTGTGTGCTGAGCTCGGTGTTCAGGAGTGACTGTGGTTGACCTCAGTCTCTTTGCTTCCACGAGAGTACAGGGGCTTTGGTGGCGGTGGCGTCATCCTGTGCCAAGTGTCACATTGCAACATGGTCTGCTGCCTCCTCGGCCCAGATGGTGTTGGAACATCACAGTTTGCTGTTTGTTCAAGCAAGCAACAAGCCCGGCTGAGCACGAGAAGAAAAACAGAACAATAATAGGAGCACTATCCTGGAGAGGAGAGCTGCACTCCGTGACGTGGACGAACAGGAGCCAGCCAGGCCCAGGTGCGATTCAACTCACAGATTCAGAATGTAGCTGAGTGCATGTCCTGGACACAATTCCAGGTTTCCAGTGCTTTGAAAGGCCCACTGGCTTCCGGTTCGTAGGGCGCGTGTGGATACTGGCGCTTTGTTGATAAACACGCACTGTCTTCCCACTGCTGTGCCCAAACGTGCTGCTTCTGTTCCGCTGCCCCCACGGTCAGCGGCTAAATTATTTGTTTCATTTTTCAGTCCAGACACTTGTAAGAAATCTAGCTACATCTTGTTTGTTTGTTTGTTTGTTTACGCATACAAATCCAAACATCAGGGCATATGGTGGCTACATACTCTAAAAGAGGAGAATCCGTCACTGCTAGCCCCAGACTCTAATCCGAGCCACCCTCATCTCCCACTCGGAATATGGTAAAGTCACCTGACCCCTGACCCCAGCCAGGTCCATGCTCTACGCAGCATCTAGAGCAAGCTTTATGGAGAGGAGCTGACGCCACTCTCTCGCTCCAGGCTTCTCCACCGCTTCACGGCCCAGAATAAAACAAGCCTCCTTCCTCAGGGTCTCCATGGCCCGGCCGCCTCACCTCCCTTTCCTTTGCTTTCCTTCCTCACTCATTTGTTCTAACCCGACACTGGCCTCTTTTCTCTGCCTTGGTTAATCCACCTCAGGGACTGTCACTTGCTTTTTCTACTAATTTTAGCTCCTGTCTCTGGAACACCCGTGGCGTTTGCTCACATGCCTCTTTAGGGCTGTGCTTACTCTGCCATACAGAGGAGAAGGCCTGGCACGGACACACCATGCTGGTGCTTACTCCGCCACACGGAGGAGAAGGCCTGGCACGGACACACCATGCTGGAA